>NC_140923.1:15163029-15668056 GCF_045865225.1 Trachurus japonicus
CACTCTCATCTTGGTGTGATGAAATCCATAATATCTCCCACTGAGCTGTTTCTTGTGACTATATAGGTGAATCTGACAGCGTTTTACAGCTTTTATCATCCTCGCAAAAAGAAAAAAACCTCCACACACATCACCGCTGCAGTTAAGAACACAAAGTATATGTACATATTTTGCTACTAAAGAGTATTTAAAAACCACAGATTAGTCCATCTGGATTAGCATGTGCAAGCAGAGACCTTCTCATGACTCACGGATGACTAATAGGGAACAGTAATTTGTTATAATGATAATATCCTGCCCTTGTGTGCCAGACAGTCATTGTGTAGAAGTCGGCTCTCTACCCTGTGTTTGGAAAGAAAAGATCCTTCAAATGTCGAGTGCTTCAATCTTTTTTCTTTTTCTTTTTTTCTCCCTCCTCCCTTTTTCTTTTGTAGGAGAAGTGTCATCAGTACTGGCCAGCAGAGCGTTCAGCCAGGTACCAGTACTTTGTGGTGGATCCGATGGCTGAGTACAACATGCCCCAGTACATCCTCCGAGAGTTTAAAGTCACAGATGCCAGGGTATGTTGGCTTCACGCTGTCTCTGAATATCTGTGTGTTTGCCCTTGTGTGTGTGTGTGTGTGTGTGTGTGTGTGTTGGTGGGATGGGATGAGGATTGATTGACATTTTACACAAATACAACCATCCGTCCCAAATCCATTTTAGCTTTTTCTGGTATAAACGCCGACAGTCGCGCTAAGTGATAAGAATTATACCAACTCTGATTTCAAGGTAGAAATGATCAGAACGCGTCCCGTGTTATTTCTCCTGACAGACTGACATCAACTGAATGCGCCATCAAACATTTTTCACCCAGATTTAGTAACAGTGCGCTCGCTCTTTGGATTGTATGCGTGTGTGTTTGTGTTCTTCTCGATGTGTGTGTGTGTGCGTGTGTGTGTTTTCAGATCACTGAAAATACATGAAAAGCACAGCCTCCAATCCCTGAGGGCCAGTACTGGAACTCCCTGTGATGCAGTAGTTTCAATGAGCTATAAATACACTTTACTGTCATCAGAAGGCGCTCGGTGCAGCAGCACACTAATCCCACATCCACCCCTCCTTCCTCATACATGTATATGCTCCATGTGTGTGTGTTTGTGTGTGTGTGCACCGAAAAAGATTTGGATGCATAGTCCTCATTTGTACAAATCAAACCCATTTAAGCGCCGCATGCTGACACCGCAGCGCCGTCAGATGTGCAGTGGCTCGGTGTCGGTCCTTGGACGCCGCAGCCCTGTTGATTTTCTCTCCTTCCAGGTTGTCAGCTTTATTCATTTCACATCCCAGGTGTAAACTAGACGATTAGGTCGCTGCTGTGAAAAACCCCGGCAGGGTTACGACGCTCGTCGACCTCGACCTGAGAGAGCGAGGCGGCGTTGTGTTGTTTTTGTTGAGGGCACATTAGAGCGAGACGTGTTGGAGGCGCATGTTAGGAAGCAAAGCAGCCTGGCACTTAGCCAGAGACTCATTAAAACATTACCACAGGTTAAGCTGAATAACATACACAGTATATACACCGTACAGGTTTTCCCTGCACATTTCAGTGTCTCTCAAATGTGATAAAACTCCTCATCTGCTGCCTCCCTCCCCCCTCTCCTCCCCCCTCAGGACGGCCAGTCCAGAACAATCCGCCAGTTCCAGTTCACTGACTGGCCCGAGCAAGGAGTGCCAAAAACCGGGGAAGGCTTCATCGATTTCATTGGACAAGTGCACAAAACCAAGGAGCAGTTTGGACAGGACGGACCAATCACTGTACACTGCAGGTGAGCAGGACGGAGGACGACAGTCACACACAGACACATTTCAAGAGACTTAACCTTCATTTAATGTGTAGTGTTCAGTTTACACAAGTGCAGTTGTTACACACCAGGATGCAGATCTGTCTGCATCTTTAAGAACAAACTGTCGCAAATCTTATTTAAATGGTGTTAAATAGACTTTATTCCTGTTTCTAAGAGGAGCCCTCACAAGTCAATGAATGAAGTCCGATGCTTTAGATCCAACCTGTGTTAAAGGGATACTTCACCCAAAATCGATAAATCACCAATTTTCTACTCACCGTCATGCCAAGGAAGGGTTTGGAGAACTTTCTGGGTTAACATCATATAATAGCGGCGAATAGAGTTAACTTTTGAATGGTCCAAAACACACACTATGAAACATCCAGATACCTCCATACTGCTCGTCCGTACTGAGCCAAGTGTCAAGATGTTCGTTCGTCGTTGTAAACCATTGGATGTATGATAAACACGGAAGAACATCTCGCAGCAAATCTCTCAACAGAAACATCAACAGAGCCACTGGGAGCTACCGCTACAACAAGGCTAAAAACAGAATTTCTTTGTCTGCAGCCTGTGTTATTGTTGAACTGCACTGAGGTGTTTTATTCATATGCGAGCAAAGGTCCTTGTACGTTTTGATCGAGATAAAACATGTTATAATATTTCAGAGCGACCTGATGTCTGTTGCATATTAAAACCACAATGATCTTAAATTCCTTACATTCAATATACATTCCTTACTTACAACATTAAAGGGACAACGAGGAGTTTTGGAAGAGCGAAGCGTTTTCACACTACATTTATGAGCCTCCGCGCGCGCAAGACGGACTCATGTTTTCATTCATCAAGAATTAAAGTCAGAGGTTCGAAGACGATCACATCCTGTCGTAGTTCCGACCATAAACAGCGATTCGGCGGCGTTATTCTCATGACTCGCCATGAAACCGAAAGTAAGGAAAGGCTGGTCGGCTCGACCGGCATCTCCGCCACCACTAATAATAACAAAATAACGATAGAGACAAAATGATATATTTATTTTAAAATGGGCCCATTAACAAGTGGTAACGTAGATTCATCCACATTAACGTGAGACTTTTTTATAACCAAATAGAAACTCCTCGTTGTCCCTTTAAAGTCGCCTCAGACAGAAGATGTGATGACTGTCCCTGTGTGTGTTTGCTCTTCAGTGCCGGGGTGGGCAGGACCGGAGTCTTCATCACCCTCAGCATCGTGCTGGAGAGGATGAGGTACGAGGGCGTGGTCGACCTCTTCCAGACAGTGAAGACACTTCGCACCCAGCGGCCTGCGATGGTGCAGACCGAGGTGAGGACGATGCACTGACAAGGATGTTGTGTGAAGGATGAAAATCCCTCGGCGGCGGGGGCGGGGGCGGCGGCGCTCCAAAGTCAATATTTTATATTTTGAATGTGTGAACTCGATGTTATCTCAAGTGTCCTTTTTGTGGAGAGCTCCACTAAAAACAAAGGCTCACTGGCAAATCCTACTTTAATAGAGGTTTTAGAAGTGCATCAGCAAACTCATCTGCTGCCATCACAGAGGATTAGTGTCAATTTCTTTATTTTAGGAATTAAGAATTAATAAATACATTATATAAGAAACAGGCAGTGATGGTGTGAATTTAAACGACTTCAAGTTTGATCCTTGCAAATTCTCAGTCGGTTTATCAGTGTCAAGTGTTCTAGCTGAATTTGTTAATACTGATAATGATGTGTAAATTAATTACTTATAAATACTGTACATAATGAACTTCTGCTCCTACATCAAAAAATGCTAAATTAAACAGAAGCTTCAGTTCCCATCGGTAACGGAGAGATTAACAATGTAACAATCAGAGACACGACGAGTATCAAAATAATACCAGAGTTGTTTGCTGCAGATCTCCTTGTGTGGCAGGAAACACTTCGTGAAAATGTGTTTACTCTAAACAGCTCAGCTAAAATGTGTCAAGGAGCGCAAGATAAGATGAGAGTTGATATTTCAGACCGTCTAACTGTCTCCCTGTCTCCTTCGTCTCCTCCTCAGGACCAGTACCAGTTGTGCTACAGGGCAGCGTTGGAGTACTTGGGGAGCTTTGACCACTATGCAACGTAACCACTCTCTCCGAGCAGCCTCCCTGGTCAAACCTCTCAGGAGTGTGCCAAGTGTCCCATCTCAGCCACCATCCACTAACTTGACCCCCCCTCCCCAAACACAACCCCCGACTCCTGTCCCACCACCAACCAACCACCCCCCCCCCCCAACCCCCTTAGCCCCTAAACAAAACCCCTAAAAAAAAACCCTCGCAGCTACCGGAGGGGGAGGAGAATGGGACGCGCTTGCAGACCCAGCGACGAGTCCAACCAATCACAGAGATCCACGCCGACTCAACCAACCACATGAAAATTTTTTTGCTTTAAAAATAACAGCGGAAAACATTTACAATGACTCTGACAAATAGGACAAATCTTGTACAGTACGCGACATGGCAGAGCGGCGTCCTGCCTCTCTGCTTCGTCCAAGCCAAACCTCCCTGATTGTCAAAGGCTACTGGTAGCACTAAGAGAGCGTTCTCTCCGTTCTTTGTTAGTTTTATTGTCAATATTATGATTCATTATGTCAAATATTATTATTTAGTATACCTTTTTTTTCATGTTTTTAATTATCATTTAACATCAGACATTTCTTCTGTCTTAAAGTGCCCGACCTGGGGCATGCATTATTTTCATAATCGGTCCTCTTTTTTATTTTTATCTTAGGGTACTTTAGCACAAGGGACATGTATTTTAAACACGTTCCTAGATACTAATACAGGAGGACCACTGTTCTCTGAGCTGCTGTCAGATTTCTTTTATCATACGACATTATTGTGTTATATTCATATTATGTGACATTACATTGTTTTGTTTTTTTTTGGTCTTATACAATTCAATACATCATAAAAGAAAATTGCCTTTCACTTGCTGTTTCCGATGATAAAAAAAAAAATCAGCTTTGAGAAGATTGATTTCAGAGCACACACTTGATAAAGTTATCCTTCTGTAAACATGGTAGCTAGCTAAAGAAAAAAACAAAAACAAGTGAATTAGCTAACAAGAGACTAAATAAGTGGAGGTGTACAGATATGGAAAGCACATGATTTCTATGTTCTTCTTTTTTGTTCGTTCGTTCGTTCGTTCTATTGTTTGTTTTTCATCAGAAGCCTATGGCATTGAGGCCTTCATGCTCCACAGAGGAGAACTTACCTGAGGAAAACAGACTTTTATACCCAAAGGGTAGTTGACAGAAAAGAAACTCCCCTGATCTCTGAATACAAACGCTCTTCAAGTCCCTCCCGTCTCCTCGCTGCCCATTTGCCCCGGTCGCTTTTGACGGAGCTGAACCACACACACACACACACACACACACACACACACACTGAAAGGAGCGGAAGTGGTTCACATGGGCTGAGGAGAAGAGCCATCAACGCTGGCACCTGTACAGAATCAACCATTCCTACCAGAGGGAGAGAGACTCAGCCCTTTGGACTGAAACTGATATTATTTTATACAGAAATAGAACTATAAATATATATATATAATTATGATTGATTATATATATGTACAATTACACATAGATATATACACAGCTTCAAAAGTATATTGTTAAAAGGATTCATTCTGCTGATCTACCAACCCTAGAGACACTGCAGAGAGCCTGCTGTCCTAGAGTGTGTATTAATGGAAACACCGTTGTATCTACTGTAATACCATAGTAACTTTTGACAGCTGGTTGTCCATCTGAATGAGCAAAAACAGCACAAAACCCCCCCACCCCACCCCCGACCCATCGCAAACGGACGACTCCTCACTCAGCACAGGCCATCGCACCACTCAAGCACACATCCTCTCCCACTGGAGCCGCTGGAGGGAGGGAGGGAGGGAGGAAGGGAGGGGCCGTCTGACCCCAGAGGCCCCGGAGAAACGTCACGGATGGCGGCGGGAGGTGGTGGTGGCGGTGGGAGGGGAGGGTGGGAGGGGAGGGAGGGAGGGGGGACTTGAAAACGCTGGCGAAAAACAAAAATGTTCATTTTTACCTTGTGAATGCTTAGTGCTGTAGGGGTTCGATCTGTTGTACACACAGTCTGTTTTCTATTTGTTGATAAAGAACTGGAATTTAAAAAGAAACTGTTGATGAAAAAGAAAAAACGTTGATGTTAATAAAGTTAAATAATTGGGTTTTTGTACAAATCCTGGCCTTGTGAAGTTTTGTGTGTTGATGCTGTTAAATCTGGAGTTTGTTCTTTTGCCTTTTTTCGCACCAACAAACTGTGTCTTTATCTCCTGTTGCCGGGAACGATTACCGTTATGAAGGTTGTAGTTTTGGTTTATTATCATGTTTCCTTTGTTTCAAGGGGTTTCTCACAGCGTTACTGTGCCAACTATGCAACTTAATCTTCAGGTATTTGGAAGTGTGTGTGTTTGCAGGGGTGGATGTCCTTCAGACACATTCAGAAGGACATCCACCCCCTCCTGTTTTTGAGAAGCTGCCAAAACCAATTTTCTTAATTGTTTCTGGTAACACTTTACTTAAAGTCCTTCAGTTTAAGATGGAGAAGCTTTACTCATTTAATAAACACACTTTAATTCGCCGTTACGAACAGATGTACTCTACATCAAAACTTCCAGTTCGTCCCGACTCTGTTGTGTTGTCATTGTGTTGCACTTTTCCTCCACTTTCTGCTCTGTTGGGTTTCAGTGTGAAGCCCCCGTCTGTTCTTCTGCTCTAATGTTTTGGGTCATCGTCCTGCTGGAGGACAAACCTCTGACCAACCAACAGTCTGTCCTCTTTACTTTTTTTTTTTTTACTGTTCTGATCACAACAATGACAACATACAGGACAGAACCGCCTCCAGCAGGACAGTACTGTCCTACAACAGGAACAGCTTCTATCAACTTGCATCAACTGTCAAGAAAGTCTGTCTCTTTTGACCTTTTCCAGTTCTTCACTTAACTCAAACTTTTTACATTTCAATGAGAACAGGATGTTTATACAGTATATTAATATACACTGCCCATCCAAAAAAAAGACGCACACTCTAATATTCCGTTGGACCGCCTTTAGCTTTGGTTACGGCACGCATTCGCTGTGGCTTCGTTTCAATAAGCTTCTGCACTGTCACAACATTTATTCCCGTCCAGAGTTGCATTCGTTTTTCACAGCTTCTCAGGGGGTTCAGGTCTGACACATTTCACTCACGTTTCCCCGCTGTCCTTCCAGTTTTTAATAATGCGTTGGACAGTTCTTAACCCAATTTTAGTAGTTTCAGCAATCTCATTGGATGTTTTATTTGCTTGATGCCAATAATTTGTAGCCTCGTAAACCAGCCGCTCCCGGAAATGCAATTCATTTCATTTCTGAGGGAGAGTCTGGCCTCATCCCCGTTGTAAGCGTTTGGCCTGAAACCCTCAGAAGGCCGAGCCAATCAGCGTCGCCCGCTGTGATTGACACAGCACGTTGGCCAATCAGGGACCGACTGGTGCAAAGCCCCATCACTACACCAACTTGCTGATTGGCTGAATGGGGTTGTCTGTCAACGCTACTACTCCCGCCCACCCCAAACGCTTACAACGGGGATGAGGCCAGACTCTCCCTCAGAAATGAAATGAATTGCATTTCCGCGAGAGGCTGGTTTACGAGGCTAATTCGCTGTGGCTTCGTTTCAATAAGCTTCTGCACTGTCACAACATTTATTCCCGTCCAGAGTTGCATTCGTTTTTCAAAGCTTCTCAGGGGGTTCAGGTCTGACACATTTCTTCCTTGAAGATGATGGTTCCCCACTGTCTTTCCAATTTTTACAGTAATAATGCATTGGACAGTTCTTAACCCAATTTTAGTAGTTTCAGCAATCTCATTGGATGTTTTATTTGCTTGATGCCAATAATTTGACCCTTCTGAAACAGATTAACATCTTTTCCACAACCACAGGATGTGTCATCTGACATAGTTGTTTAAGAAATGAGACTGCATCAATTAGGGTTAGGGTTAGGGTTAGGGTTAGGGGGGTTAGGTGTAGGTAGGTAGGTAGGTAGATAGATAGATAGATAGATAGATAGATAGATAGATAGATAGATAGATAGATAGATAGATAGATAGATAGATAGATAGATAGATAGATAGATAGATAGATAGATAGATAGATGAGAAGTTTTCATACTGGAGTCAGAGCGTTGTGTGTCGTCTCCTCTGATGGACTCAGAAATGAAAGTCGCTGCAGAGACGATGCAGAATAACGACGATGATTCAGAACTGAACGAGTGAAAGCTCAGTTCACTGCTCTGTGTTCGTTAGAGGGAGAGATTTCACAAACACACACACACACACTCACAGTCTTTAATGATAGTCACTGGGTTGTTTCCATAAGTCGCCATGGAGACGCTTCTGTCAATCGGTGTAAAGATTCAAAATGAATAGGGCTACTGATTCCCTCTGGTGACCGTGTAGTTTATACTAATGTGTGTGTGTGTGAACTTGCTCAGTTTGCTTGTCGCTTGTGTTTGACTCATTCGTCTGGGCGCTGATTAAAACAGAAACAAACAGGGAACATTTTCTCATGTAACTGATTTGTTGCTGCTTTGAACATGTTGGAAGGACATGCAGCAGCAGCAGCAGTAAAAATGTTTTCATTTAAATGCTAATTACAGTTGCTGTTTTATACTTTAGTGCTGCGATGAATTGTGTATTTGGTCCAGCAATATCATCATTTCCCTCTTTATTTGATTGTGCACTTAGCTGGGAGCCGCGCTGCAGAAATTCACACCTATAATGACGTTGTTGTTCCTTTGTGTTATGATGATAACACTGACACGCTGGGGTTATTTCTGTTGTTGCTGTGAGTGTGCCTTAATTTCAGTGGTGATAATATGCAGTTTATGAGCGTTAATAGTTTGTTTACATGAATGTGTTTCTCTGCTTTCTTTTTCTTTTTTTAACACATGCAGAAGAGAAGCTATTTTATTTTTATTTCTAGAGAAACTTTAGTGGTGAAGGTTTGTGGATTGTAAGAATTCTGTGGAATTTTGGTTGTTATAGCATTTTATGATTTTGTTTTGAATCCCAGAGAACTTCACTCCTGTATGAAGTGAATCCAGGTGCATTTTTAAGGTTTCTTTTACTGAGAACCAGCCACAAACTATACGCAGCAGCTTGGTGACCTGTTATATATATATATATATATATACACAGTATATATCGAACCTCAGGAAGACACCATGAGCAATCCAACTGGGTGAGGAGAGAAAACACATGGCTGACTAATCTAGATTGCATTATATCATGATGCTGAGTCCTGTCTTCTTGCAGAGATGATTCACAATCAGCCAAACACGAAGAGGAGCGAGAAGGTGAGGCGCTGAGCTTCAAAATTAGAGCCCATTTGGAGGAGTTGTTCTCTGACAGCCACCTGGCAGAGGACGGCTTCCTGCTGAAACATGTGCAGAAGAACAAGCAGGGCTACGTGAGTCTCAAGCTGCTCACTTGTTTGAAGAAGGTAAAGCACTTTTTCTTTTCTTTTCTTTTTCTTTTTTTTGCTCTCTGTGGTGTTTGAATAAAAACAATGCAGTGAAATGCAAACAGAAGCTGAGGTTTGCCACTGTTTGCCGCAGATAAAGGCCCTCACCACGGACTGGCACGTGACTCTGGCGGCGGCCGAGCGCTCAGACGTCCTGGAGGTGAACGACCAGAGCACCAAAGTGAGGCGGATTGAGCCGCTTCCCCAGTGGCTGCTGTGCTCCCCCAGCAGCAAGCTCCTCCTCATCTGGAACATTTGCGTGGAGGAGCAGCAGCCCGGAGGAGACGGAGCGGCGTCGGCCCGAGGCCTGGAGCAGAGGATCGTGGAGCTCAGAGCCTGCAGAGGCGTCACCACGGTCTGGACGCTGCAGCCTGGTAAAACACTTCCCAAGGAGCTGCAGTGCTACACCAAACGCCACAGAGAGCTCGGCCAACACCTGTGCGCCGTGCTCAAGTTCGATAGTTTAGAGGCGGTCCGGAAGATCTACAGCGTCCTGAAGGAGGAAGAGGAGAGCGGGAAGGGCTTCAGCGTGGTGCCTCTGGGATTCCAGTCGATGCATCACATCAGCAGGGACAAATCATCAGAGGACAACACTGAGGACCAGCCTGTGGACACGCCGTCCCAGAAAGATCCAGTCCAGCAGGAGGAAGAGGAGGAGGTTTCACCAGACAAGACTCCAGACAACACGTGTCAGGGCCTGAAACCTTTGAAGGACTCCACTCAGAGAAGCTTTGAGCAGATCTCCAGCAGCAGCAGCAGCAGCAGAGGACAGTCCTTCTCTGGGCTGAGCGTGAGGTGCAGCAGAAAGAGCTGGGGCTCCGGAGACTGTCATAAAGACAGTTTTCAGATCCCCTGGGTGTTGAGGCGCAAAATTGCAGCCGGTGCATTAAACCCCAAAGCACCAGGACCCCGGTACGCGCCCGGCTCGATGCACAGAGTGCTGCGTCAGCCGCTCGGCCCTGACGGCACCGGGGGCTTTCAGGGCTGAGTGAAGCTGCTGCGGCAGATCAAAGACACAGAGAGGCGGACGGAGCAGACTCACCTGTGCTGAATAACAACATCTCACAGAAAATTTAAAAGTTGATGAAGTAAAAAAAAAAAAATGAAATATTCATTGTATTAAACAACAAAAGCTATGGAGGTTTAGGCGTCTCTCTGTTGGTGAGAGGGGTGTTTGGCTCTGGGTGACGTGTAGTCGTGGACCACAGGCAGATGGGGGCAGCATTTAGCCGTCTTGACAAATTGTGTTGTTTGAAACACTCACTCTGTTCTGCGTGGAGGACGGTGAATTCACTGTAATGCATGTTGAGAGGCTACAACACACATTAGCTGAAGGTACAAATTGTGGCACAAGCAGAGGCGTTTAAGTGCTGAGGTAAAAAAAAAACAAAAAAAGAAACTGAATCTACAAACGAGGCCTTTTGAAACTGGAGTGGCCCCCGCTCCCCCGGGGCCTCAGCTCGTCTGGTCACCGCTGCAAATTGCAGTGTATATTTGTTCTTGAGCCAGGATGGATTTACCTTGTTACCACTTTCTCCAAGAAAAGAGGTGTTGTCTTTCAACATGTGACGACGCTCTGGGAGAAGACACACACACACACAAAAAAAAGCCCCTCATTGTCCTTCTGCATCTTTTTCACAAATGTCTGTTTAGATTTGGGTTCTCTAAAAAGTACTTTTCCACTCGCTTGAGATGACATTTGGCTTAAAGTTTCTTGTCCAATCATCAAACCGCGTCTGTCTTGTGCAAGACGAGCGTAGTAGCAACATTTGTGCCTTATTTCCAGCCGTTCTAATGACACCTCGACTGGAATGGTGTGTTTATAGTGTTACTGATTGAGGGCTTCCTTAAAATCTTGCCCAAACCTAAACAAAATGTGTTTCTTCACTCCTCCACGCCCAGTGGAAAAGATTCAATTCGACGTGTATACGATTCTATCATATTCAGATTGGAAACATACTCTGTTGTTTTTTATTTTTTTGGTTGCTCTTGTATATTCTGAATGTCAGGCCGTCGCTCTGACTAATGTAATCGTAGCTGTTGAGTGAGACTTTGCACTGCACGGATCACATGTTTCTGTCTATTGTCTCTGACTTGATTTAGCAATTAACAGCTGTTGGAGGTTTTTTTTTTTTACTACAAGAGAGCCGCTCCTCCATGAAAACTACACATCTGTGAACAATATGTAAAGAGTCGAAGGGTCTCAGCTCCTCCATGTCAGGAAATGTTTCTGTGCTGATAGCTTCATTTCAAGGCTAGAAAAGCACGGTGTCCACAGCTAACTGGAGGTCGCTAGGTATTTACATAGGCTCCTCTGCACAGTAATTGAGCTACATGTCAAACAAGTTAGTTGTAATAATTCTCATGTTTTCCTTTCTTTTTTTTCATGGGGGGCGAGGGGGGATGTTGTGGATAATAACTGTGCACCTGCCGACCGGCGACCAACCTATTCCGAGCATGAGGAGGATCACAGATCTCCTGTTGATTTGTGGCACCGTGTTTTTCTTGTCAGGTTTCTGCTGAAGGTTTGAGGTGAGCCGGAGAGTTTGCTTTGGCTTCACTTCAAACTTCACATAAAATGTACGCTTCAGGTCACTGAGATAACAAACCCTCAGATATCCATCAATGCACATTTTTTGGTATGAGAAAGAAGCTTGGGTTAAAGATTCCTTTTGGTTTCTTCACCCGCCACAGTCCCAGTCAACACTGGAGGAATTTTAAGTCCTAGAAAGCTCGTGCTTGGCCACATCTCCACCTCGCTATTCAAAAGCTGCACACTGAGATTTGTGTATAATTTGGCCCGAGGATATGAGCGTGACTCATGGCGATAGAATGAGATATTTGTGAGCAAATTATTTGTTTCCTGTTGTTACTCCGCCTCAGTTGCCCCAGCGTATTTCAGCATGTTTGACTCTGAACCTTTGAAGCTCTGTTGCTGCTATACCTGCAGATTTTTTTTTCCTGAGCGGCACCTGTGAAGCTCAACCCTATCTCCCCCTCTTCTCCCCTCTTCTCCTCTCTTCTCCCCTCTTCTCCTGTCCTCATGCAAGGCTTCATTCGACTCCACAGACTGGTTGGCCTTTGTTTATACACGACCGACCCCGCACACCTGACGCATTTCCTCCGATGGATGGGGTATTTATTTAGATTGCAGTCTGGAGAGCTTGATACCTTCCAAAAGCGCAACCATCTGCTCCTCATTTGGCTTCCTCCAGGCTCAAGGGCTAAAATACTGGTTTGTATTGGGGGAGACGTTGAACGTGAGATCCTCAACAACAACAGCCGTGGGTTTTATCCCCGGCCAACTGTAGATGGAAGTCATCATGAAATACCTCTGCTGTGATAATACTTTTTAACTGGGGTTAATGTTGTCTTAGCAGCATTTAAACCAATTGTGAACTTTCTTAATTCCCACTAAAAGATTGAAAAACACTTGCTTCAGCAGACAGATCTGCCCAATTGAGGCTCTTACCAATCTCCCGCTTAAGATGGCAGACTCTCTTGCGGCAGAAGGTAAATGTAAGCCCTTGCTCAGGCCAAAGCATCCTTTAGTGCTCCTGGAGCTAGAGCCAGGGAGATTATCATGTCAAGAGTAATCCGACTCGGCCCACAAGCACAACTATGGAGGAGGAGGAGCAACAGTTGAGGGGTTGAGGCAGGCAGAGGCATCAGAGGAGCTCTCTGCTCCACTTACGGTAACCGAGCTTTCCCTCCTCACCCATCTTCTCGACCCCACAGTTGAGTTCCCCCTCTCTGGAGCTGGAGGAGAAGAGGAGGAAGAGGAAGAAGAAGCGCCGCTGGAAAGAGGGTAAGGAGATGAGATGAGCATTGTCATTCCAACGGCGCTCATGCGTGCAGATAAAAAAAAAAGGAAGGTGTGAGGACACAGTGTGTTTCATAACAGATGGGAGAAAAGTTAAGGCATCTGTGAGATCTGCTCGTGTCCTGACATTGCACCTCAGTTTTGCTCTGCTCCTCTGTTTCAGCTTCGGGGGGTTTGTGCAAACGGGGGGACCACCGACTCTGCATGGAGAAGGACCATGACAGGAGAATTTTTTTGAAGTGATGCCAAGTGGGAGTCTTCTCTGAACAGCACATCTCTCCTCTTCTGCTCTTTTTTTTTTTTTTGAATGGATCAACCTGCCATGGAGCCATGAAGCCCACACTGACATTTGGAGGAATGTTGATATTGATCTTTGTGACCTAAGAGTTCTGTGGAAGTGCAAATATGATAAAAGAATAAAAGAGCCTGGACCTGAATCGAGTCAGGACACCTCCCCTACTTGCAGGCACAGGGAGTTGTGATGCTTTTCAGGGGAACTAGCAGGAATCCTGCTCTCACACCTCGCCTGTGATGATGATGGACTTACCTAGCCAGCACTTGCCTGTGGAGGTCAGCTGAAGACGACGCCACGCAGCTAAGTCTGGATTAGCCGGCCGAACGGTAAGGACACCACATCTTCTTTTGTTGGTTTAAGCCAGCAGCTTATGGAGAAGGCGTTAGGCGCCGCTGACAGGGATGCCTCACCAAGTGCTCGAGTGGCAGAAAACACACGCTGGATTATCTGTATCAACAAGCGGCCCTTGCAAGAGCCACATGTCAATAGCGCGCAGCAGCCTGTCACGAAATGTTTGCGAAGCAGTTACCGCTGATTACAAGAAGCATGGCCATGTGGTGGGAAAGAAAGTATCACAATGGTTTTCTTGCAGAATCTGAAAGACCTCTCGCTGCACAGAAAGTTTATTTTGTCAGGCCAAGGGGGCGGGGGGTGGATATTTTCCCCTCGTGTCACTTATCCAACATGGTGGTTTCCCTCATTAACATGCATAATTGCTCTCCAAGCGCTCCCTCCCCGAAAGGTTAGACCGTTACTTAGACTGATCTTTACAAAATAATGATTCCAGCTAATTATTTTCCCTCTATATGTATCATTTCAAGGAAATTAATTACGTTTTTTTTTCTCCCCCCCCCTTGCAAGGCTGCACCTTTAATAGTTTAAATAATTAAGAAGATTGGGATCAAATTGCTAAACTTGTTATCTGAAAATATAATGGGGGCACGCTGAGAGAAACTTGATGATAGTCACTCTGGGCATTTTTCTGAAGTGATGATCCCCTCTCACTAAGCCCATATCATACGTAGAGATTATACTGAATCTAGCGGAGCCCCGAGAGGCCAGATAGAGGTTAAGCCTAAAGTCAATTGAGCTGTTCAACTTTCATAACCTGCCAAAGCTTGTCATAACTGGAGGAAGCTGAGGATGAAGCCGGACTGACACATCACTCCTCGCTGTGTCATTGGCGTTACTTGATTTTTTTTTTGTTTTGTTTTTTTGGGCAAGATTATTTTTGATGACTAAATATTCTTTTGCATAAAAAAAAAAATTGGAGGTTAATGGGCTTTTCGAGGAAGCAAAATGTCGTCATGTCTCAGATGTTTGTGCTTGCTCGTGCTTGTTGGCGTGGCGTGGGTCATATTTGAAAGTGGTATTCAGCGAGTGCCAGATGGCCGTCAACCTTTTGTAACAGCAACATCAACATGTTTAACATGGGTTTAGAGCCGATGCTGTTGTGTTAAAAGAGGATCTGGCATAGACAGATTAGCTGCCAGAATAGCAGCTCACAGACTCTTCTTTAGAAAGCAGCCGGGAGACAACATCAATCTTCCTACACCGACTTGTAAAAAGAAAATTGACGAGGGCGAGGTGACGTTCGGCTGCCAACTCACATGTAACCCTGTTGGTTGGGACTTGGGAGTGGGGAGGAGGGGGGGGGAGAAAAAAAACTATTTAAATGCACGCCACAACTATACCTTTACTCAGCTCTTCCCGAAATAGCAAAAAGGCGGGTGAAATTGGGACAGGTGTCAAATGTGCGTCTTCCACTCACACCTCATTAACACCACCCTCACTGCAACAGGTTGGAGAGGAGAGATTTCGTGCTAGGCTGTTGGGTCACTGGATTAATCTGTATAAACCCGTGGGTGATAGTAGGTCTTCCAAAAAAAAAAAAAAGAAAAGAAAAGAAAATTGAGTCTGTTTTAGCCACTTTCTTGACGTCGAAGTAAACAGAAGCAGAAGTCAGAAGTTGTGGCTCGAAACATAAAAAATGATCGCTGTTTTTCTAGCTTTTGCAGCCCGCAGATGTTTTTTCCCCTTTTTCTGCCCAATAACGACCGGCAGGCAGCGTTCACGCTAACAAGGAACAGGCTTGTTTTAATTATCCTATGGTTACTGAGTGACAGAGCCGGGGCCAACCGAAGCAAAATTACAGCACGGTCTAACCTAACTTAAGCCTTTTTCAGTTGCATTAGAAGAACCAGGGCTGGATTTAGCACGGCCAATCCTGGCTCAGAACATCTACATCTACTTTTACAGCCTTTTGGCCCACCCTGGTGCCAACGCCACAGATCTGTCACTCGCAGGCGTTTGTCACTTTTCTTTTGGGCTAAAAATCAGGACAGGTTTTGTTTTGTTTTGTTTTTTAGCAGGGGAGAGATAGAAGTGCCTGCTGGTGCTCTATCGGTGGGCCCCTGCATGCAGGCCTAACCCCTGAGTTAGAGGTGTCTGGTGGATTAACACCAACACACACACACATAAGGCAAGGTCTGGGCTCCGCCACCAACACTGCAGCCAGGTGTTAACCCACGTGACTACAGATAAAGCCGGCAGGCATTAGTGCTAATCCCGCCCTGATCTTTGGAATATGTCCCTATTACCTCCCCAAGCACTCTCTAGCTGTCCCCAGGCCTCCTGATGCTCACTTAAGAGGGAAAAGACGAGACAAGGCCTCTCTAGGACTCCCTAAAGCACCTTGTTTCCTTGCAACAACACAGTAGGTGCCTTTCCCGCTGTTTGTTACGCTCCTGTTATCTTTTCAGCACAGGTATTTATGGGGTGTGTTCACGGTAGCGCCGGAGACAGCCGGTCACATGGGTGGAGCTGAGCCGAAACGCACCCACAGCGTGGTTAATAATGTTCTGCAGGTCGAGGCCTCAGGTGGCGCAGTGGCAAATAAATAACACAATGCTGCTTCAGACCTGTGGACATTTCCAGATATCAAGAAGCAGCACTATTATGTAAGCTGGATTATCTGGCGTTATGTGATGGTGCTTCTGGGAGTGAAGTGGGTGTCTGGACGCCAGTGGAAGGTTGGACTTTGTCTTGATTTCTACGCAGGCAGGCCCGCGGTGTGTCATATGATTTGGGGGAAAGTGAAGCCACGCAAGAGTTGTATGTGTGTGTTTATGGTATGTGTGAGTCACAGCACTGTGAGGCAGAGAGAGTGAGTGAGACAGACCAGGCTGTATTTAGGGAATGCACAGGAACAAATGCTACAGAGTGGGGGCACATAAAAGTCGGTCTCTGCTTTTTTCCCCCCCGGCACAAAGAAGCTCTTCATTCAGGCTCGGTCTGTGATCTTCTCCCACTGTAATCATGTCACACTGGTCAAGATCCAAGCAAGCAAGACAAGAAGAAGGCCCCCCCCTTGTCTGCCGGCTTCATTCAAAAGTGTTAACCACAGACGCCCCTTATCCCCATTTTGACAGATCTCCAGTTCATCGTCCATGGGCTGTGGCATTCTGTCGAGTGTCTCCTTCAGGCGTGGGAGGGCGGGGAGGACACGAGTGCCATGCTACTGTAATTACATTACAGCCAGCTTAGCTGCGCCGCAGCCACTGACCCAATTATTCCTTTGAAAACATCAAATTTATTGTGTCATTTGAAATAATGCGATCTTTGAGCCAACGACAAGAGCTCGGTTGAGGGGGCGAGTTTCCGGCCGCGACTGTACGATGCATTGTATAGGCTTGTGCATTTGAGAAGACATAATGTCTCAGGCCGGCCGCCGGCGTGGGTCCAACCGACTTAGGAATTCTTGGGAAAGCAGCAGCTGCACTTTCATGGTTTCCCTTAAAACATGTCAGTGATCCTCTGAGACAGCCTTCACTCAGCTGGCGGCTCTTCGGGTGGCATATGGCTCGGTTGCAAACATCAGGTGTGCTGCTTCTTTCACGTCGACGGCGTATTCACTCCCAACTCTCGCTGCAAACACAAAAACCCCCTAATGAGGACCTTCATGTGTGTAAATCCTTCTCTTTTCTCTCTCTGTGAATGGATGATTTTCTGCGTTTGTGTTTGCGCCTCATGCGTTCCACCGGCGGGCCCTTATCTCCTCACACACAGAGCATGCACGGGCACATCAGCGCCGGTGAAGGGCCCGGCATGCCGCGGCCGTGTGTGGGAGCTGTTTTAGTTGACTTAGCGACTCATCTGTGCTTTTATGTCTCTTGTTTGAGGATGGCTTTTCCTTCTGCCGGAGAGTCCTCTTGGGGTTCCTCTATATCCTTGTTGCTCCCGCTCTGTTTGCTGGAAAACAGCAGCGTTTGTCCCGTCAGGACGCGGAGCAGGACTCCCCATTCATGCCTTTTCCGTTGCTCTCCCTAAGAAAACACCCCGCGCTCCCTTCACCTATCACTGTCTGTATATTTATGTCCATGACAGCAAGGGGCCAGTGGTGGATATTAAATGTCTGTGCTGATTAATCACCCGTGACCATCTGAACAAGCTGCAGAATGCTCTTTGGCACTTTTATTGGCGCCAATCGACTGCAGAAAGAACTAATGCGTTTCTGAGTGGAGCGATTATGACAATCAAAGTGTCTTCAGGGACGTGAGATCAGCGTTTGATGGCCGGTCTTCGTCCAGTGTCAGCAACCAAGACATCGCGGGACTCATAGGTTTTTTTTTATTTTTTTTAATGAGCTAATTGTTTTATCGAGATGAGCCACAGAGCTAACGGACTGAGGATGTTGATGTATCGCTGCTGTGCTAAACAATTAACTCTGAGAAAGATTAATTGCCCCCCAAAATGACCTATTAATAGCATAAGAAAACAATGAGCTCATGCTTTTTGCCATACATCATAACAAACCGGCTCGTTTTAAAATTGAGGATTCATCATATTCAGCGGCAGCGGCGGTGAGATTCCTGGTGTGAGGAGCTGGTGTTGAACCAACAGAAACAAAATGAAACTTTCCATCGAGGCTTCTATCTATCACACCCGCCGAGTGAACACAGACAAAACTTTCAGACGTATAGGGTCGGGGTGGCACTTGGAGGGAGGTTGGGAGGGGGGGGGGGGCGACACTCTGCAGGCTCCACGTTTGATTTACTGAGATTGTTAGATGAAATGTTTGACTTTCAAATGAATACTGCTCTACCCCTTCATTGTGCTCACCACGTCGAACCCATGTGGAATTATGAGTGATGAGTCAAGCTTTTGACTGATAGGACTGGTCGTACCTGTTTATACGCTGATTACACCACTGCAGCTCATGTGTGCAGCCAGCGACTTTGGATTTTCCCTCTGCGGTGTCCAAAACACTCAGAGGCAGAGGAGCACTGTCTGAATTTGCCTATAGTTCCTTTTTTTTTTGTTCACCCCATGGCAAATAGTTTAACTCCACAAAGGGGAAACCAAAAGTGTTCCTACTGTTTTACTATTTTTCACAAATGTTTATGTTTCATTTGATCTGCAGGAGCAAACTTTCAGAAATTACTCATTTCAGATTTTTGTTCCTATAAAAAAAAGAAAAGAGAAAAAAAAAAAGGCTGGACAAAGATATGTGACATTTTGTCCCACTGTAAACAATCCAGCAGTCTGTATATGTGTACACTACAGAATCCAGTCTGGCAAAACACTTTGTAACGCTGGTCTGGATTTGCTGTTAGTCGCTGCCAGTATACCATTTCCGGCTCTGGGGAAATGTTTTGCTCACTGGTGACATGATATGAAAAATACAAAGAAGTGGGGATGGTAAAACCTTTCCGATACCAGTGGAATGACAATGAGGAGGGGAAAGAGGGGAGAAAGTGGAAAGAGAATGATAAGTTGCTTCATGATAAGTGGGTTTTGTGGCTTTTGTATTGCAGCCTCTGGTTGAAAGGGAGGGGCTGTGTAAGGTGAAGATGTACCAGCACATGTTCTCTGAGGCCTCATCATACATTTGCTTTGGAAATAGGTGTGGCAAAGACATTACCGTATATGACCCCCTCCTCCTCCTCCTCTTCCCTTAAAAAAGGTATAAGCACTTAAGGGACACACTTTTTTTCAGAAATGATAATAATTTAAAAAGAAAATGCTTAAATTCTCAATCACATCTTGTTTTGTTTTTTTTTAGATAATTCGGAAACGTTTGAACCGGTTTCATGGGAAAGTGTCTTGCACAACCCTCCGTGCCTTTGGTTAGAATAAAATATTTTGCAGCTATGTTATTTTCTTTCACCCTCAGGCCGCCTCGATATAACTTTAAAAACACACTGCATTCTCAGGTGTCAGCGAGCGATGTCGAGCTCACACGCCGTGAACCCACTTAAGAGTGAAAATGAGCTGACAGCGGAATCAGAGAAAGTAAACTGACGGTAAAATAAAAAGCCCTGTTTGAGTGAAAGTTGAAAGAAGTGGATTTTTCTTTTTCTTTTTTTCTTAACGGGAAGGTCGCCAAAATGTGACGGTGAGGAGATAACAATTATGGCATTGTGCTTAATATGTGACAGGTTACCAGGTGTGACTGTCTGAACGCTGTCTGACCCCTTTTCCTTCTCTCTCCGCAGAGTTTCAATGCCCCTCCACGTTCTAAGATGAAGTTATGGAAAGGTGCTACTTTTGCCTTCATGCTCTGTGGCGCAGCCCTGTCCGTCGTCCTCGTTAGAAACATGGCCACTGTCGGACAGTTCAGACCAAAGACAAAACATCCACACACACCTTCATCCTCATCGAGTCCGTCTTCATCGTCGTCAGAGTCGACATCCAGAACCTCCAGATCCTTAGCTGAGCCGGCGGCCTCGTCGTCGCAGCGGACGACGGCGGGCGGTCTTCACCGGAGAGTCCGCTCAGCCGACAACAACATGAACTCTCTCCTCTCAGAGTGTAAGGCCCTACTGTGATTTTTTTTTTACCCTTTTCCTTGTCTGTGCTCAGATTAAGTGTGTGAAAAGGTTGCAGAGGTTCAGACAGAACACTTAGTACCTGACGCTGTTTTTATCTCACAACAGCCTGCAGTCAATTAACACCTCATAGTTCACCGACTGCCTCTTTCCCATGGCTTCGCTGCGAGTTATTCATCACACGATCGGCTTCATGGGACTCTATCTCTGTGACCCATCTGCCGTGTTGTTTACATACCTGCCCCGCCATACACGTCGGTCGCACAGCAATCAGATAATTTGTCTGTCACCTGTCTATAAATGTTGATTTATCCCCCACTCTTCCAGTTTCCATGATGTTCCAGAGCTTCACCGAGGGCGAGCTGCAACATGTGGTCGGGACCTTGCTAGACAGGAAGAGGAGGAAGAGTCGGCGCCTGGGCGAGAACCAGGCCCGTAGGACTAAAAGAGCCCGGAGGCCGAGGCTCTGCGCCGTGAGGGAGCTGGAGCTGACCGTGAGCGAACTGGGTCTCGGCTACGAGAGCGACGAGACGGTGCTGCTGCGATACTGCAGCGGGAAATGCATGAACCACAAGCGCAACTACGACATCACCATGGCGCACATGATGCGGACGGGCTTCAGGGAGAAGGGCCGCAAGGACAAGGTCAGCAACGGGCCCTGTTGCCGGCCGATAGCGTTTGAAAACGACTTTTCCTTCCTGGACAATAAGAGCCGCTATCACACGATACAGAACGTGTCGGCGAAGAATTGCGGGTGTGTATGACCCAGAGAAACAGACTTATTATTTCTTCATGCTGCTCTCGGCCCCTGTTGGAAGAGTTGAACGAGGATGCTGTTAAAAGACAAATCAGAAAACTGTGGAATATAAATTCAAAGAGAGGAGGAAAGGATGGGAATATAATCATGGCTGCTCTGCGGCGGCCATGTTTGACAGACTGACTTGTTGTGACTGTCTCCGCAGCTCATGACGGCACGTAGCTACTGTGCTTGTGTGTGGACTCCATGTAAAAAAAATGACAGGAAATGACTGTTCATGACAAAAAACATTTTTATTATCTTTTCTATCTGTGTAGTAACACTGTAAACTGTGGTGTAACAACAACGTAGCAATATTATGGTTGTGATATTTCATTTGAATAGTGACACAGGTGGTAGACTCATGTTGACGATGAGCCACGGTGACTAGATTATTGCTGTTACAACACTTCATATCCACGGACGGTAAAATAAAGTCCAAATCTCGTAGTTTACATGATTATAACGGTGACAGTAAATCACCCAAGGGCAAGGCAAAAGGAAAAAAAGTGCTCAAAAGCAGTCAATTGTAGGTAAAAAAAAAAAAAAGAAAGAAAAAATAACAAGCTGGAAAAGAGGAGGGTCTGATATTCTCTGATAAAAACAGTTTTCTGAGAAAAAAAACTTTGCAAGAAAAACCTTGAAAATGTGAGTCTGCAGTAAGCGAGGATCAGGTAAGTTTATGCAAATAAATGAATTAAATTGGTAGGCTGATTGAAAGAAAAAAATCAAATTTGGGATTTATTTCCCGCATAGTTTTATGTATTTTTTCCTCACGAATTGTGAGTTTATTTCTCGTAAACCTGCAAATTTTCACTTTCAAATTTGTGACTTTTTTGACAAATTTGTCAGAGGGTGTCCAACTCTCTTTCAATTTTCATAATCGCCACAAAATCTGCAAATTTGTAAAATCATTTTGTGAATTGGTGAGTTTTTTTTTCTTTAAACTTGAAGAATCCGCCTTATAGTTTGTTTCTTTTTTCTTTTTCTTTTTTTAACCTACAGTGACCCTAATAAGCTGTCATTCAAAGCCATAAATAAAACAAACAAACAAACAGAAAAATACATTTAACGCACCAATGTTTACTTTGAGTAGTTTGGACCACTGACCTATTCATAACGTCTGGTGATAAGCTGTCTCCAGAGAGTATATATTGACTTAAAGGTGTGTTGGATTGTTGTCCACACACGTCATGACATAGTGACCTGTTTGTTTGCATTACTGTTACTGATTGCAGTGTTATTACACAGGTAAGTATTGATAAGAATTTGACAATGAAAGAAAATCCTTTTTCTATAGCTCCAGGTTTGGTACCCACGTGTTTTGTATATTGATGTTGTGTAGTTTAACAATGAGGACCAGTTTTAAAACAGACACACACATACACTCTCACTTTAGCAATAGAACAATATGAACAATTTCTCCCATTTGCTATTCATAGAATAGTTCGTCACACTCCAAGAAGTTGTCTTCTTGTCTGTTCTTTTTTTAAAAAAACAAAAAACTTCTCCCTTATAACCCAGGACTGCGATTACCCATAATCCTCTGGAATTATTTTTCTCAAAGAATTGCCAAAACACACCAAGTTCACTCAACACACATGATGAATTCACATACTTCGATCCATAAACATCTCACGTCTCATGTTCTAGGTGAGTCGACCTCTTTGATGTCGCCTCTGGATGTAATTTGTGAATGTTTACGCGCAGAGCTTTTAGCCAGTCTGAGGCTCACGTGTGAAAGAGAAGAATGGTTTTCATGATCGGTAGTGGCATGTTTTTCTTTTTTCTTTTGTTTTCTCGCTGCAGGGAAACTAACTATGAAGTAAAGACCTGATCCAGGAATATGTTTGCACCCATCTGTAAAACCCAGAGCCCACAGTACAGCCTTCTATTGGCCCATCAAATGCCTCCTTGTTGTATTGCCTGGTAGACTTGTAGGGGGAAAATAAGCTGTTGAAATGAATTATCAAGCATCTGTTCTGGTTCGAAACCCATTACAACTGTTTGCCTGAAGTACAATAAATTATGTTTTGTTTTGTTTTTGTTTTTCCGAGAAGGTGCAGTGCGCAGAAGCGGATGCGGATGCGGTGCATCTTTTATTGTAGCTTATATTGTATTTATTTGGGAAGTAAATTATGGTTTTGCATATTTATTTAGAGTACCACACAGAAATGGGACAGCTTATTATCATTAAGCAACTGTGCCAAAAAATGTTTTATCTAACATTCTATATTGACTGCTGAATAAACATAATTTCAGAGGTATGGATGTTCATCATTTCTCCCAATATTGATCTTAGGGTGTCAGATATTCTGTACTTGCATTGTATCTGAAATCAATAAATATTCAATAATGAAAACACATCACACAAGATGCTGTTAATGAAGCCAAAAATATATATACCCTGCAGGCAAAATTTAAAATTTACAGCAGCAGGAAGATGATGCTGACGATCAGATTACACTTAATGAACCGGTATGTTTACAAAATGAAATCCTGTGACCAGACGCTTTGATCGCTCCGATGAGCAGGAACAATCAGGAGCTAATAGAGGATGTCACTGTGACAAATTATTGACAGTAATGAAAAGTAAACAAAGTCATCTGTCTAGCAAAAGCCTGTTACACCTTATTCCTCTGTACTATGGGTCCGTTGTCTCTCAATTACTGAGAACACATCAGCCGAAACATCGCCCTGGGTGACGCTGCCCCATGGCAGGGAAAATGTGGGAACTGTAGTTTATTTATACACACACAGCCCGAAATACTTACCGGCGCCCAAATGTGGATCAATCCACAGCTGAAAATAGTCCACTTGTTCCATTTTGAGAGATTTTGCTAAAACCTACAGTTCCCATGTGTTTTGAAGAAACTAAAGAGCATTTTAAAGTATGAAACTATAACCTTGTGACTTTATATGTATGAGCCACAGACAGAAGAGTTACAAAATAAAATACCCACTTTTGTATGGAATTTGTTAAATATCAAATAATATGACTCGTATCCTTCCAATGAAATTACATAACTTTTTGGGAATGTCTTTTTTGGTAAAGGTTCATGCATTATAGACCAGATCGTCATGTCTGGAGGAAATAAACTTTCCTCCCCAAAAAAATAAACATCTTTTGTTTTTAAAGT
The DNA here is from genome assembly GCF_045865225.1 of Trachurus japonicus. Taxonomy (NCBI): domain Eukaryota; kingdom Metazoa; phylum Chordata; class Actinopteri; order Carangiformes; family Carangidae; genus Trachurus; species Trachurus japonicus. The sequence goes on from NC_140923.1 coordinate 15,187,283, forward strand.
GGCCATCATGGAGTTTTGAGTTCAGCTGAAAGGTGTGTTCGTCACAGTTACACTGGAAATATTTTGCCGTGACTTGTTTCCTTGACTCAGTAGTCTGGTCGGAGTGAGTGATCCACTTTGTCAAACTCTTCAAAGCGACTATTTCCTACAAAAACATTCCTGTGAAAACTGTTGACAGCAAACTGAACTATCATCTTTAGTCTGACGTTTTATCTTATCTTATCTAATCTGTCATCTTTAGTCTGACATTTTATCTTATTTTATATAATTAGTCAGCTGTTTTCTGCATAATAGCCATTGTTATTTTGTCCAAACCATTCAGTGTATCAGTGAATGCAATGGCATTTTTTGATTGATGTAAAAGCTGCGAACAGCAATCAACTACACAATTATTATTTATTAAACAGCTGATAAGCGAATTGATCATCATCGCGAAGCCCGACTGCGCGGAGGAATACTGAGTGAGTCGATTAGTTCCAGATAAACTAACTTTTTTTCCGACCAGCTGAGGCATTGTAAATTTTTACTTCATATCATACTCTTGAACTGGTGTAGGCGGTGAAAATACGCTGATTAATCATCCCCCACTTACAACAGTTCACTGCCTGTGTCTCGGTGCAGTGCGATGTGCCGGTGTTTCTCAATGGGGAGAAGCAGAGCACTTTCTACTGCAGATATTATACTTACTGGCCATTTGTACCTCATACAACCCCACTTAAATAAAAAAAAAAAACTGAACTATCCCTTTAACAACAACCTGTGGATTGTCGTTATTCTCATCTGCGCTAGACTCACCATTTTTCTGCCCCTGGCGCAGGAAGCACTCGATGAGCCCATTCTTTCGTCCGGCCTTACAAAGCTTTGATTAGCTTGGTGGGTTTTCCAACCGGGGGGGGGGGCTGCCGTCGGGAGGGAGAACAATGTCTGATGAATTTGAATAAAGGAAGAAGGGAAAAAAATGGTGTGGGCGGCAGATTGGAGGCCTGAAACCGCACTTGGGTGGAAAATCCCAATCACTTTGCGGATTCGAATCATTTCATTCACTTCCCTCACTTCTTTTCCTCAAAGTTAAACAGTCGCCATGACAGCGCAAATGTCCCTCGTTACGTAGACAAGTGAGTCAGCTGATTCTGACTGTCTTCATTTCCTCAAGTCTGCTGTCTGGTTAACCCTCCTGTTTCCTTCCTCCATCCTTCCTTCTTTCCACAATCATTTTTCCCTTCTTTCTTTCTTTCTTTCTTTCTTTCTTTCTTTCTTTCTTTCCTTCCTTCCCTTCATCCTTACCTCTTCTTCCTTCCTCTTTTGATCCAATTGACCTGATCTGTTCCCTATACATCCATCTTTCTTTCCTTCCCTTTTCCCTAACTTCTTTGCCTTCTTCCTTCCTTGAACAAATCTGTTCCCTCCCTCCATCTTTCTTTCCTTCCTACCTTCCTTCTTCCTTCCTTGAATGAATCTGTTCCCTCCCACCATCTTTCTTTCCTTCCTTTGTCCCTTCCTTCTTTCCACAATCCTTTTCCCCTTCCTTCCTTCCTTCCTTCCTTTCTTCCTTCCTCCCTCCCTTCCTTCCTTCCTTCCTTCCTTCCTTCATCCTTACTTCTTCCTTCCTTTTTGACCCAATCTATTCCCTCCCTCCTTCTATCTTTCCTTCCTTTTTCCCTTCCTTCTTTCTCTTCTTCCTTCCTTGAACAAATCTGTTCCCTCCCTCCATTTTTCTTTACTTCCCTTTTCCCTTCCTTCTTTCCACAATCCTTTTTCCCTTCCTTCCTTCCCTTCATCCTTACTTCTTCCTTCCTTTTTGACCCAATTGACCCAATCTGTTCCCTCCATCCTTCTATCTTTCCTTCCCTTTTCCCTTCCTTCTTTACTCCCATCTTTCCCTTTGTCCTTTCTTCCTTGACCCAGGAGGACAACAGGAGGGTTTTTAAGCTGCTACATTTAGATTACAGTAGTGGAAAACTAGGAGCATAGCTAATCGCTTTGCTAGAAAGACTCTGCCGTGTGTTCGTGCATGAACTCAACCCTCATTAGATTTCACTGAGTAACAGCGACACAAGTTCTGGGAAGAGATGATGCTGTGTGAGTTGTTGTTTGTTGGTGAATGCATCATGAGTCAAACTTCATTTAACATCCATTGTGTTGGACGATGGAGATAGAAGCTGCGACCGCATCTGTGAGACGGATATCTAAAAAATCTGTCTGCATGGTGGCAAAATGACGCCAGGCCCAGAGGTAAGGATTTTTTTTTTGTTTTTTGTTTTTAAATACTTATTAATTTATAACTTCAGAATGGCTGCAAATGACACTAAAGAATAAAAGCATTTAGGCTATTTATCATTTTTGCAATGTCACGTGAGCACATAGTACAGGAAAAAACAAATGTGTTGTTTCACATATAAAAAGTCAGCCGGGTAGATATAGGCTACACAATGTGTTTTCCAGGGAAAAAACTCCATAATCTTTCTCACAGTAGACATCGTGACATGTCATTACAGGTAACGCACAGGTGTAATTGATGTCATTAATTGCAGCTGCATTCCTTTCATGTGTGTCAGGTTTATGACCCGGGCCGCCATGCATGTCGACTCCCTGGGGCGCCTGACTGGAACAAACACAGTCAATGATTTGACTAGTTGCACCAGGAAAAGTAAGAATGCTTGTTGTGGAAAGGCCTCTGTGCTGTTTATTCTTACTATTGAAACACACCCTGGGGTATCACTATCTGGAGGAAAAGCAGTGGAGACAGGTTTGGGGAATGTGGTTTACAGTAATCTGAAAAGCTAACAACAACAACAAGACGATTGAATGACGACTCCCACAATGCATCGAAAATCACAGTTTGATCAAATAAACCAGAGTGCAAGAAGTATATCTAAGCAGGAATTTGGTTTTGAATTAAACAAAAAAAAAAACCCCAAAGTGGAGTCGGAGAGTTTTCATGTGACAGCAGCGATATATACACACTATGTACTGTACTGTTTTAAGATTAATCATGTGGAGGTAATTCAAGAACACTATTTGTTTAAAGTGTATTCAGCCCTGCAGAGTCCAGTTGGAGACATGCAGCAAAGTCTAGTGCACTAGAGTACTGGTGCTGTATGTCGTTGCGGGTGAAGGGGTTGCCTCCTTCTCAGCCCACCCATGCGATAAATCCACACGCTGCACTGCACTTTGGATGTGGACGATATTAAATGTAATAAGTTATCACCATATATCAACTCCTTCGTTCGTTTTTCGTTCACAGCAAAAGCAGGAAACGCCTCCTCCTGAGTTATACACGCATTAACACATCGTGCTTGTTTTCCCCCCGGGAGACACAACCCTAACACAAGGGCCCAGACAACACAACTTACACAACTTCCTGCACAGTTTCAATGAGGCAACACCACCTCATGGAGTTTGTACCATGTCTGCAGGCATCTGGGGATAACACGAGTCAGCTTGAGTTCGTCTTTTAGAGACGATCAGCGGCAGAATGATGTAGCTGACGTATGGGTCCGTGGTAACTCTTGTATATTTGTGAGTGAAAAATAATCCTTTCCCCTTTGGGATTTATTTGGCCAAGTGGAGCACATGTTTCAATTTGACTGTGACCTACTGTATTTACTACAGCTGTGGGGGGAGAAATGACTTCAACGGTTTGTATTCTGAACAATTTCATATTTCATAAATAAATGAAGAATTTACCCCTGAAATCTGAAATGGCAACTTTCACTCCAGCTTCCTGCTTAAACCAGAGCATTCCTGCAGCATGTTGTATTTACATAGTTTTCTTTATGTAATTTCCTGGTATGGTTTTTATACTCCTTGCACCAAAAATACGCTTTAAAATGTTTATAACGGTATTAAAGTGGAACCACTTCATCTCTGATATAAACAGACATTTCCGCAACTTGCCACTGGAGTAAACGGTCGTCGACCAGAATGTCTACAAACTCTCTGCAGAAAAACCAGAGCGAGCTTCAGGAATGAAAAGATGATAGTTGCTTAATCACCAGAAACACTGTCGAGCAGAATCAAACGGCGCGATAACACATGGCAGCCATTTGATCGCCGCGTACGATTAATCCATGGGAATTTCGCACCACTTTGGGAGTTGTGTGGTTTGACATTTTCAAAGAAAAAAATCATTATCGAGATTTGTTTTTCCTTTTCATGGGGTGATAATAGCAAGTTAGACCTTGAGCCAGCGGTAGTTAATTAAGTCTAAATTTGAAAGAAGAGAAACTTTTTGAAAACAAGGGGCTTAAAGTGAACAGAGAGGATGCTCAGTGAAACCTAATTAACCCTTTTCACCCTTTGTCCTCCCTTTTATGTGTTCTTCTTGTTGGTTTTATGGATGAGCTGTCATGATTTTGTGCTTTTTTGCTCCCAACTGACAGCTGTCTGCTCACAGGAGTTTGGGAAAATCACATCTGAGCAAAAAAAAAAAAAAAAGATTATTTGTGTTTTTGCGGATTTAAAGGAAACCCCCTCAATATTCGTGTCAGCATTCAAGCGTGTTGGAAGGATAATAGTGTTAGTGTATACAAGACAGCTGTTGTTGGTAACGGTGCTGACAAGATCTACAATAAACATGCCAAAGTTTTACAACCCCCTCCCATGTCCAGCTGCAGCATGTTGGTGAGTTCAGACATCTTTAGAGGGAGATAGCGGGATGGAGGATGCAGCGGTGACTCTGGAGGACCCAAACAGCCTGAACAACTGCAGCGAGCAGGTGTTTCTCCTCTTCCTGAGCAACTCTGAGCTCTCCAAAGATGTATTAACACAATCCATCTTGGCTGTTTTTTTTTTTTGTTTTTTTAGAGATTATTTCGTTTTTTTTTTACATTTTTAATTACTTTTTAAGATTTAGCTCACAGACACATCGTTTTCTAATAGAGATAGATGCGTGCGAGTCATAGAAATGTGTTCATTGTCTCCACAAGTTCATTCATAATTCATGTGCATTTTTTCACATCCATAAATATTTAAAACCTTTAAACATAAATAATCATAAATAATTGATGACCTTAATGACATTATGTTTTAGAGAGGAACCGTTCAATGGGCAGCTCGTAATGGCTGACTGACATCTATTATATGTAAACAAGAGTTAATTTATAGCCTGGAGCAAAGAGGTGACCGCGTTTTCTTATCTGACGGGGTCCAGATGGGCTTCTGCCGGTGCTCTCTGATTGGCTGGTCGCAGTTTGAAGCCGTGGTAGTGCGAAGTGCGAAAGTTGTCTCTAAATAGATCTGGGATGGCACCATCTCTACTGCTGAAAAGAATGACAGCCATTCTGTGAGCCGGCTGGCGTGAGTGCGTGTGTGAACAGAGGATCCACTGTTTTCTGGTTTTGATGTCCTTCGGTCGGAGGCAGCGTCTTTCAGAGCCTCAGCAAACAGTTCCTACTCAGTTCTTCCGGAGGTGAAAGTGGTTGTGGAAATGCTTGCTGATAGCCGTCTCTTTGGAAAGCTGCTAGCCATTTGAAAGATGGACACGTTGTTTAACAAAACATCTTTCATGTTATAGATGCTGCGGAGAGATATGTCACGCCTCTGCAGGAATGATGACAGTTATCTTTGCCTCAGGAAACTCCTTTCTTTCTTTCTTTCTTTCATTCACTACTTTGCGCTGTGGAGCTTTTGTTAGCCGTCATTTTTTACTGGTGGCTCATTATAAGAATATGCTCCACACCTTATAACCTTTAAACTGCTCCATTCTCATTGACGTTCTTTATGTTAGGGCTCCTTAGTTCAAACACTGTATGGGCACAGAGGAGGTATTTAAACTTAAATGCTTTCAATTTAAGCCTAATAAAATAAAATAAAAAACTGTGGGTTGTGCGTGCCAGGATGTTTACTTACAGTGTTGGTAGCTGCTGTGTGAGTGTTTGTAGTATGCATGGGTGTTTTGTAGGGGCTTTGGGGTGAGGCGGTGATTGGGAGTGGCAGGATTTGATGGAATAGGGGGATTAGAGGGAGTGGAGGGAGAAGTGGGGCAAGGTGTAGCGCTGGAAGGCCGGAGGAAGTGGTGAGCCTCCAGAGCATACTGTACATCTTCTGTCCCCTTCTCACTGCATTATGTTGACAAAGTTAATGTACTAATTTTATTTCTTTATTTTAAAATGTTTTACATGAAACTATATATATATATTTGCATACAACCATCAATTTCACGCCTATTCCACACGTAACTCTTGTCACCTTAGAACCCAATATTGTTGTACCTCTCAATCACAGTTCTGTATACTTTATCGTGGACCAAGAATATGGAATTTACATTTTTTTGATTTATCTTTACAACAATTTAGGAGAGCACTAAAGTCTCTCCTGCTAACCAGTCAATACTTTCCACATGGTCTGCCTATCTAAACTGGGATTATTTTATATTTCTTATCATATGTTTATCAAGTTTTTTGTATTGCAGTGTACAATGTTAAATCATGTTAAACCATGTTTGTATTTATTATGTATGAACGACTTTTGTACCTCACAAATGTATGCTCATTAGCTTAGAACTGTAGTCGGAGAATGCCACCCTACAAGCCCCTGGAGGGTTTTTTGGCATTCCTCTTCACATTGTTTTGGATTTTATATGTTATATCTTTTTTAACTTTGATATGTGAAAATAAACAAATAAAACAAACAAACAAACAAACTGAAGAATAATTTTACAACAATTCCTGTGTTCATCTCTGCACCACAATTTGTCATATCCATGTAAATCATAATTTTTTCCATTCATCTTCTAAGTCTTGTTTATTTGATGACATCATTTAAAATATTGAGAAAAGATGCTTGTGCATTCTTCTGTATTTTGTAATAAATACTTGGAAAATACTTTTGCAAAACCTCCCATTCTCTGTATTTATCATTGTGGGCATCTGGACGCCTTATGACTGTGTCATGAGTCATCTGTCATCTGAGGGAGCTTTACATTTCAAGACTGACCAGGATTTTCAGACACCCTGTGGCTCCCATATGTCTCTGATAATTAAGGAGTACGCCAGTTGTTATTTCAACATCTGTGCTGAAAAACCGAGATGGTTATCTGAGATTCATCAATACATTCTCCAGTACTGTAAAGTGCAGTGTCTGTTTGATATTTGAGACACTGCAGCTTTTTCACCTCATAGCTCCCCCTTGTGGAATAATTGAAGAATGCCAGTTTAAAAATAAATCAATAACTGGGGTTACCGTAGGTCATATTCAAGTGTCATGGATTAAATATGGCCATTTCTTGCAATAGCGTACATTAACTAAGAATTGAATAAATAAATGTAATATTAAAAAACAGCAAAAGAGTAAGAAACACAGTTTTAATTGTCATGACACATCTCGCATCCCTTCCAGGATCTAACCGTTCAGATCCTTTACTTATATGTTAAAAAAAATCTCTCTAAATGTAAAGACACGCTATTGTTACTTAAGTAAAATGATTAACTTAACATGCAGGATCTAAGTTGGACCAGTAGTAGTGTCATTTTATAAAACAAGATGAAATATAACAGCGTGTTTGTTGACATTACAGTGACTTTTCCTTAGTGGTAAAAATCCCCATGTAAATTTGTACTTAATCAAATAACCACAAACCAGTTGACACTGCATGGCTGTGTGGCCCTGAAGCCTGAGGCAGCAGGCCTGGGGTCTGTGCCCACTTGGCAATCCAAGCCTTGTTTGGAAGGAGTATTTATAATATCACAGAGTAAACTGCAGTTATAGTTTAATTTGAAATCAACATGGAATAGAGAGGACAGATGAGATGCCTCGTTTCATTAGTTTATGTGACTGCACAGACACAAACTCTAAAAAGCCTCGCCTGCTTTCAAGAGGACGCAATAACAGTGAAAACGCTGCTAATGCAGCTGCTAGATAATAAAGTAATTCTTCCACATACACAACAAAGAGCCAACACTCTGGTCCAACCAGCCGAAAAATGAGAGACCCACTTTGAATGTATATCACATATTTAAAATCTGATGTCATGAGATAAATATTCCCCGGGTATCAGCATGGTAAGCAGACAAAACATTTGACTCCAGTGTCTGTCCTCGAACATTGGGATGGTCCCTACTCAGACTCCAATAATTACTGTGAACCATATCTGATTATTGAGTAATGTATTTATTTATACGTTAGATGAGGTTTGGACTTTTAACTAAAATCCACATCATGCTCCTCATTCTTTCCGGTAAGTAATCGTACTTTATTTATACAACATTTCCATCCGGCAGGAGGATGCCTCTTGTAAATTCCTCATGGTCGGCAAAGTCATGTGCAGTGATTCTTACTTTCCCAGCCCTGTTAGGAATAACTTGATTCCTTCTAAGGAAATAAAAGACAAAAAGAATCATCAGATGTTCTTTATGGGAGATCACATAAATGTTACTCTGATGGTTGTTTTTTATGTGGCTCTTGCTGTTTACCTTAGCTGCTCACAAGGACCGCTATAATATGACTTTGATATATTTACCTCTCTTCACTGATATGAAAACAAGACTCCTCATCCACTCCCCGTCTCCATTGGAGCACTCAGACAAATTCTCATTTTAAGCATTTTCATCACCGTCGTCGATCAACCTCTCCCTCTGTACTTAATCCACCCTGACATGATTGTCCTTAAAGTGCTGCCAAAACTTCCCAGGTTGACTAAAAGTGGATGACTCATTTACAGATCGGCCTTTTGTAAACATGCTGCAGCTCATAGGTGATAACAAGTCTTAAAAATGTGGTGTCTATGGCGGTAATTTGAATTCTACACTCCCTTTTAACTCTCAATGAGTTATAACAGCGGAGCCAGCTGGGTGAGTGCGAGGAATGAGTGGACTGTTAGCAGGTGTAATTTGTCCTCTGCGCCGAAGGAATTCTTTAAAGACGCTGTTTGAGTAATGACATAAGTGATTCACTCCTGGTCCCATACACGTTTAACAATGCATATTAGGTGCTTCTTATTCTGACATCATGACATGTATAGGCTTGAAACCTGTCCAAGTCTACTGAAATTCAGAAGCCCTGTTGCAACTGGGAGGTATCGTTTTACAACATCTTCCACCTGGTCTGAAGTAATGCAACTCTACACTGCAGCATCTAATGGGCCGAAAAACACCGTCTGAATATTCATTTGATCCAAAACAATACAAATTAATTCAGTGCAGAGGCAGAGGAGAACATTTTATTTGAGCAGCTACATCAAAGACCATTTTTACTGTTTCCCAATTAACATTGAATACTCCTGCTGACCATAATTTGAATGCCTCCAGACAAATTATATTAAACCAGAGCTATACATCCTCACTAATGACTCTCTGAGGCATACACTGTATGCTTAACCCTTTATTGAGCATTCAGTAACCTATTTGTGACAAGTTATTGAAGTATTAAAGTATTTTGTATTATAGCCTACATACATTTCCATGGGTTCATAAATTAACCTTATTTGTGTGTTTTTCAATTTTTGGGGAATAAATTATTACCTTCAAAGGGTGAAAGACTATGGTAACATCACTGACCTTGGGCCAGGGTTGAAATTTTGAATTTCCAAGTATTTCAATGAGTGTCCTGTAAAGGGTTAATGCTATGCTAACATGCTAATAGTGTCAAGTGACATGCTGAACAGTTACTTTGGTTTATTGTGTGTAAATTATCTTCGTTTTGGAGTAAATGTATCTTTATAATCTTAGTTTGGTGTTTTTAGCAGCAACTGAATTTGCACAACCCAGTGAGGCGGAAAAAATGTAAACGTAAAAAAGATTGACCTCCACTTTTTTTTTTTTTTTTAAGTAGGCCTATATTTTTTGGCTTTTTTGCCTTTATTTGATAGCACAGTGAGATAGACAGGAAAGGGGGAGGCAGAGAGAGGGGGAATGACATCCAGGAAAGGTCTGCCCGACGCGGGATTCGAACCGGGGACGCCTGCGTTAAGGACTGTAGCCTCTACATGGGGCGGCCGCCTTAACCACTGTGCCACGCACCGCCCCTGATCGCCACTTTTTAACCGAAAAACTTGTGGAATGTGAAAAGAAGAGTAGGGGTAATATTAAAGCTGGTGCTATGAAAATGTTATGCAAATAACATTGAGGTGGTATGCTAATGTTATGCTACAACACCAAAGCCAATGGATTCATTGTAGCAGCAGCAGCAGTCAATCCTGAGCCAATTTCAACGTTGCAGGATTTAGTCAAAATTGTCAGCTCTACTAAGTCCTCCTCTTGCCAATTAGACATACCTACACCCATGCTGAAAGCTGTCATTAGCACAATGGGCTCTATGCACAGCTCCACCACTTCCTGAATTTAAGGCAGGTCCTTCATTTCCTGTCTTACATTATTGGACACACTGATTAATCCAGGTGTGTCTGAGTAGTCACAATGGTCAGACACAGCTGTGCATAGAGCCCATTGGCCCTTGTCTTTGGAAACCGGCCATGTTCCTGCCTATTTCAAACAAGCTATTGTTCAACGTCTTCTTAAGAAACCCAACCTTGGTCCTGAACAATTACAGACCAATTTCTAAGGTGCCCTTCCCTTCCAAACTTCTAGAGAAAGTAGTTGCTAGTAGTCAGCTAAATACTGTGTTGAATATCTGATAAATTTCAGTCTAGGTTTCGTGAGAAGCACTCTACAGAAACTGCCCTCCCTCAGTGCAGCTGTTGATACTGTTGACCGTAGTATCCTTATCAATAGATTTAGGGATTGTGTGGGTATCTCTGGGCGAGCCCTTGATTGGTTAATCTCATATAACACATGTTGAATATAATATAAGAGTTATTGTGTTTGTTGGTTATGTGCAAGCAGTTGTTGTGGTGAGTTGGTGTCCAGAGACCATGGTAATCGGGCGCTTCATGCATGGCCGAAAAGAATCAGTTTCACTAAGTGACAGTTGTTTTTTCTCCATATTTAAAATAAAATCTCGTGTAAAACAATCTTGGACAGAAAAATCACTTTTTTGTTCACATGGAAGTTGTTTTGTGTGACAACTGGTCACAGGCAGACAATACCTCATTTTAAATCAGTTGTTTTTCGCCCACCCTTTTCAAAAATGGTAGATATGTATTCGTGACGGTTATCAAAAGTGTTTTGATAACCGTCACGAATACATATCTACCATGATGCACTGCTAATCCTACCCTATGGGTATTTTGTTTTTGTCTCTAAATGACCGTGATGTTTAAGGGCTGCATGAAAGAGCAGGAGAATGATTGAGAAAAACAGTTGTGTTACCTTGCAACTTGTAACAGGTAAGACCAGCTTTGAATATTATGTTAACTTTTACTTCAAGTGTACCGTCTGTCATTTGTTTATTTTGGTGCTGGGTACATTTTGTAATAGTCTGTGGAGTAGACAATAATCCTAAATCAACAAGGACTAAAAAGGCACGCACACAGAAGTTTTGTTTTTGTTAAATCCACAAGCATCTTCTTCTCAGGAAGAGAGATAATCTCAGTTTAATCCCATTACAACAATGAAGAGATACAAGGTAAACATCTTATTATTCTATCTTCTTAAGTTTTTTGAACTTGTACCACTACCGTATTTAGGAGAAGATTTTTTCTATAGGGCTTTAAAATAATAATAAAAAGAATATAAATGGCGGTAAAAAAGAATACTATTTGCAGCATATCAAAAGCCAATGGGTCTTGAGATAACAGGGGAAGACGAGAATAACAAACGGTGAAGGTGGACTACGATGACAAATGTACTGTCCTGCAATAATTCTGTTGCGGGTGAATAATCTTTTATTTCTTGAGAGATACAAATAACGTCACATCAGGGAGGGACAGACCCAATGCTGAAAGTATTTTAGCTTGACCTTTAATCATTGCTAACCCATATACCTGCTTTGTTGTGTTTTATCTGATTTTGAATTTAAAATATTATGGTGAAGTCCCCCATTTGGAGGACTTGAAGACATGCAGAACACAGAGCCACCACTGCACTAATTATGAAAGAATATCCTAGTCATATTATATGTCAAATTAAAAAGCAGAAGCTGGCCCACAACGTGTAAAAACCATGTTTATATGACCCAAACACAGACCAAACACTACTCAAATAAACAACTAAACATCAAACTTCATGAAGGACCTCTGTGTGGACCAATTCGCCACATTTCTGGCTCGTATACTACTGTACATTATGCAAAACACATCAGCTACCACTCATATGAAAGAGCCGGCGGCTACAAAGATTGGGACGATACATAGCACACGTGGCTAACACAGAAGCACGGCAGAGAGAGAAGACAAAAACCAGCAAAGTCGAGCAAAACACAGACACTGCTTGGCCAAAACATGGTTGTAAATTTCCTCTTACCTTTGCTGTTTTGCTGTGAAAAGTTTGTTTTATGGGTAAATCCCATAGACTGTAGCCCATATAAAAGGGTGCCAATTGGTAAATCCAAAGACGGTTTAATATCTTTGGTAAATCCAAATAAATGGAAAGATACTCCATGAGCGGCTGCTCCAATGATATGAAATGGTATACACTTCCTGTCTCTCTAAATGGGCGTGGCCAACCGTCACCACCTCGTCTGTGAACGTGTGTGTGGATTTATACAATTTGTAGGTAGATGAAAGTGAGATATTTATATTTTCTTATGATAACATTAAATATTTACACTACTAACAGTAATATTTAGCATGACAAAAATAATTTAAATCATTTTCACGGGAGTTCGCGGCCGTTTGTTTGACGTTGCCTAGGAGATCGGTGCCAAATCTCGCGAGAGTGTGTCGTAGAGACAGAGACAGGTCTTGAACAAAGTGGATTTTCTCCTGATGTGTCCGTCTGAAAATTGCCATTTTCGTGTCAAACTGTTCAGAAGAGATGTGGCTTCTGAAAAATGAGTCCAAATTTACTTCAGTGACTGTGGGGAGAAAGACTCGACCATAATCTGTGTTCACGTTCAATTTTCCCATTGGAGTCAATACACTCCAGGCTGCCTCTGGTCTCCCTAAAGGGGCGTGGCCGTGCAGAAGCCCACGTGACATGCATACAGGAAGCTGACTCGTCATGAAAGGTCTTGGTTTATAAACCGTCTTTGGTAAATCCCATAAGTAAATCCCGTTAATATAATACATCCATGGTAAATCCACAATATTTCCAGTTTGAACTTTGACCGATGTTACATCTAAATCGGTCCGGACGGGCTTTAGGAGCGGCGGAACCTTTGTGAGCGCCGCACACAACAGACTGCGCGTCACACGACTGTCATTCTATTGGCTCTAACGGTTCGAATGAGCTGTCAATCAGTCGAATCAACCAATCCGCTGCAGAGATAGAGCCAGGCGTAACTGCAGCAGGTCAGTGCAATTTTACGCAGAGGGACACAGATGGCATAGAAAGCAGTTGTTATTTAGTCCCGGTTGATTCTTTTTCAGTTAGTTTATGCAAATTGTGTGAAAATAAAGATTAAACAATAGTTTATAGTGGCAGGTGGGTCCAAGCTGTGCCAAAAATGGACATTTTGGAAAGCTCGCCTGAATATTTTGTAGTAAAATCTCAATAATTTTGTACTGCTTCACTTTATCAGAATCAACCACATGGTAGAAGTTTTGAGCTTTAGCAGCATCATTCTGGAGGACAGTCATCTAAAATATGATTTTTTGGGGGGGCGAATGTCCATTTTATTAAATTTTTCTGTGTGACATCTTCATTTACTCTTCACCAGTAACACATACTGAAATGTACACATCTCAGCAATTTCTAAATTTTTTCCCTTTACTACGATTCAAATAGACTGTGGTTGCAGAGATTAGGCTATGGATATGCAATTTTCGAGAAAAGGCCTAGAAAATAGGCTTGGTTTTTAACATGTTAAGGCAATTGCCATTTGAAGGATTTTGCGCAAATTACAAGGAGTGGTTTTTCACAATTTTTTTGATATTTCACATAGGAAGTGCTGCAAAACACATATTGGAAATATCCATTTTAAAACATTGACAGGATTTGGATATGATATATTCTGAATGGTTTTATGATGCGTTTTATTTTGACTAAGAGGAAAGAGTTTTTTATTCATATGAGTTTCCTATCTAGTAGCTAAAACCCAATCTCAAAACCACTCAAAATGCTGATAGAGGCATATAATGTCTAGATTATGAATTATTGACCTTTACATTCAAACTTCAAAGTTTTGAGGAATATTTTATGTTAAATCCTCAAACCTAGGAGTTTATGTATCAAGATAAAAAACTAATTCTTTACAGACTGGACTATAAATCATTGAGAGATGGAGCTTGTTTCTGTTTTATTTTACGGCTCCTTCAACAGTTGTTCCTCATCTGTGGTCGGGACCACCGCAAAGGTTTACAAGATGGACCTAAGGGTTATTATACCAGCTTCTCTTTAATGTTTGGGGTTTTCTTTTCTGTGTGACATTCTGTGCAGCTTTTTACCTCTCAGGATTCAGCTCATACTCATGCACCCTGAGGAGCCACATGTGGAGATAACTTTATATTAAGGAGTCACAAGTTTAAAGGTTGGCAGCCACTTACGCACAGCGTGTTGGCCCACCCACTTGGTTTGAAAATGTCAACAAAGTAGGGGAAGAAGACGACGCTGGGTGGAAAATAAATTTGGTTGTTACCTGTGGGGGACTGTGAGTTTTTTTTTTTTTTTTTACCAAGAGCAGAGGCTGGAGTTAAATAAGGTGTTTGGTATCTGCTTTTCAGAAAAATCTTTTTATTCCTGCAGTGACTGTGATAACGAGGCATTTAGACGACAGCTTTTATTCATGCAGGGAACTCATGTGCCAACAACTGACTGGAGTAAGGTGCTAATGTTGTGTCATATATTAATGCTAATAACACACCTCTGCGCTCTCTGCTTGACACTGTCTCACCTGTATCATGAATGTGTCTCTTCTCCCTGTTTGTTTTCCTCCAGTCAAAAAGTGGTGCCCTCGTGCCTTCACCTCAGGGCATCCTGGGAATAAAATAATAATATAATAACATGACACTCTTATATACAAAAACAAAATCACACAAAAAAAAAGTAGGACTACATGTTCCCAGTCAAAAAAGTTGACTTCTCGGAAATAAAAAACAGTAATTGATGTTTTATTATATTACACCCTGCAGTCTTGTGCAAGGAGGCAACAAAAACAGAGGTTGATTTTGTCACTTTCTGTTTTTTTTTTTACATTTAGTTTTTAATAGATTGTACGCTTATTTACTTTTTGTTTTATCTTGTCTTTCCCCTTTCCTCTTTAAAACACTCCAAACTGAATTTTTCCTCAGGATGTGAGGGCTTTGAGTTAAGGATCTTTTCTGATGATACCCATTTGGTGCTCCTGATGACGCTGCATATAAACTAGCTACTTTGTTTAGCTGTATTTTATTGTAACTGCCTAAAGTAACATCATAATTAAGGGAACTTTACCAATAAACAAGACAATTCTTAGCAATTTTCATCAAATTCAAATTAAGATTTCATTAAACTGGAATTGAAGCCCTCAGGCAAAACCGCCCTTGAAGTTATGCAGATTCATTTTGGTTCACATCGGTTTAGACTTTCTTGATTAACAGGTGGCACTGTAAAAAAACACTTTTCTGCTGCAGCACTACAGACAGGCAGATAAGGAGGAGAGTTTTGGAGCAGCAGGCAGGTAGGTATAGATGGTATTGGGCTGCTACGATAGGTACATGCATCAAATATTCATAACCTTGTGTCAGTATATCACAGTATATTAGCAAAGGCTCTCTGTGATGATTCCTGTTTAGTGCAGTCAGACCCAACACATGAATACAAAACAGATGAATGACTCATTCTACGCAAGGATTCAAGGATGAAATCTGTTCCTTCTTTGGCTCATGATTCTTATTGTGGTGTTTTGATTCAGTACAGCTACTACAGACTCGCAGTGCCAAAGTGTGTCACAGTCTGCTGACAACTTACTCTAAAATTTTTGGGTTTTTCAAATCAGGATCTTAAGATATAATCAAATTTCAGAAGGAGAAATGGCACATGTCAGTCCAAAATGGTTTATTTTGTAAAGGGGGCAGTTGGAGGAGATGAGAAAACATGGTGCGCTACTAAATGATGATATATTCAAATGTACATGACATTCAAAGGGTATTACAGTTATCACTCAAATTTCCACACATGAAGTTAAGTCTTCATTCCAACATGTTTTCCAAGTGTAAATGGATAAAAAGTTTTGTATATTTTCAAAATAAAAAAAAATGTATCAACACAATAAACCCTTGGGATGCTGAAACGAGAAAACAGAAGTAACAGTTACATGCAGAATGCAGACTGATGAGTTAATTTCCTTGATTGTGGGAAAAATAATAACAAGGTGAATGACTAACACATCTTATTAATTTAGAGATAAATTTGAGGTGAATCCTTCTGCCCTTTTGTCCCCATCATTAACTCACATTAGCAGAAACTGCATTGTTTCAGTCTTTTATTCACTATAATATAGGTCAATAGGAAATATAAGAAACTGCTATTAATGACAACTTGAGTGGTCTTGGCTAGCCATTACAAACAGCACATATGTGTTGAGATGCCTCATGAAAATGACGGCCCAAAATAAATTACATTTGCCAAAACCTAACGCACAGACTGGTAGGGATGGGGGGAGGGGAGGTTGGACTCGATGTAGGAACAACTGACAGGATGACTAGTCAAATACACTGTGAATGAAGCTCCTCTGGATGTGTGGCGTCCAGAGGCACAGCTGTAGAGTGAGTAAAAAGGTCCCAAAGTAGAAACTGCAGTCTTAACATGTGCCATACTTTAAAATGTAGAGGAAAACACCCTTACACTCATCAATATGATGAGCAGAAAAGTCCCAAACCAAAGCTTTGAAGTCTTTATTTTTGCTATCGGGGAGAGGAAAAAATACTCGAAAACAAAAATAAAACACAAAACAGGAGAGGGAGGGAAGAGACGACTCCAGATATTACGCTGAATGCAGAGAAGATGAACTGCACGAGTTGGGTGAGACACTCCGGCACAGGGGGTTATTTCCTGGAGCTAGACTTCTAATATCCAAAAAGTACTGGTCTGGAGGACCCATGTTGGTCAAGGGGTGTCCATGGAGGTGCCTACAGCAAAATGCCTCAACAGCAGCATCTTAGCAGGCTGTCCATGAGTGACGCTATGTGCTTCCCGCCGCCTGGCTCTCTGCTCCCTCTGAATTACCTGCAGGAAGAAGGCGACAGCAGGTTGAGTGGTCTGAATGCACGCACACACACACACACACACACACACACACACTGATGGTCGTTTATTAGGTCTATCTCAGTAAAACTAATGCAGTCCTTTCTTCATGAAGTTTTCAATGTTACATTTTTACAGCAGTGTTGATTTGATTTTGATAGAAAGGTGTTTCTGTCATTTAGCCTCTCACTGACGGGATGATCAAAATAATCGTAGCGTTGTCTGTATAACACATCATGACAGACAAGGCGGCATTTTGCCCCTAAAATTTGAGACGGTGCAAGTAAATGTTTCATCTACTTGTACATGTGCAACCAGTAAATTTGCTGTTTTTCTTTAAACACTGGTGAAACGTTGAAGGGGCGACTCAAAGAATCTGTGTCAGGCCAATGTGTGTAAGAATCATGAATGAAAAGGTGAATTATGTGAATATTTGCTTTGCAAGTCAATTTGCCCCTAAATTTTCTGCTTGTGCCCCTAAAATCTTAAGTCAGTGGTCACTGTGCTCCTAGTAAAAAAAAAGTTAGTCTGGAGTCTGTGCAGCCTCAAATGAGTAGGAAGTGGAATAAACAACTTTTCGAAAAGTTGCCACACAGAATTAAACATTATGACCTTGGTGAAGAGGAGAGGATTAATTGCAGGACTGCTGCATTAGGTTTAGCTTGATAAGCTTCCGACTGAGCGTATATCACAATGCAAACAGCAGTGAAACAAACAAGCAATAAGCATCTACAGCAGCAATAAAATAAACATTCATTAAGTTTGGTTTTAAGGCGAGTAGACCAGGGGAAAACCCCAAACACACTTGAAGAAGAAATAAAAATCACTGACTTGTAGCAGGAGTGGAGGCTGAAGCAGAGGCAGAGGCGTTGCCCTCCTCGTCACTGTCGTCCTCGTTGGACTGCGGTACCTCGGCCTCAGGGATGGTTGTTGTCGGGGTCTCGGGCTCCTGCTCCACCCTGCTCTTCAGGGCCAAGATACGGTGATGTAACGCTGCAGCCAGTTGACCTATGTCCTTAGAGCTAGCCTGAAGAGGAGAGACGAGGGTACAGAGGAGTCAGCCGCGATGAAGGAGGGGGAAATACAAAACCCAACACTCTTTCATTACACGTCTTCCTACACATGGGCTCATAATGTTCGAGCCACTAGGAAGCTTTTAATGTGAAACATCTGAGCAGGAAGTGTTTGATTTGGCACATAGTCAAGGTAATACAATGACCATGAAATAAAAATAAAACAAGAAAAAACAAAAACATTATACACAGCAGACATGCTAGGAAGACTGAAACTCCAGAAACAAGGACAAAGCATGGATGGGAATAACAAGCTATTATACAAGGCACACGCATCACATACACACCCTCGAGAATAAAACACAGTTGAGCACACAGATCAGGCACATACACACACATCAAGCTGTTAGTAAAGTTAAAACAAGATATTCAGTCGTTGATTACAGAGGATGCGTTTCACAGACTTTTTAAAAACTGATTGAGAGAGTTTAAGAAAGTGGGGAGGAAGTGAATCCCATATCTTGGATCCTTTGTAGGAGATCTTCAATAGGGATGAAACAGTTCTCGATTGTGGCCGCCGAAGCTGATGTGCTTTACGGGTTGAAAAATTATGAAACTGTTTGTAGAAAATAAATTGTGAAACGAGGAGGGAAGTGTTTCGTTTAAAGAACCGTATACAAATTGAGAAATTCAGAGGTGATTAATCTGATAGATATCAAGATACCAAATTTATGAAACAAAGGATTCTCACTGCTCATTTCTGCAGTTCCAATACAACCACCAGTAGTTTGGCTCCAACAGGAATTAATAAGTGGTTGTAAACAGTACATCTGTTAATTAAAACTTCAGAGTGGATTAAACTGTACAGATGAATTTCATGCTGTGAAAATTCACATTATCCCAAATTTATCAAGACAACGGGAGAAACTGAATCAGCATCATGCAAATTAAAATGACTGAATAAAAACACTTTGGTGCCACTTTAATGTCCAGAGAGATATTGAAAAAATATCACAAAAGATCTCTTTTTAGAGGAGGCAATCGTCTTTTTGCCCCCATGCTTGAACATAAATACTGCACACACTTTGTTTAACGTTTTACACACATACCGATATTAGGAAGACCTTGACCCCCTGGTCCTCTGTGTCCATGGCAGTGATTCGTACACTCTTCTCGCTGGCCTTGTCCACCTGCATCTGGGGCCAAAGTTTAGTGTTGAGGATCAACCGGAGGCTGCCCTGGGTCCTCATCACTGGAAAACATCAACCACAAACAAACAGCAACAATGAGCTAAAGGCCCGAGCAGCTTCTCGCTTTACAATCTTTTTGGTTAAGTGTGTTGTCACGAAAGATTAAAAACAGACACTATTAGTAACATCTATAGACCTATAGGGGATATTTTTAACAGTCATAATTTCATCAGCGAATCTACAGTGATAGTCGAATTTGAATCTCCAGCCTGCAGTTAGTGTTGAAATCACGAAAAAAGAAAACATTTCTTTTTTAAATAAAGGAAGTGAAAGTGCTTTCTCATCCTTTCCTTGTCTGCAACTGATTAACACATCAGAAAACCATTCACATTGTGTATTAAACGCATGCTGTGGTGTGTAGTTCCACATTAGTGTAATGTGGGTAAGAGCTCCACCTTGTGTTCAATATCGTGTCACTGTAAACATAACAAATAAAACCACAGCTGGAAATGCTTCGAGGTAGGTCTACTTCCACTGTAACGCCTTATCTGCCCATATCTGTCTGGCAAACACGTCTAATCCGCCAATCTACACAAAACAATCCACAACACGAGTAAACACACACACCATGCCCTGATGCACCAAGATGTCTATGCAGGTGTGTTTACCTAGACGGGACTGTAGCGTGCCGTCTTCCGTCGATGCCATGTCGTTGAGCCTCAGCAAACCTCGACCTCTCTCTATCCACGACTGAGCCGTCTTCTCAAAAACATATAACTTGCACTGCATCTGTGGGGAAAGACAGGACTGTTATCACATCTGCCACATTTCATTTACGGTTGCATCTTTAACCCGAGAGGGAGCTCGGCCCTCCCTGCTCCTACCTGTAAAACATTGCTTTCTGATTCTTCTCCAGTTTTGACGTCAACTTTCTCTAAGATGCACTTCTTGGCTGTGGCTTTGGTGTACGCTGCTGCAGACTCCTCCAAAGACTCCGACACGCTGTTCACTGCTGAGATGAAACAAAAAGGGGAGAAATTAGCACCGCCTTCTAATTGTTAGTTATTTCTCCCATTCTTATTCTCACACTACAATACTCACAAAAAGTTAGGAGTGTTTGGCTTTTGGATTAAATTTCAGAATGCACCTAAAATGCACTATAACCTTTACAGGTCAACTTAAACCAACACTAAGGAACTTTTCAACCTTCATAAAATATTTTCATAACTTTTGTGATGATACATCGACTTACAACAAGTTGAATGACACCTCTGTCATGGCCCGAGGGGGTCTGTATCTCTTTCTCTGGCACTAAGCAGCTTTGAGGAGCATGGTAGGAACCCTGCTCTCACTTAAGTTTCACTTTCACTTTTGCGAGTCACAACAAGGAGGGAACAGGCAAACGGTACTTTAGCAATGGATTATGTTTGTGTTTTCACTTTGAAATGATCCACTAGAAACAGAAACTTAGTTTTGATGTCTTCTGTTAATTTTAATGCAGGATATTTACAGGGCTTCACGCTAGTGTTCATGGGAAATGGAGTCTTTCTTCAGGCAAAACACTACCGCTTTGGTCCACAGGCACCGCCAAACTCAACCAAAACTGAAAGTTCTTTAGTACTGCTTTAATTTAACCTTCTCTAAACTTTTGAATGCACATGTCCAATTGTTAAATGTTTCAGTACTTATCAAATAACATGCTGTTCTCTAACAAGGTGATTAACCACAAAAATCACAAGCACCGTCTGATTTAGTGGTTCAATTGTCATCGGACCACTAAATGTTCTGGTTCAATGACAGTTTGTATACAGTCCTCTTCTTTCTCCCTCCCAACACTTTGATCAAGTTATTGAGACATTGAGATTTTTGCTGTGCTATAGCCACCACTGTTGTTAGCTTTTGTTTGAGATAAAGAAATGACCATTGCATCCTTCTACTTAAAAGGCTTTCATGATAGAATATCACTGTAGCATGAACTTCTTATAGGGATATTCTTGTCAAATATCCCTAACTTTTTGTGAGCAGTGTATATTTATTCACTGACTTAGCCAGTGCAGCAGGCTGACTATGAAGCACACGGGGTGGCAGTCTGTCACTTCAGCATGCCGCACATCATTTGCACAACAGAGCCACTTGAGCTCTGCACCCACGTAAACGAATGCCAGAGCACGCGGCACTCGCAGCGGCTATGAAATGAGTTGAGTTTCTTTTCACTGTTTACTGGACAAAGTGGACAGTCCTTGTTAATACCCAAAACTCTATTCACAGTCTTACTTCACCAAGTGAAGCCTCACCAATAACATGAATCTTATGTTAAAAACATGTTCATCAAATTCCTGACATGACGTAGTATTCACTTTCACAATCTATTGTTTTCCGTCTGTAACAAGCAGCTGATATTCACTTCATACAAATGGAAAAGTGATAAAATTCACCTTTGCTCCTTTTTTTTTAGCAATTATTTGGCTTTAATGTAAGTAAACTAAAAGAAATGGAAATGAAACAGAGGAACTTTCACACGATCTATGGTCGGAAAATGGATGGAACTAAAAATTCACTCCAAGTCCTTCAGCTCTTTCAATTCAAAGGTTGATTTTTCCACAGAGAGCGCTGCCTTAAGGTTAAAGGAAATGTCTGGAATACATCACTAGTCGTGTGAAATCTGCATCTCAGATTACAGATGAAATATTTATTACACCCACCGCTCTGCAGGGAGCACTGATCAAACACCAACTCCCAACTAAATCTGACACTGATATTTAAAGACATAATGTAACATGTCCAACAGATGAAGACATATTTCAGCTTTCTTTTAAAAATTCAATTTCTTTTTCTTTTTACTATTCCTAGACTCATTTTTGTTTTGTTTTTGTTTTTATGGCGCTGTAATGTAGCCAAGTGTCTCTTAAATCTATTCACAGTGTAACCAAACACAAAAACATTTTTCAGTCATGGCCTGTGCTGTGTTTTTTACCCTTCTCTGGGGTGGCTTCTTGTGATGAGGGCTCTGAAGCAGGGGGGGCTGGAACCTCTTTATTTTCCTCATTTGATGACTCACCCTTGGGGGGACTCTGAAAATACAGCACAAGTGGTCATTGGATGTTGTTCAAAAGCTCAATCATTGTGGGTTTTCCAAGCTGACAAAAAGCAGACGATGTCTATACACACAAAGAGCTGCGTAACTCACCAGAACTCTTTCAGACATGTTCTGCCCAAAAACAAATTTTGCCCCACTGTCTGTACTGTTTGTGGCATTTTTTGAACTGAAAAGGAAGAAAAAGAAGTTGAGTTGATGAAGTTAATCATAGATGAAGATGAGTTTCTAAAAATACTCAAAGGAGGACACAATTTCATTACCTTGGGGTAGAGATGTACTGTAAGAAATAATTAGTGCCCTCAGATTGAGAGTCCAGTGGCACACTATCCTTTGACTTGTCTTCTGTACTGTTCTCCTCCAACTAGAGAAAAATAAAGCATATTCAATTTACATGATCTAAGATTTTAAGGCAAACAAAAAAAAAACAAAGTCATCATTTCCCGTTTCCACATATTATCACAATAGCTCCAGACTGACCATGACAACTGTACAAAATAAGAGTAGGCATCTACAAAACATCTGAGGACAGGCGCAGGCTATTTTTAGGAAATGAATACACAACCAAATGTGGGAAAATTTCTTAAAGGAAGTGAGACTCTATAAATAAAATAGTCATTTAAATAAGCAAGTGAGAAAATATACACATTGTTAAATCTCAAGGTTTCACTTTTACTTCTTTAATCTGTTTTTGTTTCACATGTTTCTGCTTCAGCTTTGCCTCACTGTTTATAACAGACAGGTGTAGAACTGGTGAACAGATGGAAAACCACCCACCTTTGCTCTGTCTTTGATATTCTGACCAAACACAAAAGATATTGCTACATCTGTCTCCTTCTTCTCTCTTCCGCCTCCATCTTTGTTACCACTTGCTCCATCTTCCTCATTTTCATGTTTCTGAAATGAGGAAGGATAAAAAGCGAACTTTTATTCATTTTCACCAGTGTATATTTTCTATGTGTGTGTGTTTACATCGACTGCTCTTGACATCTCCAGCTCAAAATAACTTTCACTGATAAAAATCAATGGTTTCCTGCCTTAAAGCCTGCACTAAACTAATCAACTCTATCTTTCAATACCAAGCCTTTCACTATAAACAGGACGAGATTCAGCCTCTCACCTGTGACTTGGCCGGGGTGGCCGAGTGCTCTGTGTTGTTCAGGAAGAGGGACTGGGCCCCAGGTGGCCCGTCTGATGACTTTTTCACGCCATTGGTTCCACAACTGGAATCTTAAATGTGCAGACAAAAGGAGAAAAATAAGTCACCTTCCTTTGGTTCAAAATTTTGTAAGGTTAATTTGTAAGGTACATGCAGACAAGATACTATCGAAGTTGTCGGTTTTCAAAGTTAAATCAATTATTAGACAAGGAGTATTTCAATGTTTAAAGGTACAATCCCAGGTGGCTCATTTTTGGCAAAATTATAAAAATCTGAGTATATTTGGTAAGTATTAGACAGTAATCGATGACATAAGTGATTTGACATATCAATGACGAAATTTGGTCATCTGTGTGAGGAGCAGGGGCCAAAATTTGTTCTACCAATCAAATTAGTCTCAGACAACTTTGGTTGGATGGCCCGTCTGTCAGTCAAACTGCCAAATCATGCAACCACCATCTACGTTTACGTTGCAGACTTGCGGTGCCACAGAGACGAGAGCTGTGAGGCTATGATCACAGGTTTGGTTTTCAGCAGCGGTGTGGAAGGCAGAGAGCCTCCACTCTCCCCGTCACAAGTTACAAGTCATTTATCTACATCGCAATTAGTCCCAAGCCGTTTAATGACGGTAAAAAATTAAGTATTAGGTAAATATCCTGCATAGTTCTTCTGCCCTGTGCTACTTCGATCAGAGCGGCGTCCCTAGTAGCAACGGTTTTATTTATTTAACGGTTTTGGTGATTCCTGATTGGACGGAGGGGGTGGGTGCTTATCAGTTGTGCAATTCGGGGGGAAAAAATCGTATGTCCAGCCGCCTGGGATGGTAACTTTAAAACAGTTTTCCAAAGTATCGACTAAGGAAGGTGGGCTACAAGGACTCACTGGACTCTATATGCGATTTAGAGGGCGGCGCCTGGAGAACTGCCGGGCGGAGGACAGTGCGTTGCTGCTCCTTGGGTTTCTGACTTGGGACACCTGCAAAAAGACCAGACTCGTCTCATACTTTTGAAGCAGCAAGATGCTCCACGTCCGCAAGCTCTAGAGAGTGGATTTACGGATTTTTCACTTCTAAAAGAGAGGTAAAAAGTGCCAAGACCAGGCTCAAGCGCACGCCACTTTTTTTTTTCCAATTTCAATAAACCCAGTGTGAGATAATAATATGTGAAAAGAGGAAGCAACATAAAACACCAACCTGAACTTGGCGCCTGTCCATGTATGAGAGTCGGTGGCTTTAAGCGGAATCCCACAGGCTTCTCCTCTGAGAAAAAAAAAAAACACAACAAAAAAAGAGATCCAAGAGTTACACAGCGACTTATAAAGGGTATGTCCGTTGCTTTTGTCTTTGCACCTTTCAGACCACAGTAGCAGTTACCACAGCAACCCTTGTAGAGACTCAACTGTTGCGTTAAGATCCAACTCCTGTGCCATAAGGCGACGGGCTCTAGGGCCTCTGATCCATTTCTAGTCAGCGTCTCTCTCTCTTTCTCTTTCTCCATCTCAGTGGCTTTAGTAGCCTGACATGACCCGGCCCTAATCAGCGCTAAAGCAGAAAACCTTGAGCACTTGTAAAAAAAAAAAACCACATGCCCTTTTTCCCTCACAATTTATGACACCGTTCCCGTGTCTAGTGAACACCGATGTTAGATTAAATGAAAATTCATTTCCATCCCCTCAGCCCAGACCTCATTTTCATTTTATTAAACGTCTTCGCTCTGAGGACACAGAAGAGCTAAACACAGCTGAACAGTGATACAAAAAAAAAAAAACACTGAATCACATAAATTAACAAATCCAGCTTGGGGTGTTTAATCAAATGTTCAAATTATTACATCCAATATTTTTGCAGAGCTTCCACCTGCCACACTCGCTGTTCTTCTGCATCAAACCAGTTCATTTTTCTCTCTAATAAGAGCTTCATGTAATAAGCCTGAAGTGGTTGTCTATTTTAGCCTTTTTGTTTGCTCAAGTTGATGCTGTGTCCGCTCTGCAAAGCTGTGTTAAATGGTGACGTCACTCCGCTGCATCTCCAAACAACTGAGCTGGTGATAAGACTCATGGCCACATACTAACAACAGCAGATTGATCCAAGGCAAAAATTGATGGGACATTTCATTTTTCACAACATTAAACCACATGGTCCTGCTCTAGTAATAATTTCAGTAAATCTCAGTCTTTTTTTTCCCCCTTTGCATAGAGGATCAGTTAATGTATTTCTCATTTTGCCTACGTCCCAGTTTGAATCTCACTCCGTTTTAAGTGATTGCACCACTGTCAGTTTAAAAATTAATGACAGCGATGCTTCACTTGCCAATGCGTCTGATCACTTTTGCATCTCCCCTCTGACAAAACGGACTCAGTGAACCATAACAAATATTCTGTTGTGCATCCTTAACAGTACGCTACCAACTGTTGTGTGACAAATGCGATTGATTTTGAGTTTTACCCTTAACCACATCAATAAGACAGCACTGGCATGGGATTGACCCAAACATATTCTGTACCAACATCCAATTAACATCCAACTGACCCCGACTCGTGCTGCCAAAATGAGCCCCCGAGTCCAGTGAGTGCTCTTTGGAGACAGAAAGATTTTCCCACTAATTTCAAAATAACCAATGTGGGAACCACAGCTACATGTGAGGTCTTCACAAAATTAGGCACGGTGGCCCACAAGCACAACACTCAACTGTCCTAAAATCCAAGATAAACCTCTCTTCAGACATGTTCAGGAGAGCCACACAAACTGCAGTCAACCACCAGCTTAAATAATTTAAGAATAAACTTTCCGCCTTTTCAAATGTCAACGTAAACTGAGAACTTTTTTTTTTTTGCTTTTCACAATACAGACATCATAAATTTGGTTGGTAAACTCAGAACTTGTTTCCTGCTTTCACTTGCCTGTTTTCACAAACATAATGCAGAACAGAACTATATTATGAACGGTGATGGTCATGGCTCAAACAAGTTCATAATGTTCCCATAGAGAAGTCGTCTTTTCTGAAATAACTACTTGCAAACTAGATTACTGAATTAACTACAATATACAGAGAGGAGAGGGGGAATTCAATTAATAACTTGATTATTTTAACTTTACAACTGCACTCATCCTCAAGGTGCATGCCCTTATTGTTGATAATCCTTCCTGAAAAAATCCCAAACATACCCATGGACGATGTGCTTTGCATTTCGTAATTGCACATTTTTGCATTTGCACGCAGGGAATAGGCAAAACTTCTTACATCTTATTTGCAACTACTTAACTACTAAACACATTTACGAAAATGATCCCAGATGTATGGATACAGGGCAGGCAGAGGTTATGGTTTATCAGTCCTAGTCAAATCAGTGTGTTTGTTGTCCTGGGCAGCTGGAAATAAATAAACATCTTTGGCATCGGAAACACAAGTTTTTGTTGTTTTTTTTCTGCATGGTGCCTTCAAGTTGTTAAGAGAAACTAATGTTGGTCTAGATGTCTCACCTGGCTCAGAGTCAGAGTTCCCAGTAGGAGACTGGCAGAAACTTGAGGGCATGAATACATTGTTCTTGGGAACTGCAAAGAAGCAGACAGGCGTTGCAGTCAGCATACAAATCAATGGGTACACCACGAGTAATCAAGTTGAGTCGCCCCATGCCCTTACCAGAATGTGGGGGTGGGAATGATGAGGTCCTTTCCCTTTTCACTGGGGGGCAGTAGCTTCCCTCATCTTTATCTGAATCTGAAAGTGACAATGAAATATTAGTACTACTACTCCCATCTGAATGAATAAATTGCCATGAAAGATAATATTTACTACGAGAGAGCGCCAGCGAGACTCACCTTCTCCATCCTCTGCACTTGAGCCCTCCGCAGATCGCTTCAAGAAAACAGAAAGGTATTTTAGTACTTCTTTCTCCAAAAATAACACTCCTCCTCATCATTGATATCATGCGCACATAAAATAACAATTAACTGCATTTTGCTCAGTGATTTTTTTTTTGCCTGGAGTTGCAAGGTGAAAAGTGACATCAGCTCAAACAAGATGTATTTGACACGATGTCAACACATGCTCAGTTGGCTTTATTTAGTGCACTTAGCAGAAACTAATGCAATATAACACCGCAGTCCTGCAATAAATTCTACTGCCATGAAGGTTATCATGTGCAGTTTGTTTTGAGTCTGTGTCGAAGGTGTTTATTCAGCTGCTGACCTGTATTACATTTTACAGAGAGGTATTTCTATCAATTTTCACCCTATATATATCAATGAGGCCAGCATAATTAACAGAACCAAATCTCTGTATAAAATAATACAGTTCAACCACACAACAAACTACATACTTATGAGGTTGAAGCAACATCTCTACAATTTAAACAAGAACTGAACATTACAATGCTCATGGTCGTACACTTAATGCAGGACTGTTGTATTACTGCAATAACTTCAACTATATGTACCTGATAAACTGCCACCTAAGTTTGTATTGATGTCATCATTTATTGTAGTTATCAGTTATAATGTTAGTCGTGACAGATTTGAGTTAAAGCAACTCTCAGGCAATTTGTTATTTCCAGGAATTCAGTCCAGATTGAATATGAGCATAATGCAGCCTGCAACATAAAAAACTTTTGAGTTTCACCCTTGATATTGATTTGAATAACATAGAGAAACTTACCTTCTGTGCTTTATCTTTTTGGAAAACAAACACAGGAGGCGCTATGGCAGGCTTGTCTGTTAAGAGAAGATGAAGGCTAGTCATCCAAGCACTAATGCTTTATGATTAAAAAACAAAATAGTTAAGTCCCTGTCTGACATGTTCACTGTTTAGCCTCAAGTTCCCTGGTAAAGGCAGTGACAGCATGACTGTTGAGAAAACCTAGATAAAAGGTGAAGTGCATCAGTACTAATCAGCAATCTAGCGCTTACTCAGGATACACCAAGTTTGTATGCACCACAATACGTCACAAATGATGCCACAAAAACACTCAACATCAAACAGACTATGTGCTGGATAAAAATTGAATTCCTTAGATTTGCATTGCCATTTTAAGATACTTAAAGTAATGCATATGGTGAGGTAGAGCAACAGTTTCAATTTATTTGATGGTAAGGTCTAGGTAAGTGAATGAAACAAGCGGGAAGTGTGAAAACTACCTGAACACGCTGTGACACTAATATACACTTTTCCATAGTGATGCTGAATGTTTCATTTCACTCAGTGTTAACCAGCCAAATGCAGAATGCACCAATGTTAACTGTGCAATTCAATCAGGAGTTAACAAGAAAGCAGAGATGACATAACTATGACCTAAAACTGAACAATCCTACAATACTGACACAATGGGGTGCAAATGACAATTGAAATGACATTTATGTGTACAGCCACCCTATCACAACAACCAGGAAACTACCAGACACTCCATATAGTCAAACAGTAACTATATCTACTTTCACAAATTAAAAAGGGAGATTTTATTTTATTCATTTGTCTCATAATATCATGTTACTGCTTTAAGCTTTTGTCATAACCAGCGTGAACAACAATCGCCAGGCCAGGCCACTAGGTATTTAATTTGAATTCACCTCAGGCCACTTAATGCGTCTACCTTCACACTGTAACCCCTGTAAAATGTGTAATCCTATAACGTTAGCAGACAAAGGTTTTCCTCTGTCTGGGGTTGGGCCTATTAACACTGAGCAGGTGTAGCATCGCTGTCGTTGTGAGCCTTCAAGCCTTTGCCGGGGCATAAATCCATGCGGTTGCAGCCAAACACAGGCAAGGATTGTTTACTGAGGCGACATCCAGCGTCTCTATCACTAACCCCCTCCAGGCGGCTAACAACACTAGTGTTTGCCTGTGAATGATTCACATTTTATTGCAAGAAAACACGAAAAAGCCGAGTGACCTATATTTAACAAAATTAACACCCAGCTTTGCATCGCTCATTGGTTTGCAAATCTGTTATCTTGGCTGATGAAATGCAAAAGAAAAGAAATGAATCCAAACGTGCAACAGCGATATTCACTTCAGAAATTCAAGTAGCTCGGAAATGTTTCCCGGCTTATGTTAACCAGCTAGCATAGTATACACTACACTGTCTGACCGGTTCCAGCAAATACTCGGCGCCACAGGTTGTTTCCTTCAAGCAGCAGGACGTAGCTTAGCTTAGCTTAGCTTACACGCTAGCACAGTTAGCCTGCTAATGCGCACCATCCCGCATGAGTCATCTTGTGCCCGACATGCAAAGGACATCAAGATTCTTGCTAAAATCCCCCCTCGGTCCACATATCGACGTTACGACAATCAGATCTGAACCCAAAGTGTGACTAATACCAAGAAAGCGGTGGTTACACCTCAGCTATCGCCTCTTAACTGACGTTTCTGTTTCTACGCGCCTAAATGAACGTCAAACCACCGAGCGCTAACTAACATAAAATAACACGGAGGAGGAGGAGGAGGAGGAGGGGTGGTGGATGGATGGATGCCGTGCTGTACTGTAAACATCTCACATGAAACAAAAAAAAGCAATAAAACTGGCATCGCCTCTTTGCTAGAAGCATAGCCCCTTTCGTTTCATCTTTGACCATGCAGGCTCGGATATAGATCCACACATTAGACGCCGTTTAGCTCCCCACAAATGGCAAAACACACCAACTATAAATAGCCATAGCCGGGCAGCGTTAGCAGCTAAGCCGGCTAACGTTAGCGGCGTTCGAGGGCGTTCCGAAGCAGCATTCCAGGTATTACACGCAGCCCAGCCCGTTAGCATTGTTAGCCCTGCGTGCTAACGGTGTAGTGTTGTAAACGCCGCAATTCTACACCCGGTTAACCCCGCCGTTAACATGCAGCCACGTACGTTTTGATTTTGAGTTATCGAACATAGCAGACGGTATATACGGGGTGTGTGTTAATAATAGTGATAATAATAACGCCACAGCAGCGGTATTGTTGTTTTTCTTTTCTCACACTGCCACTTAACTCACCTTCGTTTGCCAAGTCCGCCATTTTACTTCGACGCTCACACACCCACAACCCACCGCGCAGATAATACACACAAGCCGAGGCGGCCGGGCTGAGACGTTTTCACACAGGCAGCCTGGCAGCAGCAGCAGCAGCACACAGCAGCATATTCTCACCGGCGTCTACTGAGGCTTTAAGGGCGACACACTGACCTGTTCCCAAAAAACACTGCCCGTCATCTAAAGTCACTACATGTTTTAGTAAAAAAATAAAAATAAACCAGCCCACAGAGGGAGGTTAAACTTTACTTGCAGATCTTAATCCCCAAATGTGGGAAATTTGAGACAGTGCAAGTAAAATTTTCATAAACTTGCACATGTGCAACCAGTGAATTTGCAGTTTATTTATTTTTTGAAACGTGAAAGAAGCGACGGAATCTGTCATTATAGGTTGCAGGCCAATGTGTGATGTGTGTGAGGATCATGAATGAAAAGGACATGTGAATGTTTGCTTGTGTGCACATGAAATGTTCTGCTTGTGCTCCTTAAATTTTAAATTAGGGGCCACTGTGCATCTAGTAAAACAAGTTAGGCTAATCTGAAACCCTGTTAATCTGCTATTATAGCAACTCTTTAGGCCCCAAATGTGATACCATGGTGTGATAAGAGATTTAATGTTTCCCTGCTATAAAATGTTGAGCAGGGAACGCTTAAATGTACTAAACAAACTGACCATAGCCTATATAGAGCACTTTGACAATGATCCCTTAACTGAAAACTTGTCTTTTTATTTTAATTATCTTGCTCTGAACTTTCCCAAAACATCTCACAGCCGTTCTCAGTTCAAAAGAGTTCATGGAGATAGCTGCTACCTCAGTTGTTGTCATCATTACAATAAATGAGCTCCCATGGTATTGAGGGGATGAGACAAAAGTGCCAGGAGGAGGATGTGCTATGTGCAGACACGACGCTCTGCTCTCAGCACACGACTCGAGCAAAAGAAACCACATAAAAAGGATGAAAAATTTCCAGAGGGGAATAATAAATTGCCACAAGTTCCTGAGGAATAACAGTCATATGTGACAGGGAGGAGAGGGGGCTCATAAGCAAAGATGAGTCACGAGTAATGAATTTATAGCCAACGCTTTACATAAAAAAAGGAGAGAGGAAGAACGATTCTCACAATAGTTTCACATTGAGGGCCATTCCAGCCTCCAATAAACAATTTGTGAACTTTTTTTATTTTTATTTCCACATTGTTATTCTTGTTTATTTGCCTCTCCAGTTCCAGCTGTTGTTCTACAGCCCTCCCCAGAGGCACCACTGTACCGGTGCAGGTGGTATTTAGTATGACAGCCAGTAGTGTGAAGGTAAACAAACAAGGCATGGTTCACATTTCATATAGCTCCAGACTCCATTTCTCCTGCTATCACCATGTTTACTCTTTTGCCCACAGTGGTGCGGTGTTGCCTCACTGTGAGAGAGGGCTCAGCTGGGTGAAAACAGGCATGATGGTGCTCACTGTGATGCATTCACATCTGGATGGATATTGGCCTACATGTTTATTTCTATACTCCATTGACTTGCAAATTAACATCAACTGTTTTTTTTTTACGTTCTGGAAAACAGTCACCATATGTCAAAAATGAGATAACGCAAATTATCTTCAGTTAACAGACTCGATCAAAGATAACCAGTTTAATCATTTGCAGTCAGTGTTCTGTGTACTTGAAGTCTAACAAACACATTAAACACATTTTTCCTCTCTAATAAAACATCTGCAAAGCCTTTTTCTAAATTTTTTGGGATGTTTTGAAATCAGGATTTTTTAAATTACATTGGCATCTCTTTTATTGGTGCCTTGGTACCTTTTATGGAGGCCACATTCACTATGCCGTGAATCAAACATGAAAACATTACGGTCTGCTGATTGGCTCCCAGAGCTGTAAACAAAAAAGAGTTGACTGACACAGAGAGACACTTGCTTAGAGATTTGGGGACTCTAGACAAAAACAAGCATGAATTGAATGAATTTGGTCCCTTACATGTGTGTCTGATCAAGCTATTTCCATGTGGGTGTTTTTAAAGCTTTGTTTATCTGCTGCTTAGAGCATGTGTCAATTTTCAATATAAAGCCAGTGTAGTTCCCTTCATCTGCCACCAGGGGGCAAACAAACATGTAAAGCTGGAGCTAAACCTCTCTCTCATTCACAGCAGACAGTTGTTAGTCATACAGATTCACAGACAGTTGTTAGTCATACACATAACATAACAACATAACATTTTTCAAATGCAGTATTTTTCGAGCATTTTTGTAAGTCTTTTCAGACCAGCTGTTCATTTTTCTTGAGATAAGAAGACCATTAACCTGGTATCGTTTGAAAATGCCTTTATAATGCAAAGATAATTAGAAAATAATTTTATGATTTTCCAATAATGGGATTAAAAGAGCAATTACAGTCACAGCGTCTTTCTAATCAAACTGATTCCTCATCTTACTCTCTCTCTTTCTCTTTCCCTCTCACTCATAAACAGTTTCTCTGCTGTAGAAATTGGGTCAAATCAGTGACTCACACACACAAACAGATGAAGTGTTTCATTTTAGAAAATGACCAAAGGCCAGATAAAAACAGGCAAAGAGACAACATTTGGGCCCAGATATACAAGCTCTCTGTCTTGTCAGTTCATTTATGGTTAAGGAACACTGCACGGAACACATTTCATAAGAAATTGTATTGCTCAATGTTGACCAAAAGTTTTTTAGAAAGAGTCATAGGCCTACTTCACATTCGCCTCCAGGCTCAACTCAAACAAGCCACTGCATGTGTTGGTGCTATTTGCCTCAGAAGAGCTTGGCTTGAGCTCCAATCCATAACAGTTTCGTTTCTGTTTCTGCCCATCACTGCACAAATTAGCAAATGTCTACGTTCTATCAATGTGTTAGCATAGTTTTATTGGTAACAGGCCAAGGCTATATGTCATGTTTACATTATACCTGACAAAATTGTCTGTTACCATCCAAGTCTGCAGATTTCCAAACACCCTCTGTAATATTGTTCAAATAGTAAATGTGTGGACCTCCATTCAGAATCCATCAGAGCTGGATTTCTGGCCTCATAATGTGTGTGATATGAGTATCACGATACAAGTTCCTTTGAAGTAATGTAAGACCACCTCTGCTGCACACACTGTTACATAACAGACGTCTTTTTCTTTCCAGATGACTGTAACTAACACCTGAAGATGAAACCCAGGGACATTTGACTGGGAAAAACATGGGTAATTATTACACAACCATTCTTTCATGTAACCCCAAAACTATCTCATTTGTTGAGACGTAATATATTTGGTAATATTTGATATTCGAGCAGGGTCGTCAGAAGGACACAGCCAACGATACGTACAGCTGAGGGACGAATAAATCAGGATCTAATTCAAACACTGTCTTGAAGCTCTTGTATAAATTGGACAGTTTAGCCACATTTGGTTCAGAGGTGTGCAATTTGCATATGATTTTTCATGCTAAACAAAAACGTACAGTGCAAATATAGCAGGTGTCTGGGAGGCTTGTAGTGTGCTCCACGGGTCAACCCCAATTTACCAGTGACAGGTTATTTTCTACAGAGAGAATATTAATATGGGACAAATGTGCAAAACCGCAGATTACATTTGCTGCCAGCGCTTTAAAATGATTTCTCTCTTCTTGTATTGGTGACAACTGCGGGTGAGGTTAAGGAAAGTTCATGGTAAGGATTAAAGAAAAAGAAGATTAAAGATTAATTGCAAGTCTGTCACTTGACAGGAACTCTAATTTCCACATGTAACACACACCAGTCAACCGGCAGAATTTAGCAACATTAAATACATGAAGCATTGGTGAATAGATGTGTCTGGCATTAGCTTCATTTCAAGGAACATTGCTGGCAGGTTAGAAAAAAAACCCTTCAAAAATATGCAGATTTTTGCATGAATGACACATCAGGTATACAGTGTGCACATCTCCAAAGACCACTCATAAATATGTAAAATATAATTTTCAAAAGATTTTATTAAAAACGTGAAATGCTGGATTTAATTTCGGGGAAAACAGAGCACTTCAGTTGTTAGCCTGTGCCACATGGTTGATAATTACAAAGTGCAACTAAAAATCATTCGATATTATCAATTTGTCAGTAATTTGAATTTATTTTCAATTTCCTTACTTGATCACTCAGTGTTTGATGTCCCAACCAGATGATCTTGTCACAAAAGGGACACAGTTACAGAGACAGGGACATCATTCAGCTTACTGTAATATGTTTCTGTTTTTATAATGATTATGTTGTTCATCTTAAAAGTAACAACTGGATTGTGACACACTACTGTCTACCGTCATGAGCTTGACTCCATGACATTTCCTCAAACGTATTCACACATGAAGTCTTCTCCTCCCCCGACATCTCAAAATCAGTCTTAAAAAAATAAGGAAAAAGAGAAACAAAATATGAGGAATTTTGAAAGTGGAATTATTTTCCCACTATGTTTGCTTTTATTTTTCAGGTACATGAAGTTTACGAATGGGTGGTTGCAATAACAATAACGTTAAATCAGTTTCACTGTTCTGTCTACAGCATGTGAGACAGTGAGACAGCTCTGTCCTTATCTACACTGTGAAACCTTTTTTGTTTAGTACTGCGTGCCAAGTGACGTTTCTTATACATTGATGAATGACTTCTTGGACATGTCTCCTTTCTTGTGCAAACGTCTGCATCAACATATCAGGTTGTCTGACAGGAATGCTGAAGACAACGCAGCGGATCATCTCACAGCCTCAGTCCAACTACTCTTGGCAGTGGACCATCATCTCCTGACAAATGATATTTGCCATTAATCCATCAGGATTTTTTTTCATAATGGACAATTACAACCAGATTTACAGATAATCACAGCAAATTCTATTTTTTTTTTCTTGTTGAAGTTAGAGGTTGCTTTGCCAATGAACATGCATAACTCAAACCCACACAACTTGCAAGGAACAGTCACAGCAAGACCAGATCTGCACAAAAAGGACTGAGGCAATTGGTGAATAAATCTTCACAAATGTTATTCAAATGAATAGATTTACAGCCTCCTAGGTGGCAAATCCACTGTTTCCCTTTTTATGCAACAAAATGCATAGTGGTGTTGCTCTGTTACTGAACAACCACAGTCAACAGCAGTATCCTGCAGGCAAAGGCAACAAAAAAAGGGGCAGGTCCATGAAACGCATCAGTTGAGGATGGATGGGAGAAGTGGTGAGAGTATAAACAGTGAACCGTGCTATCAGATGTCCACTCAGCCACTCAAAGCTCATTAATATCTGTCAGAGTGTTCAGCAACAGCAAAAAAAAGTCCATGTGAAAAGAAAACAGCAACCTATTTTCAGGATTCTACAGGATATGGGTGGATATGCGATATGACATTGCTGACAAGTGTTTTAATGCAAAGTTCCTGAGCTGTCAGAAGACAATAGGGCTGAAGGGATGATTCGTCATGTCTGATTCTGTGCAACTGATGTTTCATACAACAGTCAAAGACAGAATCAAGTTCTTGTGAAAATACTGTTGAGCGTAACGGAGGGCATCAACAAGCCTTCATTGTTAAACTTCTATGTTCCCATGTGCAGGTATCCCATTTAGAAGTGCATAGGTTCTCTATAAATAAGCAGGAAATATTGACATTAGACTAAAACACACTTAATTACACTAAATTGACCCCTATCTTCCAGTTATCTTCATGCACCGTCTGCTGGCTCTGTGGCACCTTCCCGGCAGAACCAAGGTGTTGATGACGTTGGAACTACGGCACTTTGCACTTTGTTTCTTATTATTAATTAGCTATTTAATCAGATTTAAAATATTACTCTTTCGGTGCAAGTGCAATTCTTTGTAACTTTTTATATTTTATTTTAGCCTATTATGATTGTTATTCCTATGTAAAGCAAATTGCACCAACTGAACGAGGATCAAGTCTCAGATACTGATGCTCTATTCTGTTTGTCTTAAAGCAGAAGTAAGTGATATATTTGTGTTAATATAAGTCTTAAATAGTTATATCTTCCGACAGCAATCACTTACATAGAGTGTTTGGACCGAAACACGGGTCTGTCAGTCACTCTGCTCTGCTCTGAGCCGAGGAGAAAACATTTATCGTATCCTACAGTTTTTATCCAATGAGGAGAGAGAACGGCATGCAGGGCTGTGTGTGCAGCCAAGGAATGCTGTGAATGTGGCGACGTAGGGACGAAGACTGTTATGGTGCGTTCAAGGAAACTCGTATTTTTCCGACCGTGAAGTCGTACCAGTTCGATCTGGTACGAGTTCACCGGTCAGAAGTTACGAGTGGCCGTTATAGTGACTTTCACCGGTAAAACAGGTCGGAAAAACACGAGTGGGTTGCCTGAAACGCTACAAAGTCGTAAGTTGTGACTTGAAGCTGTAATTTACGATTCCAAAAGCCTGCCTGGAACGCAGCATTAGCGAAAACGACCGGACCACTTACTTCTGCTTTAATATTGTTGACTACATTTTTCATATTTTTTTTTTTTTTTTTTTATCATATTCTATCCCTGAAGCACTGTTTGCCCAAGACTAATTTCATTGGCGGGACAATAAAGTTTTGATTTGATTTGATTTGATTACAATAGAGTCAAAAGGACGATTCGTCATCATTTATTATCACATAGATTTGCCATTCATTTTTAATATGCAGGGACTAATTTCCGGTTGGTTTCTTGTCAGTGGTGAGGCTTGGTCAGATTTTGGTAAGGCCAGGTGAACTTTATCTTAACTGAGATACAATGTTTATGACTCGAATAAAACTTTGTGTAACATCTGCAGAGGACTTTCACACACCATTAAAAGTAAATGAGTAACAGAAGCCTGTCATTTTCATCACTTTCACTTTTATACTTGTAATATGAAACATAAACTCAAAAGACCAGGGACAAGGATCACATTTTACCTCAAGGCAATACTGTTGGTTTCTGAGCCATAAAGAACAAATCCAAATAAAACAGAGGCAGGACAAAGTGTCTGTGCATAAAATTCATGCTTCATTTGATCAGATGAAGTTCAGATATTAGTTCAGAGCAAGCTTGCAAACTGTGAGTCTGATACTTCTTATAGGAGAAATTCATAATGCACAAGCCTTATTTATTGTACCTTTGGACATGGAGAGGTTTCAGGACGTGAGATCCTCTTCAAATATAAATCGTCAAGATGTCCTCAACATTGTAAATAGGAATTATTTTCAGATGCCATGACATCAAAAACCTCAGTCGTGCATAAATGATGGTAAACCTTCGCCTGTCATTAGCTCAGAGAGAAAGATGGCTGTCTGAGAAATATCAATTATTCTATTTTGCATGTTTCTTATGGTACATTACTTGCACCAGTATGCAATAATGATGTTCGATGTGTGATTGAAGAAAACCTGTAGGCCAAGAGTTCAGAGGAAGTTTTTACAGTTGATGCGTCAGAGAGAAAGCGATAACCGATGACAGCAGATGAACCGTGACATGGCCACACCAAAGCTCTCAAGGTGTTCTGTCTTATTGTCTGTCTGTGTTTCCTCGGATCACATGGTCGCAACATTTCACTGCACCTCACGCTTCAGGATTGATTTTAAGATTATTTTATTGGTTTTTAAAGCTCTTGGTGGTCTTAGTCCTACCGATTCATCAGAATTACTTTTAACTTATTATGAGACATCCAGGACTCTCACGTCTTTTACTATTTCCTAAAATCAGATCAGAAAAATACAGTTACTTTATTTATAGGTTATATTATAGTCTATTGTCTATAACTGTTTGACCAATTAGTTTATTTATAATTAATTCATTTTTACCCCCATTTAATTAAGTTGTTTTAATTCTGGTTTGAATTTATTTAAAGCAGAAGTAAGCAATATTTTTGTGTTAATATACGTCTTAAATAGTTATATCTTCCGACAGCAATCACTTACATAGAGTGTTTGGACCGAAACACGGGTCTGTCAGTCACTCTGCTCTGCTGTAAGCCGAGGAGAAAACTTTTCTTGTATCCTATAAGTTTTATCCAATGAGGAGAGACAATGGCATGAAGGGCTGTGTGTGCAGGGACGACGACCAATAGATCCATGACGAGGGCGGGGGCTGCTAACTCCATCGGCTGACAAGACGTTATGGTGCGTTCAAGGCAACCCGTAACTCGTGTTTTTCCGACCTGTGAAGTCGTACCAGTTCGATCTGGTACGAGTTCACGGGTCGGAAGTTACGAGTGGCCGTTATAGTGACTTTCACAGGTAAAACAGGTCGGAAAAACACGAGTTACGGGTTGCCTGGAACGCTACAAAGTCGTAAGTCGTGACGTGAAGCTGTAATTTACGGTTTCAAAAGCCTGCCTGGAACGCAGCATTAGCCAAAATGACCGAACGCTTACTTCTGCTTTAAGTTGTCATTTTTAATTTTTGAAAATGAACTTTGTATTTTATTTATTTATTTTTTAGTCCCTTTTATTTATTTGGTTTTACTCATTCTCTAGTGTTTCCTGACTGTACATTGCTTAGAGAGGAATAGTGCTTCTTTTGTTTTCTGTTGCCTCCTTTCAAGTGTGTATGCATGTGTTATGTGTGAGATTAAGTGTGTGTCTGTGGTGTTCAGTCTTCCTTTTGCTTTGTTTGCTTGGTTTTACTATATAAAGCACTTTGTGTTACTTTCTTTCTGTGTGAGAAGTGCTGTATAAATAAAGTTTGACTGATTGATTAATTGATCAGCTTTGAATGTGTAAAAATGTGTTGCTGGTGCAATTTGTCAATAATATCCACACGGTTACATGTTCTTACCCAGCGAATTCATGTGTTTGGCTCTTTTCCTGGACTGTAGATGGTAGATGTAGACAACATTGTCTAAGTTTATGGTGTCCTCCTCCTCCCTCCTTATCGATACCAAGCCAGTGGAGGACAGTGTTTCCGCTTGTTCAGTATCAGTCATAAAGGTGTCCAAACAGGTAACTATTGTGGACACAGTGAAGGTCATTACAGCCTGTGTCTTGGGAATGTGGGTTAGTTTTAGGAAAAACAAGACAGGCACTAAAGTCTCCTCCACAAAATGTGAGTATGTCAGTGAGTTTGTATTTAGATTTGCACTATGAATGTAAAATTCCTGTGCATGGCTCCTAACAGTCAACATGTCAAAGTGTCCTTGGGCACACACTTGCCCCCCGATGCGTCCATTGGGTGTATGAATGTGTGTGAATGGTTAGTTCCCGCACTGTGCCTAGTGCTGTATGAATGTGTGTGTGAAAAGGTGAATGTGACCTACAGTGTAAAGCGCTTTGAGTGGTCCAAGAGACTAGAAAAGCACTATATAAGTCCATTTACCATTTACCATACACAGTTTCATAGTGAAAGCAGATAAAAAAACAACACATATAATCATTTATATTCATGTACATGTGAATCGTATCCATATTGAGCTAAATAGTAAGTCATCATCATGAATATTAGATTTATATTTCAAAACGACAACCTGGTATAATGGTTTGTGCTTGAGACATCATTGAGCAAGAAGATACAAATATCTGTTAAGTTGTTTATGTTAACACACTCCTATAGGCGGAGGATCTCTCCAGAATAAGACCTAACAGTTTAATCTTGGCACCATATTGGTCTGTTATTTCATCCTTTTTGTTAAAACCTGTTATTAAGCACAAGGATTTCATCAACTGAATTTTTGGATAAAGGTTAAGAACAGGTTAGGTAATGGAGAGAACACTAAATGCCTTCATTCAACAGCGAGTTTTTAAGATGTAATATTTCTCAATATGTAACTGTCAGAGCGAGGGACTGTTCAGTGTTTAAGAGGATAGACTCCAAGTACAACAACCTCAGGCAAACGTGGGAACTTCACATTAAATCTAAAAATCTAAGGAGGAAATCTAAATGATATCTAAGAAAAACACATTTTTATATTGTAAGAGTGCACTCATCCACCCACCACCCAGATACATGCTTGGGAATTTCCAACTTCTTCAGAATTGAGGAGATGTCATCATCAACAATGCAAAATCTGTTACTGCACTTCAGTCATGTATGTATGTTCAACTCGTTTTCTATAGGGGACATATATAGATATATAGTAAGGACACACACAAGTCTTCCTATGTTGATCATGAATTCTTGGAGAGGAAAAAAAGAAAGAAAGAAAAAAACGGCCGCAGTGCACAGGTGGTAACCTGAGACCTCCCCCTGAGTGCTTATAAGGAGGCTTCACCTGTGGAGGAGGAGAGACACATGAAGGGAGATTCAAACTACACCTGGAGCATTAGAGGTGAGTGTTGACATATGAATAGAGACATTACAATATGTGGTTGTCATCAGTGAGGTTTTTAAAGAAGAAAAATAATCTTTGCCAATGTGTTCCAGTCATTTTGATCTCATCAGATAAAACTCAATCATAGAATTTTAAAAGGTTTTCCATATTCGCATTAATTTCATTAGCATTTTCTTGTGACTGCGCACCTTAATTGATATTATAATAATTGTCAATTCAGATGATTTTGATGTGAATGCCACATTTTTCTTTGTGATTTAGTTTTTTTGTCTTTTCATTAATGAAGTAATTACATGTTGTCCGAAAGACAAAAAACTTTAAAAGATATTAAATACAAATGTGTTCATGTAAAACAACGACTGCTTCATTTAACACGTGCAAACAAATCCTACATGAAGGAGACTGAGATATGGAGTGGTGGCATTAAAAAGAGCTATTAAGATTTAAGTTGCATAAAAATAACAGAGAGAGCTGGTGTAAACCATTTGTTCAAGGTCCATATCGGCTGGAACAAGGAAGGTGTGGCTGGAGTGGAGGAACAAGGTGATAAGACTAATTGCAGGTAAACATCGTAATAATTCTTTGCATCCATCTGTCTTCTTTTCCTCCAGAGCTTCATCCACAGATTTCACCATGAGGTGCAGCGTGCTGTTTTTCTTCCTGAGCCTGTGTCTCTGTCTTGCACTTGCACAAGGTAAGGGACTGTAAATGGACAGCTGATGGTGTCATATACAGCATGCAGTAGATAACTGTGAACACATAGCTCAAATAAAATGAGGGTCAGTGAGGCTGTTTTATCGCCTGCGTGGGCAGATGTGTCCTCACTGTGTATTTATTGCACCTTCAGCATTCCCTGATTGAGTCAATTGCCTTTAAATTATCCAGCTTGATTCATTGCACTTCATGTTGTATATATTGTGTAACACCGGATTTCTGACTTTTCCCGACCCCTCAGTGTCCTATGACGACTGCTGTCTGAAATACGTGAAAAAGATGAGCCAGGTCGCTCAGAAACACGCAGTGAAATACAGGATGCAGGAGACAGATGGAGGCTGCAACATCCGTGCTGTAATGTAAGTCCACACTTTCACCACCCACCAACTTTACAAAGGGAGCTCATGGTTTCCTCATCAGGACAATAACACCTGTTTGTATCAAACGCTGTTCAGATTCACCATGAGGAAGGGGCGAGTGTTTTGCACAGACCCCAGGGAGAAATGGGTCGAAGACCTGCAGAAGAGGATTGACAGAAAGATAAAGAAGGTGAGTCTGGTGGGAAAGTGGGTCTTCATGTTATCAAGTCATGTGCCAGTGATGGCATTCATTGTGTTCCAGAGATCCACAGATTAAAAAAAACACCTGATATAACAAATATGTCTGTTCTGAACTTTTATTTAAAAGAAGTGGGGACAGATTTTTAATTGTTTTTCTTTGTTCTTCACAGCACCCTCCAAAATCGGAGCACAGAGGCTGAAGGCGATAGGCTGCTGGTCTCGCTGACCCCATATCATTCAGTGAGATGCAGTTTATACTTTTATGGCCTCTGACCGGACGGCAGTCAAGGAGGCCAGTTTGTAGCATTACTTTCGCTTTTGCTCTGCAACGAGTTAAGGGTCAAAAGCTTGTATAGAGTCGCAGCAGCACTCCTGGGGATCGGGCTGCTGGTGGCGAGTGGTCTTTCCACACAATATGTATAAATACTTTCAAAAGCGTGGTTGCTAGGACTGATTGTGGCCGTTTTCTTGCCTGTTAAGAACATTTAATGCTCAATAACATATGTGATTGTATGAATGGTGACGGAGTGGAGTTAAATGTAAATTATCGTCTGTAATGTGTGCCATATGGAGAAGCTCAACTCTTAATTTCTAAATTGCTAAAATGTAATGCATTTGTATTTAGCTTTTATTACAGTATATATGTTTTCATAAAAGCATTTTAGCAATAAACTGGCTTTTCACACTGTTTTGTCTTTTACTGTTTCTGGTTGTTTGTTAGATTTGAATTTATCATATTTTGTGAGTGACATTATATGAGAGGGATATTTTTCCCATATCAGTTCATGATTTTCCTTAAACTCAGATGCTATAGGGCACATTCAAGAGTTTATAAATGACCCAGATTAGTATACAGTGATAATAATCATTTCTCTTTTCATGTGCTTATAGCTGAGCTCTTTTTAAGAACTTTAAACTTTATCTATTTTCTTTTCTTTTACTTTTTTATTTTTCTTTTGCTCCCTCTCACTCTGTGTTTTATGCTGTTCTTAAACAAATATATAAATAAAGGTGCCTTGCCTTGCCTTGCCTAATATAAACTCTTTACAATGTTTGCATCACCTGATGTTATCATGATTAAACCCAATGATAACACGATGAGTAGATGTATAACTCCTCTCACCATAATAAACCTTTGAAGTGGCCTCAATGCCACAGTTTTAACCACCAATAACCACGATACAGCACGACAAATCTGAACTCACTCTTGACATGTAGGCAGCAATGTACTGTAAAGTAAGTAACACATTCACTAGACATATTGCTTATTCACATCTGCAATAACGTCACACACTAAGCTCTTGTTTATGAGCTGCTCTCAGAATACTGGGATCCATGTAATTAGACATTTCATACTCTAAAACCTCCACGTTTTCCAGATATTCTTCTTGAGCAGCATGAGGATATTTTGCTTCAGCTATTGAATCTTTCAGCGTCACTCTAAGTTTTACCACACACTAGGACTTTGACTGCAGTTGGTTTGCTTTGCACAGGATGCAGAGCTAATTAGATCAAACTATTAACAAATTATACTGGAAAAATCCCATGATTTAATGTTCCAGTGCAGTGCAAAAAAAAGTGAGTGAGAGTTCCTGTGAATTCAAAGTGCTCATTAACAGTATCTGGTCTGACATGCGCTGGATTTACTGGGTGATCTTATGTGTGCTCCTCTTATGTCCATGGGCATTCATAGGAACTGCCAGGACACGCAGCTGATAAAATCAGTCTCTGACTAATACTGTGTTTGATGTTGACGTGTCTCTGTAGATTGACGACTTCCCTACATCGATGCCTTGCAGTGGCTCGGTGCTGCAAACTGTTAGAAATGTGCCACAACAGCAACATTATCATCACAGACTACAAGCCTGTGCAATGCAGTGTATAAATTATCTGATGTTAGAGGGCGAGAAGTCAACATATCTTCTCAGACACTGTAGTACACGTGAGTGAAAGCGACTGTTGTTAAAAGTAGGGCAATTGGTATTTAAAAAGCAGAGAATTCCCCCCGCACGAAGGTTAAGTATTTGTT
Source organism: Trachurus japonicus (assembly GCF_045865225.1). Classification (NCBI taxonomy): domain Eukaryota; kingdom Metazoa; phylum Chordata; class Actinopteri; order Carangiformes; family Carangidae; genus Trachurus; species Trachurus japonicus. The sequence goes on from NC_140923.1 coordinate 15,231,465, forward strand.
TGCATTGGCCGCCAACTTTGCCTAAAGGTACATGTGACAGACAGCCTGATAAATACCTAATAACTACTGTACCAAGACATTAAGAGCATATACGTAGATTACTGATGGACATCCACATTTCCATTGAGCGTGATGAGCAGTGGTCAAAGAATTTGGTTGTGGTTTGAAAAGCATTTTGGTGCAAAGGCTTTGTTTCTTCTTGAGTGGATGTCAACCATTCCTGAAATATGTGCTGTGCTCTTTACTTCTGCATGCTGAGACACACAGGAATAACTGGCTGGCACCAAGACGAGAAACTTAAGCCTTGTTTCATCAAAGGGAAAAACCATGAGAGGAAAGTATGAGCCTGGAAATCAATATGAGGAAAAGTCTTGACACTGACACAAATGGGATGTTTGAACACGTACAAGTCAGTAATGGCGAAAATAAGATTTTGATATGTCGCTGGAGGATTTAAAAACACAGGTAAAAGCGATAAGGAACAGACTTTTGTTTCCTGTTGTTGTAACTCTGCCTTCTTCATATGGAAAGTTTGAATTTCATGTCAGCAGAAAGTTTGGTGCCAGAGATAATAACGTTGATATACCAAGTCTAGAGTCTAGAAAGGGCAAAAAAAGATTAAAGCATTCATAAAACACTGCACACCACAGAGTCTACTGACAATGTATTTATTGCCTTAACATTTTATACCCGTTTATCCTTACAACTGTCAAAACAGAAACTTTCCATCACAGTGAGCAGTCAACTGTATTTACAGCATCATGAATAACAGCTTGTCTTTGCTCTTAAGTATGATGGAGATATCTTGCAGCTCTGTAATTATTTACTAGTCCATTCAAGAGTTCAATAGTGAAGGTGTTGCACACAAGTAAGTTCACCGTGTATAGGTTTCAGGACATGTCCTGAGACCAAAATAAACATGTTAATAATTATATATATATATATATAGAATTTTCATAAGATTTAAATTACTGTACAAATTTCATGGGTAGAAATACAGTATAATGTCTTTTTGACATAATTGTTTTCTTCTCAATAGAAGTAATTGAAAAACCTATAGTAAAAACAGTACAGAATTTCAGCAGTCATATTTAGTACTGTAAACAAGAATCAAAACTAACAAGCATGTGAAATTTCATTGTATAAAAGCATGATGGCAAGCACAACATTTCTAATTGATTCATTTGTTTACTGAAAGGCTATTTCATTACCAATAAGTCTATTATTTCCATATTCCTACAATAAAACTCATGGTCTGCATCCATTGAAATCTATCGCCAAGATCAAAACATATCTAAGCTTTAGGAAAGATGAATGAAAACCTGAACATAAATATTATTGAAATCCTATATCATATCATACACCATCTATGGATGGAAACTAAATCCAACTGCATTTGAAAATGTCAGACCCCAGGATATTTAAAACCTTGCTATGTTCCTGTTTGACATTTCACTCATTAGAAATACAAAACATTAAAGAAGAAAAAAAAACTATGTGGTTTTATTTCCACATTCCTGTCTCTTTACTGAAAGATGGATCTGTGGTTTATTGTCAGCCCCGTTGAAATTTCATTCATGCTCAGTTGGTTAAAATACAATACACACTTCAAAAACGCTTGATGTTATCTAAGTGCAGACAATACTGCCAAGTATGGTCACAGATATGCTACTGGTCTACACATGATTGGCGTCAGCAAAGGAGCATTTACTCACATCAGCCAGACTCAGATCTGAAACATTGTTCTACTGTTTTAGATCAACTAAAAACACAGAAGAACATACAGCATTTTTGAACAATTGCCCATTCGCTTTCTTTCCGATGGTTAGATGAAAAGAACAGGATCAGGATGTGGAGCTGGAGCCAGAGGACATTAGCTTAGCTTAACTTAGCTTAGCATAAAGCCTGGGAAACAGCTGATCTATCTCTCTCTTACTGTCAAATACATCTTCACGCACCTTCAGAGTTCACTAACAACCATGTTGTATCTGGTTTGCTTGACTATTTCTTGACAAGCAGAAACTGGTCGCCTGGAAACCCATGACAACAAGACTGTGGGAAGTCACTGAACCCAACTGTTCACCAAACGTGGCCAAAGCCCGTCACTTCCCCCTAGAACCACTGATAGTGAGGTGCTGGTAAACAGTTTTTTTTTTTTTTTTTTACCTTTAGAGAAGCTCAGGTGACTTTTCCCCCTTGTTTTCTATCTTTTATGACAAGCAGGACCCCCAGGCTCCAGCTCCATGAACACAGGTATAAGGATGGTATTGATTCTCTCATCAAACTGTTCGGGAGAAGTTAAATAAGAAAATGTTTCTTTCTTTGAAAAAACCAAACTACATGATCATACAGACAACAGAGTGGCGTTTGTTCAGCTGGCTGTCTGAGCCCGCTGTCCATCGCAGTCTGTTCTGGGACTCCCTGGTGCACAAATGGCTGTAGCCCACGGCCTCCACAGACCTCCTCTTTTGGATGCGATGCAGTAAAATCCGGTAAGTCCCGGTAATAGGGCTTTTTATGTCCAGGTTGTTGTTGAGCAGCTGGGTCTTGGTGATGCCGAGGTCCTCCAGCGCTGCTTTCACATTTAGCTCATCTGAGCTGAGGATGTAGTTGGGCTCAACCAGATGGGAAGGTGTCGGGCTATAAGAGGGGTAGGCCTGCGGATACTCAATGCCTCTCATCCACTCACTGGACATGATCTGGGCCATGGTGAGGCGATCAACAGGCGTCGGCCTCAAGAGGCCCTGAATGACCCGCTGGCATGACTGAGATACAAAGGAGGGGATGGTGTAGGAGCCCTGCAGGATGCAACGTCTGAGATTACCTGTGTTAGTGGCCTTGAATGGCATTGTGGCAGTCGTCATGAAGTAAAGTAGGATACCCAGCGCCCAGATATCTGCAGACTGACCACTGTAAGCTCTGTCTTTGAACAGCTCAGGGGCCGCATAAGGCGGAGAGCCACAGAACGTGTGCAGGACGTCGCTGGGGCAGCAAACTGTGCTAAAACCAAAGTCACCCACTTTAATACAGTAGGTGCTGGTGTAGAAAACATTCTCAGCCTTCAGGTCCCTGTGGACAATATTGTTTTCATGCTAGGAAAAAGAGAAAACGGACACGTATTAAAGACATTCATTGACTGTAAAGGCAAAGCCACATAACAAGCAGTAATTTCAAGTCTATTCAATAACTCTAACATACTAACATACAGTCTCTGTTGTTAGTAAGGTAGTTAGTAGATTCTGGTCTCTGCTGTTGACTCACCATGTGTTTTACTGCAGCCAGTATTTGGGAGAACACAAGTTTACTCTCCAGGTCCGAGAGGCGCCCCCTGGTGCTGATGCGGGAGAACAGCTCTCCTCCACTGGCGTACTCCATCACCAGGTAGAGCCGCTTGAACGTCTCCACCACCTCATACAGGCGCACTATGTTGGGGTGGGCCAAATTCTCCATGCAGGAGATTTCAGAGGCGAAAAGCGTGTGGGAGTGCTTGTCCAGACGCACCTTATCCAGGATCTTCACCGCCACTCTCTCTGTCAGATCAAGACATTGACAAAGGCAGTTTAGCAACAAGTGACTAACTCTTTTTCCCCTATTGTTTTATTTCAACACTCTCGTTCCTTGTGATGTGACTCATTTTGTTTTCCTTCCTTCTTTTGGAGGAAGTTTATGACATAAACTTTCTCCAACTCAGAAATGCATGCTCATTATCAGTTACACAAGCTGTACAGTGTAGTCTGAGACGGCTGAAGGCTAACACTGTGGATTATAGGTGGCTGCTTGATGAGATTATCTATTGTCTTCTGACACGTGCAATGACCCAGACTGGACTTGCTGTCTCAAGACCTTCATTATAAGTTCAGGATGAGGCACGTGCTATTATGTATTTACTGTCTGGTCACAGAGTCCATCCCTCAAAGCCAATAGCAAACTAACAAATGTCTAAGCTATAGAGCTGTTGGAAAACTGGAAGACATGTTTCCTTATTATTATGAACACTGAGCCAGTCTCACAAGTGCATGAGAACCAAAATAGCAGCTAAAATAAAAGCATGATGTATTCCCACTGCAAAAAAAACCCCTACAATGCCCATAATATCATCATACATGTCATATATGTTTGTATATACTGTACAATCTGATTAGAAATAAACAGGCTTGGGTCTGGGAGCCACTGGAGATGAAGATGGAAATGATGGAGGGAGAGTCTAATGTTAGCTTTGGTCTTTCTGTGGCCTTTGTAAACAATAGGATAAATAAAATATAGAATATAATCTTAACTTGCCCCATAAAGTGGGAGATATCAAATGAAATCCAAGCTGAATTCAATACATAAGGGGATGACGTCTGACATGCCACCTAATATGACCATGTGCAATCATATTCAAATGTTTTCCAGGAAATGATAAGAAGAGGTGCAGCCATCCCTGACCAACATATCTGTAAATTATTGGATCGGTTTATTGCATTTTAATTGTGCCAGTTAGAAACATGAGTGATATCAATTATTGTAACCAAAACATGAAACAATATATCAACCTTGACCATTGCCCTGTGACCAAAACATGTCAGTCAGTGCTAAAAGGGTTTACATAGAGTCACATACCTGATCAGTGAAGCTGTGAAAAAACAAGGTACAGAAAGACATTTTGTACAAACTCTCAGTATCTCACCTTTGGTCAGGTCATGTTTGCCCAATCTAACCTGGGAGAAGTTTCCAGAGCCAATCTCCCCTCTCAGCTCGTAGAGCCCCACCCGTCGTCCGAATATCAGATCATTCATCACTTTCTCTGAGTGGTTCAGATCATGGAGGGCCTTCCCCAACGCGGTGCGCTGTCCCGAGTCCTGCTCCTCCGTATTGTTCTCCTTCACCTCCAGCTTTTTCAAAGACTTCGGGGAGATCAGGTTGATGCTCTCCTCCTGATATGAGGCCGTCTTCATGTGGCTCCCTGAGATGGAGAAAGTGATGAAGTTGGTGTCATGCTATTGCATTATATTGGGTCTAATTAAAGTGCACTTTTATCTTAACATCCAAAATTGTACATTTAGAGATGAGTCAATACTTACATGCTTTGCCTTTTATGTTCTTCTTACTCCTCTCTGTGTTGATGGCGTTATTCCTGTTGTTCAGATACATGATTCCTAAATCAGATACCACGGGATACTCGGCTTTCCTTTGTAATCTGAGTTTTGGGGGGATTTGCGAAAACGAAAAGTTGGTAAATTACGAAGAAAACAAATTTCCACCAGACAAAAAATGGGGAAAAAATGATACAGGATGCATGATTTGGATATAAAACCATCTGCATGCATCTGGAAAAACTCTCTCTCTCGGACGCTCGGATGCTGCCTGTCCAGGTACTGTTACAATCCCACTGCTCTTCCTCACCGGCTCTCAGCATGTGCTGCAGTATTGTCTCCTGATGTATAATCCACAACTTCCACCCTGTAATCCCAGAGTGCTGGACTCCTCCCTTGCAGACAGACAATAGACAGGCTTTACGGAGCCCTCTCTAACCCCTAGACATAACATGGAGTCTGATACAGGGTGGCATGAACAAGACACTGATGGGATTATGTGCATATGTAACTTTCTGCATATGATCATCATTATTGTTAGGGGTCAATGGGGGTCAAGGGGTCATTTTAAGATGCATGTGGGTTTCTGGGGTGTAACACCTTTATGAAGACAAACTTTAATTGCATTGCTACTTTATTAGTTCAATGCAGTGTTTTTCAACCCTGGGGTTGGGACCCCACGAATGGTCGCCTGGAATTCAAATTGGGTCGCCTGAAATGTCTAGTAATTGATTAAAAAAAAAGACTGATAAAAACATTTTTTTAACTAATTATTATTCCTTTTAAAATTATGATTAAAAACACCACACCCAATCTTAAACAACTGTATTTCTCTTTCTCGAATATAAATCAAGTTCAAATAAAATGCAGCATACAAAAATATCTAAGATGGCGCATCTTGATTGACGCTGGGGTCTTGGGGTCGTCATAAGTTTGTGAAGCCAAAAAAGGTTGGGAACCACTGGTTTATTGCATTGTGATTTAAAAGCTACTGTGTTGAAACAGGCTGCACTTTCAAATTCTTGTCATTTCCACCAAATCAAAACAAGAAATGTTCATAACAAAACCTCACCCCAAAATAAGTGGCCTTGTGACCAGGCAACACACTAACACAATGACCTAGACACTGAGCATGGCACCAGACAGACTCACGGCCAGACAGTACACACATGTTAGCCGCCGCTCCCGTCAACCTCTGCCACCCAGACTGGACAGGGGATTGTCTCAGCAGCCATCGAGCATGAGCTGCATGTTCATGTTGCGATGACTCATTTTAATCCCATCGCCACTGCGGTGATTATCTAGGCACATGCAGTGTTGAATGAAATTCCTCTATAATGAGGTTTACTGTAGGGGGAAAGTGGCTGCATTCAGCATTCAGACAGGTGGCTTTCATTATTATTCCTGCACACACAAAAAAAAAAAAAAATCAGAGGACATTCTCTGAGTAACAGAAAATAACAACAAAATGAATCATCTGTGGTTTAAATAAACACTAATGGATGAAAAGATGAAGGAAAAACATACAGACATACTATATATTCTAATTCCTTAGATGTTGATGTTGTGGAGAACACATTACACAGTTTTCAGGGAGGTTTTATATTTAATTTAAAACAAGTCATTTGATGATTTATGTATCTTATATTTGAACTAAGGACAGGGTGTTGCCTTTACATATTCTTAAGAATATCACAAAGTGGGGAAAAAAAGAAACTCACCATTGTGGAGACTGAAAGTTATTTCTTGACCTTGGAACAAGTAGTTGGTAAAATGTCATCATATTGGAAATAATTGTGTCAAATCAGAATATTGGGTCCCTCATTGTCAACTTTAAGGCCAATGTGGACTTGAAACCCTTAAAGAGCAAAGAGAAAAGTGAGCATGTGAAGGCCGACACCTGGGAAACCTTCATCTGTAAAGGAAGGTCATGTGACTTGAGTGATTTATTTATGACTTTAGAGATATTTTTAACATCGTTTTAGTTTTAAGTCTTATAAAATTCAGAGTTGATTTGGTTTTATGTCTCAATCTGTGACCCCTGGTGACCTCTAAAATACAAATGGACCAAATACTGAAGACTGAATCTTACTTTTATTATTACTTTACAATACTGAAGACTCCTCCTCACCCGCAAGGCCCCAAAACCAGATTTAAAACTATTTGTGGTCAACTTTTATTCAGTGCTTACAGTCTTTTGGCAACATATCGTAGGATCTACATAATTAAATCAAGTAATTACTACGACTGAATCTGGGATTTACCAGGATTATGACAGAGTTTCAATAAGATTTGTTGTCACTCAATGAAAGGAATCAACAATAGAAACTGCAGCAGACATCACCCTAATCAAGGTGTCTGAGTGCTGACGGCTCTCTGAACGATGATCCGTTGATCCCGGAGTAAATGAGGGGATCACATCAACACTTCAAAGACGGACTAACACCTTATTAAGATATGAATGGAGAATCAACTTATCAACTTATTTCCAGTGATTAAAATAAAACATGCTATATCATGTGACAAATAACTAAACGAAGTACTATCTATAGGTTGCCTCTTTTAGATGTATAATTGAAAAAAACATTTGGTCTCCTCTTGTCCCTTTTCCCAGTACTATAGCCTACTGTGTTTCCAATTGACCTGAATAAATATCATAAACCTGCACGTCTGGAAACCAGTTTAATAAACAGCATGCTCACTCCTGTTCTCAATCTTTCCACTTTCCCTGGGGAGAAAAAGAAGCTTGGGATTTCAAGAGCAGTGCTGAGAGGTCTGGCCATTTGGTGTCATGTTGAATAAACACAAAGGTGCTGGAGTTTTCTGTAGGGGAGGCTCAGGCCCCCACGCTGATCCTGTTTATGTGTTTGGGCCAGGTTTTGTTTTAAGTCAGAGGTGCTAAACACCTTCCCCCTGAGATAAAAGATGATTAATGCCTTTGAATGAGCGACACTTTAATGGCTCAAGGCTACTTAAGCACTTCATTAGAGTGAGCTCAGGCCCGGTCGACACACTCGAGCCACTGGGTCCTCTCGCAGCAGAAACAGAAAAGCTGTAGAGATTTCCTTTGAAGTGGCCCCCGGCTTGTAAGAACACCATCCCACAAGGCATTCAGCATGGAAATTTGATTAGCTCTCACTTTTTTCCTGGCTCCACACCACTCTGAGACCTTGTTTTCGGGCGACATTTGGGGTTGAAGCTTGATCGCATATAAATATCAGAGGCATCGCTGAGCACAGGGACACTCAGGATCTGGCAGCTGCAGGAACAGTAACGGATTAAAGCCATGGATTTCCCCCGGCCGTTGCTTCTTCTCCTCTGTGCCCTCCACCTGACCTGTAAGTACTGTTTGCTTTGCTCTACTCTGCTACTGCTGCCGGGACATTACAGAGCAGCTATTAACTCAACTGGACTGACACCAGTTTGCTCAAATATACTTGCTAATGCACTGTTATGTTGCCAGTAAACCAGAGTGGTAGGACAGGGTGTGATGCTGGAAGATGTGAGTCTTGTGGTCACATGTGTTGTGCAACAGTGGGCACAAATCACTTCATCTAAAGTCTGTTCTTCTTTTCCCCAACAAATACAAAATGAATATTTCCAGATGAGCTCAGTCTTGTGTTATATAAGATCATTTAATAAACTAATTCCTTTATTTTTATACCTCTAATGAATGTTTTTCATCAACAAATGGCCTTGAAGAAAACTGATTCCTGGAATTGTAATTTAAACAACTCATCTTGTGTTTATTTGTTTTTTAACTCTAAATTAAGTGATTTTCAAGCCACTAATGTTTGATTATGTGTTATTTTTCTAGTGACTGGAGTGACGGGCAAACACACTGATCACAGAAACCTGTTCACACAGAGAGTGTGCTGCAAGAGACAGAGCAACTTTGTGTACATCGGACAAGGTAACGCTCTTTAATCCTCCCTCAGTGCATGTATTGTACCAACATGTTTGTCTCTGTATCTTTTGTAAAAAACCCAGTCATGATATCTTGACACATTTTATCCCTGAATTGTTCAGTAGTTTGAGAAAATCACAACCTAAGAAGATGTGTTCAGGCTTGTGGGAATTACAGGATTTTTTTTTTTTGCCTGTTATTGCTAGTTGAAGTCAAAACCTAATTTGTCTCTGTGTGTGTGTCCTCAGACATCTCTGGGAGTCCTGTCAGTGTGGATGTGGGGATGTGCAGGTCGCACTGTGGGGCAACATCCAGACCATCACATGAACCAGTGAAGCAGCAGGAATACTCCAAACACGCCTCAATGCTGGAATTTCTCAAGAGCAAAAAGGTGAGTGACGGTTCCCAACACCGCCACTAGGGCGCGCTGTGACGTTGTGATTATCAATGAACTGACAGTGTGAAAACTTTTTAACACATTATTTTTGAATCAGTATCAGTGGTAGTGTAATTTTGCACATATACTAAAATATAAAAGCCTGACACTAATATTGTTTGCATAGTAATTCATCCTATTAGTGCATTTTGGAAATTGCTTATTATATTCACCATTGAAAGGCCCAGAAACCAGTTTTAACATGTCTGACTTGCCTCTCAAAAGACGAGGACTCGAGGACCTGCAGCTCCAGAGAGCCCGGAGCCGCTGAACCAGCTGCCGTCCTGCGGCATGAACCAGGTGTGCGAGCCGACCGGGATGCGCGTGGACCGGCTGCTGCTGCTGGACGGACCCCGCGAGGTGGAGGTGATCGAGGAGTGCCACTGCGAGATCAAGCTGACCCAGTGCATCCGCGTCCCCGCGCTGAGGACGTACTACTCCGAGACGCCGTACGAGACCGTCATCGACGTGGGAGGATGCTCCCGGTCCAAGGGCTCTCCAGGTGTGTGTGTGTGTGTGTGTGTGTGTGTGTGTGTGTGTGTGTGTGTGTGTGTGTGTGGGGAGGATTTACCTGCCTAAAACAACAACAAACAAAAGCAGGAAGAGGTTCAACAAACAGAAAAAGATTTTGCCATGTTGTCATGTAAGACAAATGATGTAACACGTGGCATAATAGAGGCCAAGTGTCTCAATATGGCTACATTCAATTGAAAAAGAAGATTATACTGTATAGGCCAAGTTTAACTTACTTTTGGTGTAGGCTCATCTCATTAAAACCAGCATTAAAAAAATCAGTATGCAATTAATGCCACAATAAAAATGTCTTTAAGTGCATTATTTTTTAGATTTAAGTGGGATACTTTACTACATACAGTAGCTATCTAGGGTATAGAAATATACAATGCAGTCTACGGTCTAATGAGGCCATACTAAAAAAAAGTTGAAGTTCTTATGATTTCGAAAAATTTGCTAAATCTACAGATATAATTGGTGGGTATATAAGATAAAACAAAACAAAAATTATCGAACTTTTAAAAGCAAGAGAAAAAAAAGGCAAGCTGTAATTTGTTGTCTTGTGTATTGACAGACCTGTCAGTTAATTGGGAATGACCAAAGATCTGAGAACATGTTTCACCATAATTTGATGTTTAGACTTGGATCATAGATTATAGTTGAGCTGTTTCTCCTGCACATATAAATCTAATGTTTCCTTTACTCATCATTTGCAGAGGGATTCTCCTGTGTCCCCACCAAGTTTGACTCGGCCTTGGTGGAAACCCCAAACAAAGTGGACCTGATCCAGACGGTTGCAGCCTGTGAGCTGAAGGAAAGCTGCTACAGGGTCCCATATGTGGAGTATTACTACGAAACAGTCCACCACGCAGGTGGGATCAAAGAAGAGAGGCTCAAAGTAAGTGCAAACTCAGTAAACAAGCAGTGAAACACAGACTCCTCTATCGATGTTCACTAGACAGTGATTCATTTGTGATGCCACTTTCACACTCTCTTTTGTAATCAAGTTGAGAGGAAACGGGGGCCTAGCTTGGTGCCAGACAGTAATGAAGTATCTTTATTCATCAGACATGTGTGGAAGACAGCACTTAATCAAGGACTGGCCAGTGGCTGGCACCGCACACCCTGGTGTGAAGGACTTCAGGATGTTTTGTATGCTTATTCATGCACAACCTGCAACAATACACATGGCAGACTGATGGGCCTTATTTGAATTTAAACAGAGCAGGGATTTCTGCCATTTCACCTCCCAATGTGCACAGAAAAGGAAAAATAGGCTGCATAGACTCCATAAACTCCTTCAGCAGTTGTAGTTTACAGTAAAGAACAACTTTATTGTGAAACCAGTGCATTCCCTCATAAAACACAAAAGGTTTTATTCTCATCACATTACATGGAGTCCAAGCTTTGCATAGGTTGCACTAGACCATTCAGTTTTTTCTAGATTTCATCCCTTTATAGGGCACTCACTATTGGAGGATATTAGAAGAGTTATTTCATTTATTTATTTGTTTTTACTGCAAATCAAGGTCAGTTATTCTACCATATATGGTGGTTCACTGGTAGAATTAAAGGGGCAGTTATCAATACATACAAATATGTGAAAAAACAAACAAATATATATATATAAAACTGAAGTACTTGGCTTAAACCTAAATAACTTTTTTATTTTATTCATCAAAGATAAGTTGGTGAATGTGGTTACTTGCCCAATAAAGGGTTACCTGTCTACACTACTACGCTCTCATTACCACACAACTAAGTAATTATATGTGATGCTATTTTCATTTCTTAAATGAGAGGCCTGATCAAGACAGTTGAAGTTGAATCCTTAGCCCCAGACTTGGTCATCTGCTGTGTTTCAGCACCAAAGGTGTGAGTGGAGCGCAAACACAAATGGTCCCCGCAGGTGTCGAATCAAAGCAGTTAACATGCTAAACAGCAGCTGGTCCCCGGCTCAAGTGGGTCAATATTTGCGACCAGCTGTGAGCTCATTGCCTTCTCTCTGTGTTGCTAATTTTCCACAGGAAATAGATGTGGGCAGATGTTTGGGAGGCTGCACTACAGGAAACCGATGCCTTCTCAGGTAAGTATGAACCACAGCTGCTGCACCCACACACACACACACCTCCTCATTACAGTTGCCTGTGAGCTCCGACACCCTCTCGGCTCAGTATGTTGGTCTTTTTAGGTTAATTCCTACACTACTGTGTCAAACCTCCAACAGCATAACAGTGTAGAATAACAAAACCCACGGTCTGTATAGAACTTTGGTTAATTAATTTAAATCTAATTCATGCATGTCTAAATTAGATTCATTTTACCAGTAAAATCTCTTCTGCACAGTGATAACACAAATTTATCAGCACTGCTGTCAAAGTCACGATTAATTTCATACAAAGACTCAACAGGAGTCATCAACACTTTCACTGGAGAGACACTTAACATGGCACAACCACAAAAGGAGAAACCAGAGTGGTTGTGCGCACATCCAGTCCTATTTTAGGCCAGGTGCCGGATAAACAGGATCAGAGAAAAAAGAAAAAAGGAAAGAGAGAATATCCACACACTGGATTAAGGCTCCCATATGTTTAATTATGCAAAGACCACTTTTGGTCGAAACATTGCATTTCGAAAACGTTGCATTTATCAATTAAACATATGGGAGCCTTAATCCAGTGTGCGGATAGTCTCTCTTTTCCTTTTTTCTCACAACCACAAAAGGAGCCCACAAACCTGTTGCTGTAGCCTACTTGTTGCACAGTAACAGTGACTCATGCGATCACAGCACATAAATGCGTTGTTTGACAGACTGAACAAAGTGATTCTAATCTTCATGCATTTTCTGTTTTCTGCCACAGGAGTCCAACTGATCCTGCAGTTTGCCACTTATGGGCAGAGAGACAGTCCAGGTCCTGCATCTCTCAAGGCTACGAGAGCCACAGCTTCATCAACCAGCATGGCCAGCTGCGCACCGTCCTCTCCATCACTTCCTGTTTTTGCCAGAACTGAACACTGCGCCCCCCACTGGAAAACAACTACCAAGACCTGTGGGGGGGCTGGAAGCCTTTTTTTTTTTTTTTACCCTAAAGTATTATTGTATTATATGTAATATATGTAAAAATGATAATTTTGTAAATAAATTTAATACCACATCTTTAATACCATATTGTATGGACTGTCATTGGACCACTGCAACACATTTTAGTTTACATTTTTATCCAAACTGCAAATGAATCATGGGATATGTTGGAAAGACTTCACAGGTTTTCTACATCACCAAGAACTTAGACAACAATAACAGCAAAACAGATCATTTGTGTGGCCAAAGTTTTGTTTTTATACATTAAAGTAATTTCTGTAAAGTTGAATTTAAAAAATATAGGAACTTCTTGTTTAAAAGCAGAAGTCAAGAGTTTGAATCAGTGAAATCTGACCTAATTAGAATAAATATCAGGGTCAAACAGGGAGAACACAACTTTGAAGAAGCAGATGAAAGGCGACCCAACGTTTCAAATGTCTGTTTGAAAAAACACACGTGCAAGTTGTTAATAGCTCCTTATTTTGATATCAAAGTGTGAAACAACACTTTTCTGTGGCAGTTTAGTGTTTCATCTAAGAAGAAGACGTTTTATGGCTTGCATGTAAGGTGCCATGAAAAAGAAAACTTTGATCTCTTAAATGTTTATTACAGTGGGGGGAAACTGTTTTCTCTCTCTCAATTTGTCTTTTGCTCGTGCGTAAATTGTGCGTAAAGATCAAAGGCACCAAATGGCACAGTGCGCACTTTCAGAGTTCCCTTGGAAAGGACAGAGATTTTTTGGAGAAATAACTGAAAAATAACCACATTCAAACAGTAATACAAAGTTTAGTTTGACATTTAATTATAATTTAGGTTTAAATATCAAATATAGATGCAGTATAGAATAAACATTTCTGTATCTAGAGTAGTGAAGGGAAAACGATGAAGCCTTGTACTTTGTCATGAATTACCAATGAATTCACATGGGTAACTATAATTAGGACGTCTTGTGTCAAAATTTGCTATTTATATGGATAAAATAATCTGGTTGTAAGGGAAAATATATTAAAATTGATGCAAATCTATGGATGTAACAAGGAAGTGGATGGAAGTCACAGAAACCTATTGAACACGACATTGAAGGGAGAGTGTTGGAATCCTTTAAAAAAAAAAATAAAGCTGCAAAGTTGATGATTATCCAGTCACAACTGGATAAGCAGTTATGTAAATCTCAGGACGTGTAGACAGCAACACCAGCTTCTTTGTCGAAATAATTGGTTTCCACCTAAGACACTGTGCCCATTATTCTAAATTAATGGATTCATTTAGGCGCAGTTAACCTCCCATGGCGAGTGATCTTCCCCAGGAGATCAGCTCCGAGCTTGTTCTGTCCATATTCTACATTCATACATTCATCTAACTATAAAGATACACCTCAGATTAAAAAATATATATAGCCTATATATGTTCAACAGCAATATACTCACTGGTCTTTAAGTACCGAGCTGTTTCAAAGGCCGAATTTAGTTTATTTGAGGCTTTATTGCCAGACGTGGAGACAATGGGCTTGAATGAAATCTACAATCGGGTTCACACCTTGTTAACACCGCCATTAGTCTCCCTTTACATTCGCTGATTGGTGATTTACATTTGCGACCAAATAGCATCTTTATTGCTGTTTGCCAAAGGCTTTGGGGGCACTGAAGAGTGAACGGGGGCTTTTGATATAAAAAGTGGCGTTTCCAAGCATCCTGCAGTCACTCCAACTCCAAGTTGCTGGCCGCCGGTCGTGAGGGTCGAGGACACCGAAGCACAAGGAATCTACCCGCCGCTGCAGAGATGTTGGTGTTCCTGGTCAGCTGTGCCACTTTACTGTGCGCGGTCGCTGCGCGGCCTTCGCTCAACTACCTGGAGAATCACTTCGCCGCGGAGAACGAGTCGCAGGAAGTCCGCTCCGCTGCCATCAAGAGGCTTTTGGAGGTTTTTGGGATGGAGGACCCCCCTGAAATCCATGGACACAAGCAGCCACCTCAGTACATGCTTGACCTGTACAACACGGTTGCTGATGTGGATGGAGTGACCAAGGACCCGTACCTTCTGGAGGGGAATACCGTGCGCAGCTTCTTTGACAAATGTAAGATGTGACTTCTGCATGCTTTGCGTTTGCAACCGGCTTTCGTATATAGCAGCTATAAGCCAAAGGTGTGTTTTCTTTAGTCTCTAATAGTTTGTTTGTTTTTTCCTGCAGTGCGAAGTGAGCAGGTGGAGTTCAGGTTCAATCTGTCCACGGTTGCAAGAAGCGAGAAGATTCTGACTGCAGAGCTGCATCTGTTCAAGCTGCGACCTCAGGCTGCTCTCACGTTCAACAGGCATCACTTCTGCCAAGTATGTAAACCAAGAGAAACCATCACACCACATCTGTATGCTGAACTCTTAAACACTCTAATGCTCCTCTAGTTTGATCCTTTCTAACATTGTGACACTCTGATCCACTCAGGTCAGTGTTTATCAGCTGCTGGACACCACCAGAGGCAACAACACGCAGGAGAGGAAGCTGCTGTCTTCTCGCCTCATCCCAGTCCACTCTACTGGTTGGGAGGTGTTCACCATCACACAAGCAGTGAGTATCTTCCTCTCTTTGATAGTAAAAACTGCATTGACTATACTGGAAGTAAATCCTTACACAGTATGGAGTGAATTCTGTGTTCTGTGTATCTGACTCATGGTGAACTTGTTTTCCTGATAGGTTCGCTCCTGGATGGTGGATGAAGGCAGCAACCTGGGGCTCCATGTGGTGGTGCGGACTCTGGGAGGAGGCTCCATGGACATGAAGCTGATCCGCTTTGCTTCGGGACGCAACCACCACCAGAGCAAGCAGCCCATGTTGGTCCTCTTCACCGATGATGGCCGGCGCTCTACAACTCTGGAGAGCACCGGTGAGTCTTGACAGTCATTTTAACAGATTATACCCCAAAATCTACACTGCAGGAAATCTTTGTGGCCTAATTCTGATGAGCAAGGGTGTAGAGACGAATTATGATGCCTACGGGGAAAAGGCCCACCAATGTCCTCTCATTACTGTCTTTAGATTTGATCTAGAACAGTGGTTCCCAACCTTTTTTGGCTTGTGACCCCATTTTGACATCACAAATTTCTGGTGACCCCGTCAATCAAGATATCAATCAGATATTTTTATATGCTATATATATTTGATCTCGATTTATAAAGTGAGAAAGTGAAAGTATAGAATACAGTTGTTTAAGATTGTGTATGGTGTTTTTAATCATAATTTTATTTAGTTAAAAAAAAAAGTACTTTTTTATATCAATTACTAGACATTTCAGGCGACCCCATTTGAATTTCAGGCGACCCAACATGGTTGAAAAATACTCATCAAAAATAACTTCCAATTCACTCATCTGTTGTAAATCTGTGTCTTGAGTTACAATCTTTATAAAAATGTTGTTTTAAATCCAATTTATAGTTTAATGTTACACCTAATATGCAACAAAAAAGCAGCAATGTCTAATAAATACCTCTCCTTTCCACCACCAGATCCAAACGACACTGCAGCCACTTCCAGCCTGCCCCACGCCCCCATGTCAGGCCCGCCCTCCCGCAGCGCTCGCTCCCTGGACTACAGCGAGGAGGAGGGTGCGTCCATGCCCTGCCAACGCCTGCCTCTCTACGTCGACTTCGAGGAGATCGGCTGGTCGGGCTGGATCGTCTCCCCCCGGGGCTACAACGCTTACCACTGCAAAGGCTCCTGCCCCTTCCCTCTGGGTCAGAACATGAGGCCGACCAACCACGCCACCGTCCAGTCCATCATCAACGCCCTGAAGTTGATCAAAGGCATCGAGACGCCGTGCTGCGTCCCAGACAAACTCTTCTCCATCAACCTGCTGTACTTCGATGACGACGAGAACGTGGTGCTGAAACAGTATAACGACATGGTGGCGGGAAGCTGCGGCTGCCACTGACATCGAGAGGCCGCTGGCGGTGGGCTGCACAGCCACTCGGTAGGAAACACAAGGCGAACTGGGTTTGGGGACACAAGACAAGTCGGATGCCCCTCGCGACTCAGTCGAATGAGTAATGTGCAAGAGTCCCGCGTTGTAATATATGTAAATATCCATAAATTATAATATATGGCAGTGATGGAAGTGACATCCTGTGAAAGGTGTAAATGTGTATATTTTATGTTTTCTGTTGTGGATGATGATACAGTCAGAATAAATGGTGTAAACAAAACATTTCAGTGTGAATTTATTTGAATAGCTGCTTTCATTCAAAACTTCACAGATTATTACCACAAGATCTTTTTTGATGACTTGGCTGAAGTGTTGTCGATGATGTCAGAAAAACTGACATTTTTGGCGTACAATGGTATTTATCCCCTATTCTGGGCGTACGAGAAGGAGCAGGCAGCTATGGGTAGCTGGAGATGGCTGGAGCAAAAACTTGTCGAGGTGAATTATAAGAATGTCTCCTTAGCCTCACTCTGGTATCACACCAAATGTAATAAAATCATAAAAAATCCCATAATTTCATTCTCGTGTAGAATTGTCAATGAAATACACAAACAACTCAAAATGAATGGTTTAGTTAGTGTGAATGCTGAAAGCATGCTGAAAGCATTCACACTATTGTTCTTCTGTTCGGCCATTTTCTTCCGCCTTTTTACGGTCTTCTTCTAGTCCTTCATACTTTGTGCTATTTCAACAATTCATATATCAAAACGTGCAGCTTTTTCTGGACTTTATCGGATGTATTCAAATTTTTTATGTTTTCTGTTGTGGATGATGATACAGTCAGAATAAATGGTGTAAACAAAACATTTCAGTGTGAATTTATTTGAATAGCTGCTTCATTCAAAACTTCACAGATTATTACCACAAGATCTTTTTTGATGACTTGGCTGAAGTGTTGTCGATGATGTCAGAAAAACTAAGTATTACTGTCACATTTTGTCCCAACTTGTGCCTCCATAAACTTGCAATAGCGTTAAAGAAGCTTGTTACAAGGGACTTAAACAGCCGAAATCTGCAACTACACTGATCCATGCACACTTTTAGAGCTTTAAAATAAGATGGCAATTTCTCACAAAATGCTTAACTGCTGATGAAAACTAGCCTTTTGGCTGTTATATGCAACATTTTTTTGTTGTGTAATGGGATTATCCATTTCCAAAATATATTGCAGCAGCAATTTTAGACATTTTTTTCCCTGACAAGATCACAGAAAAACTAAGCTATATCCTGCAAAGACACAGAAAAGTGGATAATAATTTAGTATTTAAGACATTTTCCACAACAGTTCTGTATCATACTGAGTTTTTAGGACAATTGTCAAACTTGGCATTGTGTTCATTTACTTAAAATTGATGACATCTTTGATGAAGAAGGCAGCTAAATCACAATTAAAAAAAAAGTTAATGTCTCTATACAAGTGTTTGTCCTTGTACATTACAAACAGTGCATGACAAAGGTTTGAGCATTTACTGTGGGTAACTTATTAAAAACTATGATGTGCTGCAGGGAGAACAGAGGGTGAGGTTGTGTCTTGGTTTTGTCTCAGTTAAGACTTTTCTTCTACCAAGATTTCTTCTGCAGGACTCTGCAGCTCGTGTCTGGAGAGATGCTCCACTACACCCACACCGATACAGTCACCCAGCACGTTGGTGGTCGTCCTAAAACGATCCCTGTCACACACACACAGGAAGTTCTTAGGTCAGGAATTCAATAGCATAACTTTACCACAATCACGTGTTCAAGAGGCCAAATATGTTTCAGAATATAGTAATAAGTAAGGGATAATGTATAGTTCGGAGGTTGTTATGGAGAAATAAACCCCGACAGGTTGTATGGAACCCCGACGCGAAGCGGAGGGGTTTCATACAACCTGAAGGGGTTTATTTCTCCATAACAACCGACCAGCTATACATTATCCCGCTTAGAACACGGCCTACAACTAAATCATTCAATAATGTAACACAAAATAATGATAAAAAGAGATTTTATTCATGTAAAATTAGACCGTTGCTCGGGACGCCGCTCTGACCAGCGCAGCACAGAAAAGAGAAAGTATGCAGGATATTTACTTTATGTTTCATTTTTACCGTCATTAAACAGCTTCGGACTAATAGTGATGTTAGATAAACGACTTGTAACCTGTTACAGGGAGAGTGGAGGCTCCTTATTTCCACATCGTGGCTGAAAAGTAAACTTGCATCAGAACTTCTGACCGTGTCACAGCTCCTCTCCTCTCTGTAGCTCCGCAACACAAACGCACCCCATAATCTCTTGTTTATGACAGGTACGACTACACACAATACATCGTAACGTGTATGGTAATCCATCGATCCACTGATTGATTATCAAAGGCTTCAAATGCACGAACGGGAGGAGGCTCAGCAAAACAGCGGCCGTGACCGGACATGCAGAGTCGGCCGTTGCTATGGAGTCCCTAGCAACGGTCCGCTCAGCGGTGGTCTATCGAGAAATAAACACCGCAGAATATTGGTGATTGACCAATCAGAATCGAGTATTCAAGAGAGCCGTGTTCTAAGTAAGGGATAATGTATAGTTCGGAGGTTGTTATGGAGAAATAAACCCCGACAGGTTGTATGGAACCCCGACGCGAAGCGGAGGGGTTTCATACAACCTGAAGGGGTTTATTTCTCCATAACAACCGACCAACTATACATTATCCCGCTTAGAACACGGCCTACAACTAAATCATTCAATAATGTAACACAAAATAATGATAAAAAGAGATTTTATTCATGTAAAATTAGACCGTTGCTCGGGACGCCGCTCTGACCAGCGCAGCACAGAAAAGAGAAAGTATGCAGGATATTAACTTTATGTTTCATTTTTACCGTCATTAAATAGCTTCGGACTAATAGTGATGTTAGATAAACGACTTGTAACCTGTTACAGGGAGAGTGGAGGCTCCTTATTTCCACATCGTGGCTGAAAAGTAAACTTGCATCAGAACCTCTGACCGTGTCACAGCTCCTCTCCTCTCTGTAGCTCCGCGACACAAACGCACCCCATAATCTCTTGTTTATGACAGGTACGACTACACAAAATACACGTAACGTGTATGGTAATCCATCGATCCACTGTTTGATTATCAAAGGCTTCAAATGCACGAACGGGAGGAGGCTCAGCAAAACAGCGGCCGTGACCGGACATGCAGAGTCGGCCGTTGCTATGGAGTCCCTAGCAACGGTCCGCTGTTATATCTATCGCTCTGGCTCAGCGGTGGTCTATCGAGAAATAAACACCGCAGAATATTGGTGATTGACCAATCAGAATCGAGTATTCAAGAGAGCCGTGTTCTAAATGTTGGTAATATCCTATTTAACACAATGCTGGTTGTGCATTTTAATCATATTAACAAACAGGTTATATCTCACACAAACAGAAAGACATGTACTTACAACATCCAGTCAACTGCAATAATATATGAAATGCCCTCAGGGGGCAGACCAACTGATGTCAACACAATCGTCATGGAGACCAAGCCACCCTGTGGGATACCTGTAGCCCCCATCGCCGCTACTGTGGCAGTTATACTGTAATTTCATAAATGAGAACAAGCAAGACTGATCAGTTGTTGATCAATCAATTAATTAGTTTCAAAAATTACATTTTAGGGGTATTTCCTAAAGACTGAAGTGGGGGAGGTGCCTGACTATGGTAAAGAAAACATGAAAATACACCAATTCACTATCAGTGAGTTAATAATGCATTAAACACCGATAAATATAAATATCTTTATGAATAAATGAATATCCTATTAATTATCATCACTTAAGTTATTATCACATTTTCTACTTTTGCTGTTATTTGCAGTGCTTTTATACCTGACCTGATTTGATAATACATGGTACAATTTGGTCTTAAATGCATCTTTAAGACATTTTCTTAAGTAAAAAACATGAAGCATATTAAATCATCATGAGACTTGAGTATTACATCTATAAGAACCAGTGCTGGGGACTTGTCCTCACCACTTTGCTTAAGTCTGTGTTGTGCAATTTACAGATATAAAAAAAGGCTCTTGAATCGCCAGTTTTGAACATAATGTTAAGAAGTCTATTTAAGTTTGTCAAACTTTGATTTCTAAAGTTACTGCAGTGATAAAACATGTTAGAAGTCTGCATGTGATCATACCTGACAATGATGAGTTGACCAACATCAAGTTCCACATAATAAACCTGGGATATGAATATGGAAGCGACTGCCTCATACAGCGCTGTACCATCCAATGTCACCGTGGCCCCAACGGGCGCCATGAGGCGAGTCACCCGGCTGTCCATTTTGAGAGTCTCCTCCAGACAGCGGATGGTGACTGGTAGAGTCGCAGAACTAAGAAATTAAGAACAAAAAAAGTCAAAACACACTTCAATGGTTACCATGTCATTGAGCAGCCTCTTCTGTTTGCATCCAACCAACCTGGATGAAGTCCCAAAGGCGGTGGTGAGAGGTTTGAAGAGACCCACTATAAACTTGAAGGGATTCTTCCGTGTGAAAATCAAATAGATGAGGGGCAGAGTGACAAAGCTGTGGATTGCCAGGCCGGTCATCACAGTGAGAATATACATGCCAAGCTGACGTCCCAGAAGGCTGATGTCTGTCAGCTTCAGGATCCCCCCTGCAACCAAGAAGAGGATTCCTACTGGGGAATACCTGAGAGAGGGTCGAGATACAGAGAAGGTGATGTAGTGTCAAAGAAACGGACTGTAGGGGGCGATAGTAGGTATATAATTTAAATCCTGATGCAATTCAGTGAGTGGATGGCTCCAGGCCAGTAGATGCCAAAATTTAAGATGAATTGTTCATGTTCATATTACACTTACCAGATGACTAGGCTGATCATGTTCATGGTGGCTTTATTAAAGTTGCCGAACACATCCCTCAGAGGTTTTCCTTCATTCCCCATGCGGCCCAGGTTGAGGCCAAAGGATATGGAGAAGACCAATAGACCTAAAACATTGACTCCTTCTACAGTGCCCGGCATTGGTACTGTGTCATCTGAAGGGATTCAAGTTACACTGTTACACATCATGACAGCACCCAATAACTATGCATGAATAGGAATAAAAAAGTTAAATATTGTTGAACTCACTTGTTTGAGTCAGATTGGCAATTCCTTGACTTGTGCCATCTGAATAAACTGTTTTATACTGAATAAAAATGACAGAAAAAAAATGAGCAATATTGAAACAAAACAAAAAAAATATATAAAACATATTCATTGCAGAGCTCACCCTCATAAAACAAGCTGTTATTATGTTTGGAGGATACATGTTTCTGCAAAACAAACAGAAAGAAAAAGCACAGATTAGCTCAAACTGTATAAATGATGCGGGACAATGCTTTTTAATGCGCACCTGATCAGATCCAGAAAGGCATCAACAGTTTCCACAACATCCACCTGGCCACCAGAGGACGCTGAGGTGCGCTTGGGAGATTTCCCTGGTTGGATAAAAACAACTAACAGGATGCCAGTCAGCACAGCCATGACGGTGGTTATTGTGTAATACAAAACAGCGTAGAGCCCCATTTTCTTACAAGCCTTCCTGTCCACAGACGACGTGCCTGAAATGAAAAGAAGTCATAACATATCGATGCAACACTTTGGTAAATGTAGATAATGTTCTGTCATTCTGTGTCTGGTTGATGCTTTTGAAGATAGTGGATCTAAAAAGTGAATAGAAGGAAAATATCTTCCCATGCAAAACGGTGTCAGATGTTGCACAGCACAGCATGAATAGTTTATATTTATAGTTTTGATATTTAAAATGATAAACTATAAAAATGCATGTTTGACCACTTTGCTTTGATGCAACCCAGTTCTTCATTTATTGGCCAACTGTGTTTAGTTTTAGTTTGGAGTTAGAGGTGGTGTATCTGGTTTGTGATATTGGAAATTTCTCTTGTGTCAAAAAAATGCTGTCTGAACATTTTAGTTTGACCTGAGTGGGGGTGAGTGGGATGTAGAAGATGGAGTCTGTATATACAGTGTATTCAGGGAAGTGAAAACTGCAAACCAGTAATACTACACAGTATACTTGAGTCTATATAGGAGGCTTCAATATTTTTTAGATCTGGGCACAGTCAAGCATAATCACTGTGAGCACTCATGTTTGTATACTTTGTGTCACTTTAGGGTTTATGATACTGTCCCAGTGCTTTAAATGTAATATCTGGGAACCTGCTGCTATGGTAGTTTTGTAGTGAAGTTAGAAACTAACCTGTGATCAGACTGGAGATGATGAGAGGAAGCACCAACATCTGCAGCATCCTCATCATCAGCTCTCCTGGAAAGGTGAAGTAACTGATTTGCCTCGCCGTCATGTTAAAGGACCGCAGCGTAAAACCCAGTATGAGACCTGAGAAGAATTACAAACACAGGTGAACAAGTCAAAAAAAGAAAGAAAGTGATGCATTAACTGACGTATGGAAAAACAATTTACTATTAACTGATGCTTCAGATCAGGCTCTGATGGATAATTGATCGACTAATGCATGACGTAATTTGGTTTCAATTGTAAGATTTGACCCAGAGTTTGGAGAGGGAGGCATACATTTATTTTTAGAAAACATGGGGTGACCTCATGTGTTTTTGTCATTGTGTTAATTATAGGACAACATTTTCATTCCGGACAAAGCGCAGTGCTTACTGAACAGTTTAAAGTTGCCTCAACAAAGTGGATAACAACAACCTCAGCTTTGAGATACAGTATCATGAAGTAAAATGTCATTAGAGTAAACTGAATGATGTGTATTGTGTTGGGAGTAGGGAGCTCCCTGCTAACAGCTAGGCACGTCATGATTGAAATTATGAATGGAGAGAGCTCTCCATTCATGATACCCACAACAGAGGTTTGCACAATATTACTGTATAAACTTGTAGTGTAGTTATTCAAAGTCCTTTACTTAATATTTACATGTATTTGTGTCAGATCTTGTCCTACTCCACAGTGAGATTACACCTATGAGTCTTTCACCTCTTTGCAAAGAGAATTCAGTTCAACTTCGACTGACAATGTTTAACAAATTGACTTACCGATGATAATAGCAGCCACAGTGAAGAGCATGAAAGCATTTCTGCACAGAAAAGCCTTGACATTACACATACACTTTGACAAACAATCCAAACTTATGGCCCCAGAGGTCCCGGCATGTGTCCCGGCAGCGTGGACGCCTGCACTGCCTCCAGTGCCCAGCTTGAACCGTAGAGGCATCTCTTTGACAGACTGCTGAAAGAAAAACAAGACGGAAAGCAGAGGTTCTTTACATTACATTATAAAACATGCAGAATTTATGACAGGAAAAATAAAAGAACTCCACATATTTTAAATAGAAGATACAACAAGACAATTTTGTAAAAAATAAGAATGGAGGATGAATGATTTAACAAGTGCTTTTCCATCTTAATTTGCTACAAACATCAATAAATGAAACCTTCAAACCTTTTAAAGAGCTGAAAAGTCCCAGATATTTCCCTCTTGCCACCTGAACTAGTCTCTGTGTTAAGTTTGAAATTAATACTCTTTGTTTAACTAAGTGTCTGTCCCTGCCCATCCCACAGGCTATTAAAGGTTTGGTCATTAATACCGCACATACACAGTAATAAAGGATGTATTTGTCATATATTCCATACATATTTGACTCGGCAACTGCAACATGGAGCAAAGGATATTGGGTGCATGCCAAATGGGAAAAACACACACACACTTGTTCTCATTTGGCAAAGCAGAAATATTTCAGGAAGTGTTTCAAGTCACATCCTAGTTGGAAAATTAATTCAGGGTATAGGTATAAACCCCTGAGGCAGGAAGCAAGCAAACAGAGAGGGAGCAGAGCAGGTGGAGGTGGCAGGAAGAGGAGGCAGCAGAGCTCGCACCTTAGAAAAAGACTGAATATATTATAAATACAAACGTCTCAGCTCAGTCAGATGAAACGTGTGACACAGAGCAGTGTTTCCCAACTTTAAAATAAAGTCTTGCTTGATTTGTGAAGACATGTGTTTTCTACTACTGACTGAAACTCAATGACGCACAATTCACTGTCAAAACAAACTCATTTAACTTTCATACTAATATTTTAAAATTTAGTGAGGCGTTATGAATTATGAATTATGAATCATTAGCTTCAACATTTAGCAGCAAAAAAACCTTTCTTTGTGTTACTAAAACCACTGATTATACAGCCTAAGGTCTTTTCCGACTTTTTTTGGTACAAGATAAAGGTGTGTGTGTGCTGCTGGGCATCTGCTATTATTAATTATAATAGAGGGATAAAGGGTAATTTAGTGCCTTAAGTCCTAGTTCCTGTGCAAAGTGAATACATTTTCTAATTCTGTTTTATGTGAGATGTAATGCCCTTCCTAAGACTAAGCATTTTTGTTATGTGTATATACTGCATCTAATTACTTGATTTCTCTGCTATAAAATGCACCTTTTCTCCCATCAAAAACTCTATTTGTTCACTACAAAACCCCTGTCTGTAAAGAGTGTAACCTGAGCGCAGACTGAGGCGTTGGCCATGGAGTGGCACTATAAAGGGGGTTGATACCACTTGGCATGATGCTGGACGACAGCCCTTGCTCATTGTCAGAGGGGCTGCTATTCACAATGGAGAAAACGATGAAATGCTGCCATTATAAAGGGGACCAAAGGGCCCTGTGGCAGCCCGACACCTGATCTCCTCTTTGGCTCTGGCTTCCTTTTGTCCCAGTATTTCATATCTGACATATCCACACACACACACCCTAAAGTAGTTGATGCTGGAGCAGCGATGGACCTGAGGCTCGGCGTCTGCGTGCTCAGACATGGGGAATAAACAGACCATCTTCACAGCACGGCAGCTAGATGCCTATCAGGTGGGTGTCAGTCCTTTTTTTTTTTTAAATGTCTGAACCAGACTTTTATCCTTACTCCAATACCAAAGGGCATCTGTAAACAAGGTTGAATACACAAAAGACAAGACCTTGACTTGTTTGTTTATAAAACACAAGGACATCCATGTCAGTGTGCTGCATCCTTCAGGGTGATGATTGATGAACCAGGTCAAAGCTGAATTTCCTGATGGCGCTTGATTTCATATTTTGGTTCATTTTGTTTGTTGTTCAGTTGTTTATGATGTCATCTTTTTGCATACCATAGCAGTGGAACGTAAATAATGAATATTTACTCTCCTTCTTTCACCCACTGTAGCACTGAACTGAAGTATGATATGATTTAATATATTATTCATATTCTTATCAACTTCACAACATTTCAGCACTGGAACTGCTCTTTTTACTCATTTATTTCACTCTTATAGAAGATTATTTTATGATTGGTTCAGAGATCATGATGCACCAATGCAATGATAATAATGAACCAATAAGATATTTTTAATATATTAATATATTATTAATATTCTTATCAACTCCACAACATTTCAGCACGTGGAACTGCTCTTTTTACTCATTTATTTCACTCTTATAGAAGATTATTTTATGATTGGCTCAGAGATCATGATGCACTAATGCAATGATAATAATGAACCAATAATGCATAATGTCAAAGTCCTTAAAGGCAATACAATATAGATAGTCTCTGATAATGTCCACTATTATTTTTGAAGCTTTACGTACATTTTGTTTGTTCAACTTTCTGTGCTGACCTAGTTTTCGTTTATCGAGCTAGGTGCTGGAGTATTTCTAAAGTGCTTCTTCCTCCGCTGCATCACAGAGATGATTTAGCACCACACTACACAAGAACATCTCCTTAATGCTCTTTCCACATTCCTGCCACGATCTGTTTGTATTTGCAGGACTGTACATACTTTACAAGAAAAGAAATCCTCAGGTGAGCATGCAACTATTTTGTTTACGCCAAAACAGTTCAACCATATTATCTCTGAGTCACTGCCGGTGTAACACACATGACACAGCTGAATGTTGTTTTTTTATTTTTCCTCTGTTCTGCACAATAACGCACTGTAACTCTAAACTACTGTATCAAGAGACCTGTCTTACTATGGGACAGGCTGCCACATGGGATGTCAAATTTTATTATTAGAGAACATTTTGACAACTTTTCTATTTGGAAACATACTTGTCAATGTCTTCAATGTTTTGAGAACAAAGCGGCTGCAGCTGAACAGTGAGAGCTTCATTCAACTACATAATACAGAAGATGTTTTGTAATTTAATATTCCCAGACTCTTCTACCGCTATCGGGATTTGGCACCGCAGCTCGTTCCCCTTGACTACACCAACCAGCCAGATGTGAAGCTACCATATGAGCTGATTGGCAGCATGCCAGAGCTGAAGGTAGACCCACTGGCCCGCACACACCCCGCAGACCCTCGCTCCCCCTGTGTTCCCAATCCATAATTAATGGCCAGCTAATCGACAGAATTCTTAGAAAGGTTATTTGTCACCCGACTCCTTTGAACTTGAAGAATACAGGTGGGTCCCTGAGGACACACTTTTTGGAAATGGGTCAATTATATGGCTCTTTACACAAGGACAGGAGGGTAAGCAGGTGTGTTGACATGCAGGTCACTGGTAGGTCCTGAGAAAGGGAGAGTGACAGCGTCATGGTGACATTTTCCCTCTTAGTCATTCACTCCTCTAAACTGTAAATAAGACTTTACATTTGATAGAGGCTAAAATAAAACACACCATTTTGTAATAATGAGTTACACACATGCACACAAAGGAAAAGGAAGCACCGGTGTCTGTGTGTATGAATGAACTGCTGCACTGAAATGCTGTCAGACTGAAACTCAAGTCGTGGTGTTCCCTCTGTGCAGGACAACCCATTTCGTCAGAGGATCGCTGAGGTTTTCTCTGAGGACGGAGAGGGAAACATGACACTGGACGACTTCTTGGACATGTTTTCAGTCCTGAGTGAGATGGCTCCACGTGACCTCAAGGCCTACTACGCTTTTAAAATTTATGGTAAAGATATAGTTGCATTTTTTCTTCTGATACTGCTACAGTGAATTGCAATATGTGGAAAGATGATGCAACTGTAACACTTCCCTTTGCCACAAACAGCTTGTATTGTATGATAATGCACTGTTATGACACTGCAAAAAAGACATTAAAATACAAGAAAAGGAGTCAAAATAGTGAACTGTCAGCACTAAATACAGATTCAGAGGAGATATTACCTTCTATTTAACTATATAGGGTCAAAACAAATAATTCCTGTAAAGGGGTCAATTCAAAATCATGTTTATAAGTAACTGGCATAAGGTTAGGGGGAGTTATGAAGTATCTAACTGTTAAAACAATGTTAGGTGTGTTTTTTTGGCCTATTAGAGGGCCTGGGGTCAAAAGGTCATGACACAGTGTTTAAAAAAGGAAAAACGCTCATAAAAACAAAACAAGCTCGATGTTTGTGCAACAAAAACATTCAATCACTGGTTCAAACTTTAACTGTAAACCACTAAATATGAAACATGTGAATCATGTATTTTAATATGATGCAGCCACATGTTAACACAAAGCATGCACAGTGAAGGGTTATGGACCTGTAAGCATGACGGATGGTGCATGGACTCTTATAAATGATTAACCAGCCCATTATGGAGGCAACAAGCTCGTCAAAGCCGAGTTTGAGCTCAGTACTAATATAACTCCCCCCCATCCCCCACCCTAATTAAGTAACGATGACAGAAGTCTCATACATAACATCACCCTGGTCATGGATCAAGGAAATTTTTCATTTATTATTCAGACCCCATGGAGGAGAAACATCAAAGAAGGCGACACACTGTAAAAACAGGTGTGATGAAGCATTAACTCGGACACCTGAAATGACCTCTAATATAATACAATTTAAACTCCTGGGATTTTTCTAATATAAAGTGAGTTTTTATCCATGAAAGGCGCTTTAAATAAACTTTACTTACCCACTACGACGTATTGGGAACAAGTGAGCACAAAAAATCAATTTGAAAAGCAAAGCAAGATAATTTTAGTCTTTTTTCACCCTGAATTATGATTATCAATCAGTTAATTGGTTTAACTGATTATCATCATAATTTCTCATTATGTCATGCACTCTCCCACTCTCTCTTTCTGCCAGACTTCAACAATGACGACTTCATCTGTAAGTCAGATCTGGAGAAGACGCTGAACAAACTGACCCGCAACGAGCTGACGGAGGACGAGGTGAGGATGGTGTGTGAGAAGGTGATGGACGAGGCCGACCTGGACAACGACGGACGTCTGTCTCTGGAGGACTTCCAGCACATGATCGTCCGAGCACCGGACTTCCTCAGGTATTAAGCCAATGATGAGCCTGTGGTATATCACAGGTTATAATGAAGATAAAACCACCCACATATATACATGATCAGGGCCGTTGCTAGGAATTCTGGGCCCCCTTAAAGAATACTAAAGTGGGCCCCTCCGCCTAACTTTTCCAGTTTTTTTTTCTTAGACTACGTATGTATTATCATTTTTTATTTAGCCTACTTTGTTTTGATGCTAATGCAGCATTACACTGCAAAAACTCAAGTATCTTACCAAGAATATATGTCTTATTTCTGGTCAAAATGTCATTTCTAGTCAAAACAAATCTCATTATACTTAAAATAAGACACATCACATTAAAAGTAGCTTGTTTTTAGACACTTTTTTTTACTTCTTTCAAGCATATTTTCACTTGGAATAAGTAGAAAAAATCTGATAGGGGAACAAGTTTTTCTTCCTTATTACAAGCACAAAAAACATGTTTTCACTGGCAGATTTTTCTACTTATTTCAAGTGAAGATTTGTTTGAAACAAGTGAAAATGATCTAAAAACAAGTTAATTTTTAGGTTATGAGTCTTATTTTAAGTGGACAGAGATTGGCTTTGACTAGAAATGAGACATTTGGACAAGAAATAAGACAAATATTCTTGGAAGGATGTTGAGTTTTTACAGTGTACTATGAGTATTAGTCAGGGTCTTACACAGAATAAATCAGTCATACAAAGATTAGACTACTGGGGTTTTTTATGGGCCCCACTGGGCGCTGGGCCCCTAGAATTATCATCACCAACGGCCCTGTACATGATGTAAATAATTGGTTACATAATTTACATTTAGCTACTTTATCAGAGTTTTTAATTAAGAAATCAAACCGGAACTCTCTCATTTCTGTTCACAGCACCTTCCACATAAGGATCTAAGGAAGCGACACTCATGTACTTTCATTATTTTGAGAAGCTCCAACAGATGGACTGATAATGCTGCAGATTGTCTGGAAAGTATTGAAATCCTGGCCTCTCTATCAATCTTTTTGAAAATCTACTATGGCATCTTGTGAATAATTTTTTCCTTGTTTGTGCTTGTTTTATATAAAAAAAAATGAAATGTATTGTTGTATATGTCTTAACACACTCACAGACTTTCACATTTGGCATCTCAGGGGCCAAAACTCTTGAGAAACTCTGACCGCTTGGCTTTGCTCGCCTTGAACTAACACAACAAATCCACATCCGATCTTTCTCTTTCTTTAGCGAAGCCACAGAAATAACAGCGTGTCATGGTGTGACTGCGTGTCTGTCATCAGGTGGAAGCATCGGCCGATCCGTCAAGACAAGGCTCATTAGTTATGACCATCAACAGCAGATTTGTGTTTTGTATCTAAAGGGGTTCAGTTACACCAGACTATAAAAGAAACACATGCCAGAATATTCCAGTGGGTCACTGCAGGCCAACGAGAGGGAGAGGCATTTGCCATGAAAGCAGTCGAGCTCCATTGTGAGAGTGTGGGTTCAACTGACGGTGTCGTTTCCTCTGACAGCCGGCCAATAAAGACGCTGAATTAAAACAAAGAAGCTGTGTTTTATAATCTTATTTTATTAAATCAAAAGTACACATATCTACAAATTGTAGATACATTTTCATATGGGTTTAGAAAGTACAGTACAATTTAAGTAGATCTCTTTTTCAATGTGATATTTACAGTTTTTTTTTCACCTTTTTTTTCTAAAATGTCTTTTTTATTATTCTCCCTGTGTACTTCACAATCAATGGAATGAAAATATGGCTGTAAAAAGGGATGTACAGTATATTATGACATGTGATAGGAAGTCTTAAGAAAAAGATATGATTTAAAAACAAAATCAAAAGAGGGAGGAGTATCATTTCGGGGTGAAAATGATACAGCTCGAGTCCCACAAAAGTCTGCTCCCTACGTTTCTGTTAAAGCTACAGTATCACTCGTGTGAGACGACAGCACTATCTCCTCATTTCAGCATCAACACTCTTCCTACTTAACCTTCCACCATGGTAGATTTCCCTCAGCACTGATGTAGCAATGCAGTTTTCTTCAAACAGAGCATGTCCTATTTTTTGGCTCAGTGAATGAAACAAAATAAAACAACAAAAAAGAAGCAATAACAAAAAAAAAAGCCCATACATTCAACTGTACAGGGCTACGAGTATGTCTGAAAATTACATTACATATAATATGCACAGGTCCAAGATTCACAATGCATAGCTTACCTATGACAGAACTGAGTATAAGCGGTTAAGACAAATGGTCATGGTAGTCATGAGGTCCCAAATTATTAAATCATCAAGAAGGTGCAGGCAAGCGAAGACAGATTCCCCCTCGGTATTGTGCATACAGGAGCTTGATTTTCAGACTAGAGAACAAATGTGGGAAAGGAAACATGAGGAACAGTGGAGACTCAACATCGAAGGTAAATACGAGTCGAGGGTACATGTTTGCATCATCACACAATTATACAGTAGTTCATTGTGGCTCGTGGTCAAATACAAAATACTGGTTCAGATTTCAGTGTCAGCGGTCACCTGTGATGCATACCGTGTCTCTGGTGCCACCTAGTTGTCAAACTAAAAAGGGCCACAATGAAACACAAACACACAACTTGATGCACAATAATACTAATGAGCCCACCTATGCTTAGGTCAAGCCAGTTGTCATGTTAGCCAAGAAAATGTCACTTTTTGACTACAGTTTGGCAGGGCAGTAGCATAGAAACAGAAGCTCACAAATTATTTTATAAATATATGTATATATGTATACATATATTACTATAAATTGGTTTAAGTAGGTTCGGGCGATGTTAATCAGTGAACTAATACCAGGAAAGATCACTAGCAGTTAAACAGCAAAGGAGATCAAGTCATTTATAAGAAGGTGCAGTAAGATTCAGGAATGAAGCCGACCATATTACCAAGACTCATTAGGTCAAAACTGTTTTTTTTCTTTGTTTTTTTTTTTCTTTTTAAACTAAGTAATTGTATTGCTGTACTGCAAAACTATCACTTGGCACAGACTACACACAAAACACGATTTACTGGTAAAGTGCAAGGAGAGCTGCTTGGAAAGCAAGAAAGGGGGCAAAGGGGCCTTACAGTGTGATTTTAAATTGCTGATCGAACGGCCAAAGACGTCATTTAGCTTGAGAGTGAGTCAGAGCTGCAACAAAATCTTCACACAACTCAAATGAAAGGCAACACTTTATAATAAAGTTGTTTCGAGCTCAAACGATTAGTCAACTGAGCTGAGACAAAATTCAAAATAATCGATTTGTGGTCTTTGCCATCATTCTTCAAGCAAAAATACCAAACATTTGCTTGATTGCTTTTTTTTTGTTCTGAGCAATAATAAAGTAAATGTTTCGGGTGTTTGGACCTTTGGGCTCTAGGAAACTTTTTAGAGGCATTTTTGGCTATTATGTAGACCACAAAATCGACTTTCCACCACCATTATCTTGTTAAATGTGGAGAATTTAGAAGTACTTTGGGTACAGGTTAGAACAGCACCTGGATTTAAGTGTCTGTGTTGCTGAACTGCTTTCAAGCACTTACAAAAAAAAAAAAAGCTTGTGCAGAGAGGCTGGAGAGTTGGAGGCAGTGTGTCGCATCAATCGCAAACAAAAAGAGCAAAACTCAAACAGAAATCCTTTCAAAACGTTTCCTCTCTGATCCTTGATCGCGTTATGTTTGATATGGTTGTCAGATGCAGAAAAAGCCTGTGCAGCTCTGTTTCAGTGGAGTTCAAGCCTGTCAGTCTCTGGATGAGATTCATCACATGAAAAGGGAAAAAGCGCTAATAAAAAATAAAGCTAAATATCACATTTGTACTTATTATCCCAAAACCTTGTCAATAATTAAATGATTTCTCATTCTTGGTTGTGCTACCGGCTGTGTGAAATATGAGTGCGTAGAACAAAGAGACTAATATAAGAAGTAAGAGCCTGTTTTTATGTGATAAGGAGCATCTGGACAATGCTCCAGGTCGAGTCCTCCATCAGTCTCTGACTCATGAAGACAACAGATCTCCTAAAAAATAAAAAATAAAAAAATCGAAGAGATGCACCACTGGAAGCTTTCAGAAGAGGAAGAGGAGGTGAAGTCCTCCACTTACTGGGAACATAATGGTTGGTGTGGACTGGGAGGACAGGCCATGGTTGGATAGAAAGAGGGATAGGGAGGTAGTGCTAAGAGAAAGCACAAGTCCATTTATGTCCAGCCAGCTGGCAGCCAGTGTCGACGGCCTCCGTCCTCAGAGTAGGCTACAGCGGAAGAAGCTGGTCTTTTTCTGAGGCTCTGAGATCTTGACTCCATGACTGCTCCCCTGTGGCGTGTTGCCCTCCTGCAGCAGAGCAACAAACACACAGGTCAGAGCTGTAAAGTAAAATTGTGTGTTTTTTTCCCCCCCGCAATGCTACAGTAGGTTGGTTTTCATTTTCAGAGGTTTAAAATGTTCCAAAAGCTTCATCGTTAAAATATTAAAATTCTGCAAAAAGTTACTCATGACACATCTATTTTTTCACAACATGAAACACTGAACTAATTATCAAAGAATGCATCTTACCAATTTTGTGTCCATTTTTGATTTGATGTCTCTGGCAAGTGTCAAAAATGCCTGTGATCCAAAGAAAATTAAAATGTTGTCATATTTGTGACACATCTACCAAGCAATCATAATAACTCAAACAAGAATGGCTACTTACATTTTCAACATTGATGTTGGCCTTTGCACTGGTCTCCATGAACTTGATCCCATACTCTAATGCAAGCTGGAAGAAAATGGAAGAGAAGTTAGAAACATCTGATGTTACACTGGTCTCTTCTATCAAATTTAACCCCAACAAACTTCTCACCTTCTCCCCCCTGTCTTTGGACACCTGCCGCTTGTCATTGATGTCACACTTGTTGCCGAGGACCATCTTCTCAACATCAGACGATGCATGCTTCAATTAAAAAAAAAATTAAAAAAAGATCAATTTGATGTTTAAAAAGCTGCATGGTAGAACATCAACCTGATTGTGGAAGTGATATTTGGATAAGTAAATACCTCCTCTATGTTCCTTATCCAGTTTTTGATATTGTCAAAAGACTTCTCGTTGGTGATGTCGTAGACAAGCATGATGCCCTGGAAGAAACAGGAAATCAAATGTGGTGAGATTCATCCATGACCTTCCTGGATTTACATTACATTACATTTTGTCTATAAAGTCCATAAAGAAGATACCCACCATTGCCCCTCTGTAGTAGGCTGTTGTGATTGTCCGGAAGCGCTCCTGGCCAGCTGTATCCCTGAAAAACACCAGGCATATCATCTCAAAAGATCCAGGTACCAGACAGTTTAAAAACAAAATATTGAATACCTTAACTTACCAGCTAAGATACATTAATGTCATTTTAAAATGTGTTTTAAATAACAAAAGAAAAAAGAAATAGAAAAGGGGTGAATCATTTCCTGATGTGTCCATGTTGCTAAGTACATGTGGACAACCAGAGGAGCCTTATAATGACTGAAATGCTATAATAAAGACAAAACACTGCGGCCTTGTCACATGTCGAGCACTTCAGTAGATAAAACTCACCATATCTGTAACTTTATCTTCTTGCCGTCCAGCTCTATCGTCCTGATCTTGAAATCAATGCCTGCAGGGATAAAGACGGATGTCAATCATAACGTTAGCTCTTTAGCCATGGTGTAGCCGTCAAACACTGACTGAAACTGCTATGACACACACACACACACACAAAAATACACATACAGTATTAACTTGGGTACAAACTGAGCCGAGAGCTTGGGCCTCTTGGTCACTGCAGTTATATAAGCATTAAATAATAACGACGCTCTCACACAGCTTGAATTATTCAACTATAGCGTGCTATGTAGCAGGGCTTTCGGTTTGTGTGCCAGGATGTAGACGGTGGCTAACAGCTAACGTTGCTAGCTTGAAGGGAAGCCACCCGGCATATGAAATTATCATGACAGATTCCTCTTTACGTTATCCGTAATGCTGCACGAAACACACAGCCCAACAGTGTTAACCCATGTCATATTTTATTAACCGGTTAATAATATTAGTGCCGCTTGATTTAAAACAACAACAACATAGTTTATTAATCTAATGACAAAGAGCAGCTACTTCAAACTGAGCAGAGCTGAGCAGCAACTCCAGCAAATAGACGGCGCCCGCTGACATAGCCCATTGGCGTTATTGTAAACAGACAAGAAAGGCTCAGTTCACTTCATCACCACGGTAACGCTCACCTATGGTGGAGATGAACGTCGAGTTGAAGGCGTCCTCTGAAAACCTGAACAGGACGCAGGTCTTGCCGACTCCAGAGTCGCCGATTAACAGTAATTTAAACAAATAGTCGTATGTCTTCGCCATACTTGATATTATTGCGGAAATCCCGCCCGGCGAAGCTGCGACGTTGAAGTAGCGACGGTTCAGGAAGGACGCCCCCTGCTGGAGCGGCATCACGGGCATCAGCCACCTGCAGGTCGACGTCTCTCTGTGGCCAGTGGGCGTCACTAACTAACCAACTAACTAACTAAGGTACAAAGCTTCTTACTGTAATTCATACTCTGTTTTTTGTTTTGTTTTGTTTTTTTAATAGCGCCATATAGTGTAAAGACATACAGTTACTACAGACAAACTACAAGGGTGCAACGTGGGTGATTAACAAATAACAATATCATACCAACAAGACTTCAAATAGGCTTGACAGAAAAGAGACAAGAACAGAAAAGAGACAAGAACAAAACAAGACACACACATATATATATAAACATATGATAATAATGACAAAGTTGGTAAATTTCATAGTAAAATGAAAGAAGAAAAGAAAAGAAAAAAGTATATATACCCTAATGAAGAAATAAATACAAATAGAACGCAAAAATAAAGAATAAAAGGTAGGTAAAGGTTTAGGCTATTCTTCTCTTGTGAGAGTGTGTATGTACATGTGCATGTATGCGTGTGTGTGTGTGTGTGTGTGTGTGTGTGTGTGTGTGTGTGTGTGTGTGTGTGTGTGTGCGCGCATGTGTGAATGACTTCTTGTGTAAGATTGCAGAGAAAGTACAGAGGGAATGAGAGAATGCGATGGAAGCATGAGATGGAGGTGGAGACAAGGGGGAGGAGACAGATGAGAGACAGGAAGAAGTAAAATAGTCTCGTAAGAAAGGATAGGGGGTAACATTGTTTTAGACCCCCAGCTTGCCCCGGGGGCCAAGACCTCCAGGGTGGGAGGGGGGCAGGACTGGAGGGGTATCAATTAATTAATCATTCTTTCTCTTTTCTTTTCTTTTTCCCTTCCTTCCCTGATTTGGGTTTATTTTATTTGTTTTATTCTTAAAATATTGGATTTAATTATTTCATTCTCAGTTTTAATTAGTCTTACCTCTCGCCATCACATTAGTTATTGCATCACTAACTAACTAACTAAGGTACAAAGCTTCCTACTTTGAATTCATACTCTGTTTATTGTTGAACATTAATAAAATAAATAATAAAAAAGATTAAAAGGGAAAAAAAGCTTCTTACTTTAATTTTATGTCACTTATCATTACCTTGGCTGTATAAATGAACCTTTTGACAGTAGGCTACACAGTAGGCTACATAATATAAAGTTGTTAGGCTACTCTGGAGATTTTTACCTGCAAAAGACATAGGCCCTACATGTTTAACAAATAAAATATGATGTACCGGTATTATCATGAATGAACTAGTAAATGAACTTGACAGTAAATGTCTAGAAGGCTACATGACCAGTGGGCGTCACTAACTTACCAATAAACCATATTCCTCTCATTTGTCCAGGTCATCGTTATCCCCAAAGAAATTTAAATCAAAGGCAACTGGACTTAGTTATTTGTCTAGGAAGACGTTTCACCTCTCATCCAAGAGGCTTCATCAGTTCATGTAGCCTAGCATCTGACCAGACTGGGACTGGTCCATGACTAACTTACCAACAACCATAACTAACTACAAAACTTCTTATTTTGAATTCATACTCTGTTTATTGCTGAACATTCATAAAATAAAATAAAATAAAAGATTAAAAGGGGGAAAAAAGCTTCTTACTTTTATGTCACTTATCAGCTAATTGTTAAAGTCGTTATCATGGAAGC
This sequence comes from Trachurus japonicus, assembly GCF_045865225.1. Lineage (NCBI taxonomy): Eukaryota > Metazoa > Chordata > Actinopteri > Carangiformes > Carangidae > Trachurus > Trachurus japonicus. Next base: position 15,268,843 of record NC_140923.1, read on the forward strand.
ATAAAAACAAACATATAGCCTACAATATGTTTGTAGCCTACTGTATAAATGAACTTTTTGACAGTACACAGTAGGCTACATAATATAAAGTTGTAACTCTGGAGATTTTTCCCTGCAAAAAACATGTTAAACAAATGAAATATGATGTATTATCATGAATGAACTCGTAAATGAACTTGACAGTAAATGTCTATAAACCAGATTTATCCCTACACTTAATGTTAAAATATAGGAAATTCGTATTTACTGTGTTTTTTGTATATTCTGCTGTCTATTTTATTCCCTGAGTGCATCTAACAGCAGTTGCTTTTAAAAATGTTGTCATCCAGGTGACTGCAATGACAATAAAGCTCTTGAAAAAAAAAAGGCTATACTATATTTATTACTATGCAGTCTGTTGGGCTTTTTAATCCAGCCCATCAAATACTGGTGCAAAATTGTCCAAATTATAGCAAATTTGATGCATTGACAGAAAAGAGTGACCAACAACTCTGCTCCAATTGAAACTAAATGTATGTTTTCTTTTACTTTTAGATAATGGCTTTTACATGTAATTTCTATAGGTTCACACAAACACTTTCCATCACCTGATACTGGCCCAGCCGGCCATTCAATTTTAAAACTCATTGTGGCCCCTGAGCCAATGTGCCCGACCCTGGTTTAACATCATATGTATTACAGTAAATATACTGCTTGACAGTGTTGATTAGTGAGGTACACTGGGTAAAACTATTTATATTCATTAAAAAAAACCAACATAATTGTCTGTGCTTTTATTTTGAAACCTTTCAACCACACTACAAGGCCAATCCACAGCAGCTGTGGAGTTGCTCTGTTTTAAAGGAAGGGCATGATAGTTGTTTAATAGGAAGAAGAAATTCAAAAACAAGATATGTAGTGAATGTAGAGTCAGGGTCACCTAACAAAGACAAACAGGTAAAAAAAATAAAATAATAAAAAATAAAAGCCCTCTGTGCTATACTGTTGTGTAAGCAGAGGACTGGAGGCCTAACAGTATGTGCAGCTTTATGTTTTGAGGGATTAGCAGAGCACACTAAAAACACGTTGCATGTTAGCACATGTAAATTACAGGGTGAGCTCCCTCTCCTCTTACAGTTTACGGCTATGTGTTGACATAGCCTGGAGGACAAACACAAACACATATGTAGAAGTAGACAGTCAGCACACACAACTTCAACACTTCACCAACATCTTCAACATCATCGTCAGCTTTATTTGTGCTCAGCTTGTTTGGTCGAACAAAATTTCCAACAACGAAAACTGAAATCATATGGACCCAAAACCATTTTTTTAAAAAAGGTAAAGAAACAAAGTAAACATAAATATATTAAAGGGGTACACGTGTTTAACAACCAGGGATAAGAGTGAAATTACAGAGACTGGATGGCATGTAGAAAATTTCTTTCTTTTTTTTTCTTATAAAAACAAAAGGTTTTTTTTTTTTATTGTTTGATGTTCTTCTTGGACTTTTACAAGCTATTTAGCTCCTGCAGTGTTTGGTCCAGGACTTGGTGCATTCCTAAGTTTTCCTCTTTAGCGTGCGATAGGTTCTCTGCAATAAAAAAGCAGCAGCAGATATAAAATGTGTTGAATTTGTCAGTTTACATATCACTTGTTAATAATAGAAGTACAACATGTTCCTGCTTGTGCACGATGCAATATGTAAAACTAGTAATTGTAGCCTTTTCTACAGGTAGCGGTTGTAATAGAAGCTATAGGACAGTATAAGAAAGTGTATTATTAGGCAGAGAGTGTGATGAGGAACTGAAGAAGAGCTGCAGAGTGGTAAAAGATGTGTGATTGAAAAGACTGAAGACAGGATAAAATAGAAACGTCTTTATTGAGCTTTTACTTAGAAGCAGTGAGGAGGAGTGAGAGCAAAGAGAAGAAAAGAAAGAAGAAAAAAAAGTGTTTCCAATCAGGAAAAGAGACACAAACGTAACGTGAAAGCATCAGGAGCTACGTGCAAAGTTTACAAGGTGTTCATATCATTGAGGGCATGATCCAGCTCCTCGCTGATAGCCTTGTATTTCAGCTTCTGAGTGTACAGTTCGTCTGCAGGCCGAGGGGCAGACAGAGAGCAGGTGGAGGAGGAAAATGCAGAAGAAAAGGAAAAAAAGAGAGAAACCAAGGAAAAATTTTAAAGAAAAGTAGGTATAATAAAGATTTGAACAAAGGTTGAATAAAGAAATGTTGCAGAGTTGAACAAGACAGATTGTAATGAACCGTACCTTCTAGGTCATCTATGGTCTTTTCCAGCTTGGCCACTGTCCTCTCTGCAAACTCTGCACGGGTCTCCGCCTTTGAGCAAAGAAAAAATAACACATTAATCATTTGGGATAGGGCTTTGCTTCCCTCTGAGAAAATAGCATGAGCAGACATGAACTTACCTCCTTCAGCCTGTCATTCAGGACTTTAATCTCCTCCTCGTATTTGTCCTCTTTCTCAGAGTACTGTGGAGACAAAGGAATGATTTCATCATGACATCATACACATCGCGGTGTTTTTCCTGCCTATTCCACCTTCAAAGGTCGTATCATAAACGTTAGGCACAGGTTTTACAATTCTGAGGCTCATTTAGGACAAAATGGAAAAGTATGGGCAGGAAAAGTTGTTTTTAATAAAATCCAGACGAGGATCTGAGCTGTTCTACTTGTCTGCGGCTCTAAGTGTTAATGTGTGAAGTTGTTTGAGGGTAGTGAAGACAGTGCAGCACTTACCTTATCAGACTGAGCCTCTAGTGACTTCAGATTGTTGGTGACGTTCTTCAGCTCTTCCTCCAGGTCTCCACACTTTCTGCATGAACAAAGAAAAACATTAAATTCTGTTTTTAGGAGCTTTTTGCATGGGTTTGGAAAAAAAAAAACATCTGCAGAACTTTTTTCCCCGACATGTTTGTGCTTACAGTTCTGCAATCTCCGCCCTCTCCTCTGCTCTCTCCAGCTCTCCCTCCAGGATCACCAGTTTACGGGCAACCTGGCAGGTAAAAAAAACAAACAAACATGTGAAATCTGAGTTGAGCAAAGACAAAAACATTCAACCCATTCATCACACAACTGACACCTGAACGTCAGCTGAAATGCGACCCCCCCTCTGCGCCCCGTTACCTCCTCGTATTTGCGGTCGGCTTCCTCAGCAATGTGTTTGGCCTCTTTGAGTTGCATCTCCTGGATCTCCATCTTCTCCTCGTCCTTCATGGCCCTGTTCTCGATCACCTTCATGCCTCTGTAGACGAGAGGAACACACAGCATTTAGCATTTAGCCAACACATGGTGGGGATATTTCACAATTTCTCATGGGAAAATCAACATTTTGCAGAACCAACAAAAATACATCTGAACGCTTAATCAGTCAGGTGAGGAAAGACGTTTTCTCTTTCGTCTATAGACATTTCAATAACGCCTCTATGTACAGGATCTGTAGCTCAAAAAACTAACACAAGAAAAGCAAACAGTTTACTAAATGTCTTTTAACACTATGTATATGTATCCACCGAGGCATTTCCCTTTTCCCAGCCTATCTTTTCAAAATTATGTCTCTGACTGGTGGAGCCTCATGTGAAAACCAGATTTTCTGCTACCATAATCAATGGGAGGTCAACAATCCGTGGTTAAACCATTATAGCTGAGACTGATTTCCATTATGGCGACGGTAATCTGTTAGTCTGAACTTGTGCTGTGCTGTGTTGTCAGTCACCTTTCGCTCTCATCTGCAGCCTTCTCGGCCTCCTCCAGCTTCTGCAGGGCTGTGGCCAGTCTCTCCTGAGCACGGTCCAGCTCCTCCTCCACCAGCTGGATCCTGCGGTTCAAGGATGCCACTTCGCCCTCGGCCTGCAGCCACACAGAGACAGAGAGAGAGACAGAGAGAGAGAAGCACACAAGAGAGGTCAGAGGTCAGAGGTTAGCCAGGAAACATGCTGCTGCTGCTGCTGCCTCAAAGGAAGGAGGTGCTGCGGAAAAGAAAATGTCTGATTTCATAAACGTGTTCTTGGCTCTGAATCCTGAGTGCAGGCTTTCATTCATACTAGTTGTGGTAATCAGTTTATGCATACCCACTTCCTGCTATCAAATGATCTCATGAGTATAGGGTATTATGGGCTTTTTATTGACAGACATTTAATTATACCTAATCATTCACTGGAATCCAGAGTGCTCTCTCTGCCCATGCGTCTTTTCCTGCTTTCTTTCCCCCCACACTACAGTGAGTCAGACTTCCTGAGCCCTCACAATCAATTATCACTCTTAACAACCATGATGAGCTCTGGACTTTGCATCCTAACCAGATACAGTGAAAAGTGCAGTCGGCCTACACTGGTATGTAGCCTACAGTGAGACAACAGAGTATCAGCAGCAGTATTGACCCTGACCCTGACTGATCAGTGGACAGACTTGTTTGTAATATAAACCAATGAATGTGTGTTAGATTGTCTCCTGTGGGACTGATATCGTAGATAACCATGTCTGCCCTCTTCTTCCTGTGTAGATGAGGAGGAGGAGGGGGAGGAAGAGGAGGAGGAGGGATTATAGGCTACACCACCCAGTTTCATTTAGGTGTCATTCAGTCAAAAAGCTCAAAGTGCAAGAAGATCAGGAACAAACCATTTACCCTAAGTGTCTTAAAGTGTCACTGGAACAGAAATCTATGCTTATAAAAACCTAATAAACCCCCCAAACATCCCGTAATGGTTAAACAGCCACTGAATGTTTGAGCCATTGTTAGGGCGCTGGCTGCGTTTCTAAGTGTTTTATTAGATGTGGGGCGGGTTGACGTTAGATAACTGAGCTGAACAAAAGTTTGCAAAGGAAAAGTCTCTACAATGATGCATTCACTTCCCATTAGCCTGTAAGAGCAGCTACCATGAAACATATGAAGTCAGAAACGACACATTTACCGATGGGACACGCATAAAGTTTTTTTTTTTTTTTTTTTTTTGAATTCTTTACACGGCGTTATGTAAGTAGCCTATTATAATCGCTACCTGTCGCTCAGCCCGTGACAAATTCATTACAATCTTCGGCAGAGTCGCCCAACAGGTACATGGGAGCCAAAGATACAAAAGAAAGCCCACACAGATTCAACTCGGATTGAGTTAAAATGGTGAATAAATCTCACTTTTTCGCGCAGTTCCCGTTCAGTGTCCAACTCCCTTTGTACTTCCAGTGCGCGATCTTCTGCCTCATCAACTTGCAGCTGCAGGGTTTGGATTTTCTTCTTTACCACTTCCATAGTTTTCGATCACTTTTTGTTTTTCTCAAACGCAAGAAAAAAACAACAACCACAAAGCAAAAAACAGGAGCCGGATGGAGCTGGATTTGGATGTTCTCTTCAGCAAAAGTTATTGATTTGCTCCCAAAGTTGCAGACTCCCGAGGAAAAACTTTTTTTTTCTCTCGGGCAGGAAATCAGGGACGTGCAGTGTTGGTTGGGATGGGGGGGGAGAGAAAGGGCTGGGAGTTTTCAGGAAATTTATGGCGAGATCCTCCAATCCTGTGAAGAAGCTGTCTCAGATGACATCACAGGAGTTAGGAGGGGAGGGGAAGGGACTGCTCTTTTCCTCCACAAAAGAGGTGTGTAACGTTAGTTAATGTGTGTGTATGGCTGGGTTTTCTATTGTGGACTTATATGGCAAACGTAAGGTGTTGCTTAGGCTGCATTTTTGTGCTCTGATTACAGGGGGGAAGCGGGGTCGAGCGCACAAGGAAGAATGCGCGCCCGAATCGTCATCATATCTGATTCATATGTATGAATAATGAATCATGTCTGGTGTAAATGAGGACTAAAGGGAAGGGGGGTCGGGTAAAGGGTGTGAAAAGGTAAAGGTAAAGTAAAAAAAAAAAAGTATGAGTGAATACACAGGTTAGACAACTCTCCATAGAAATCAGATTTACTTCCACAAAGGAAGGGGAGGAGGGGAGGGTCAGCGGTGGGGTGGGGCCGGAATAATCCTCTTCAACGGGGGTTGTTGACCTGCACTGGCTCGGAATGTAAATTGATTTGGTTGCAGACATGACCCGCAGCCATCGGGTGGCGACACATTCCTTCAGCGCCCCCTTCTGCCTCCTCCTCCTCCTCCTCCTCCTCCTCCTCCTCCTCACTTCTCAGAGCAAAGCCTCTATGGGTTTACAGTATATTCCCTATTCTCTCCTCGTAGCACTTTTATATGTATCAGACAGCATCCCGTGTATGCAGCGTGAAACACTTTAGGAGAAGAGGAGGTAGTGATGGAGACAGAGCCAGTAAAAACACATCTGTGGGCATCTGAGACTGGAGTCGTTTGTTATCTGACCTTTTTGATCTTTGGGTGTTATCTCACCTGCTTTCACTGGTGCTGTGGTAGAGCTGTAGGTTTTAATGGGTGGTGCTCTTTATGCTATAGTTACTACTCTATTTGACTTTAGTAAAACTATTAGAGCAGAAATTATAGGAGGAGATTGATCATTTTTAGACAATTAATCAGTGACTATTTAGATAATCTTTTTTTTTTTTTTAAGCAAAAGACTAAACATTTACTGGTTCTTGTTCTTCAACCTTTAGACTTGTCTTTTGTGACCGGAAACTGAATAGGTTTTTAGGTTTTGGACTGTGATCAGATAAAAAATAGAAGACTTTACATTAGACTTTTTGAAAAAAAAAAAGATGTTTTGACCATATAGTCAAAGGATTGATCTAAGAATAGTCAATTGAGCAAACAAACAGCACATTAACCAAAAATAAAATTTACTGGTTAGTTACAGGAACCATAATAATTCCTGTGTGCAACAAAATATGGTTTTGATACTCTTCTGAAACAAAAAACATAAAGTGAAAATAAAGATGTTTTTGGTAATATGAGGTTACGATTGCCTTAAAAGTGCTAATAACATTTTTTTTAAACTTAAAAGATAAGACTTAACACTTGATCGTATGTATTTTTTTCTGTTCTTGTTTCTACTGCTTTCTACAATGCTCATTTGATTATTCATGATAATATGTTTGAAAAGGACAATAAAAAGACTTTATTGCAAAATATCATAACACCTTATCAGGGTCTTCTTATGTTACTGTTGCGTTACTGTAAAAGAAAGCTCATAAACAAAGTGGAGACAGATTTTAAATGTGAATGGCCGTTTACTGTTGTGCATTAATAAAGTAGACTATGTACTGTAAGGCCAGACAGAGGAGGGTGTAATACCTCCAACCCCCCCCCCCCCCCCCCCCCCACCTCCAAAAAAAGAGAGAGACCAGAGCATTGATTTCATTAGACACTGCAGTATGGGGTTCTCTGTTTGCTTAAGCTGCATTCCTGGGATTCCTGGTTGGCTACAGGCTGGCCAAGTTTTGTCTGTGCTTGAGAAATAACTCCAGAACTAAGTGAGCCACCAATAAGTCAGTGATTCTCAACACTATCTGCGTTAGAGAAGAAACTAATGACTCCTTTAAAGATTAATTTCAGGGTTGTTGGTCGCCTTTAGCAGGTGATTCGGTCAGTGTATAGTGTTTGATCAGTAGGTGTTGTTGGGTCACAGTGTGAAAGTTGAAGCTGGATTTTTTTCCCTCTCTCTCTGTGGTACCTCTTTCATTCACAAAGTGGGATTTTCGAAGTTTAAGGTCGCACCTTAAGTTTCAACAACTTTCATTCAGATGTGTTTTCTGAATGTCAGTGTTTTAATCACTCCACTACCATCTCTCTGAAAACACTTAAGCCATACTGATGAGGCGAGTCCAGACACATCCTTTTCTGGGAGAGTAAGCACTCAGAGCGACACTCAGACTGAAAGTCTACTAGATGCTACATTCAGTGAATCTATAATTTTGATGGAAAATGACTGAATCCTGAATCTGCTGCTCTTAGACAATCATGGCGCAGCTTCTCGTTGAATCCATCTGAACGAGTGGATATTGATACTTCACAAGGCCGAAATGTAGAAGTTGTGGTGTTCCACTGTAACGTGGTGGATAATGTGTTTCAGATGGCGTCTTTGTGGTAAAACTCACATCTGTGGCCTTCTTCTCCGACAGTTCCAGTTTCTCCTGAGCGTCCTTCAAGGCCTCCGAGTACTTGTCCAGCTCGTCCTCCGTTCCCTTCAGTTTCTTCTGCAGAGCCAGCAGCTCATCCTCCAGCTGAGAGACAGGCACAAAGACCAAGAGTCAGAAAGGACAGCAAAGCAAACCAAGTCGTTGTTGTGTAAATGTAAGTTTGAATGAAACAATGGATCTAACAATGCTGTGTTTATTTTAATGCTGGACTGTTGGTTTGGGGAGTTTAGATGTTTTTATAGATATAAAGAACTTGTTCAATACCCAGAGGCTCAAATGTTAGCAGCCTGGGTGTTCTGACTTATTGGCACTTGCATAGCCTACAACCACACAGATTGGCTAGTTTGGGTTTTATTTGCCACACAGATACAATGGAGGTGAATGAAATTTCAACTGGAGAGTCACAGCCGATAACAATTACATCTGAAAGGGAGAATTAACAGTCTTGCCAGAGGATCTCTGAGGCTGTTGTTGTTGTTTGGCACAGTACTGCTTTGAGCTAAATGCTAACATAAGCATGCTCACGGTGCCAATACCAAGTGCGTGGTTAGCACATAAGCAACAAAGTGTAGGCTGCCATGTTCACCATTGTATCATTATGCAGGTATTTAATCAAAACAAGACAAAATGTTGGAAAAATTGGAAAATTTGACCCAAAGATGGCACCAAATTAACATTCAGAGGTATAGTTCATCCTCTGGGGACCATGAATGTCTGTACACGATGTCATGGCAATCCCTCCAATAGCTATTGTGATATTTCAGACCCACTGTGTAGAGTAAGCTGTCAACAATATACATACAAGACTATTTCCTCATTGAAAGTAGTTTTAGAGTAAACTGTCCATCCATGAGCTCTGTGGGCGATCGAGAGTAACAGTGACAAATTGTTTCTGAAAAGATACTGTATGTTGCTGTTGATTTCTTTGTAACTCAGGTGAACTAATCCTTTCATTTCTGCTGAAGTCTGTCTCTGATGTTCTGTATGTTGTACGTTGATACTCAGTTTTGTGTATTTCCAGGGCCTACCGTCAGCCTAACTGCACTCTGATGTTCATCTCACCCTGCCAAGAATAGCAGAGGCAGCATCTCTTGGCGCTGCTTATATCCCTGCCATCCAAACAAACTAAGGAGCCCCCTGCATAATCTTCTAGGATTTCATGCTGACTGTTCCTTGATGTGAAAGACACACTGCGGGTCCATATGTGCGGTGCCACTGACAACTGTCACTCCTTGTGCTCTCTGCGGGTATGATTAGGGCATTAGCCGCCACGGAGGGGATTCTTTCCACTTGCTTCAGTGTAGATCCTGGCTTTGTGCAGGCCTCCCCAACTCCCTGCTCTCTAGCATTCCTCTCGTACTGCCATGATGACGACACCACCTCCCTCTGCACAATAATTACCTCTATTTAAAAACCTCAAATCTCCTATTACATCTCCAGATTCTACTTTGCTTGTATCAAGTGGTATAAGTATGCTATCATTAAGTTAGCCCTCAAAATATCAAGGGGTTTGAGGCTCGAGCACTACAGAACCAAATATGGTCGTGCAGATATTTGGAATTTGTGAGGTTTTCTTTGTTATTGTACAGACTTCAGTGTAGATGAGGATCCTGATGGGTATCACAGTCAACCAGAGTCACAGCAACAGCTGCTATTCTATAGATGGTGTGTTTGAACTTCTGCAGCACCATCGGGGTAACTCTAAACAATCCCTCTGCTCCCACTGTTGATAATTTTTGCAGCAGCCGTCACTTGCTCTTTCTGTCTAAGCTTCCCTGTGGACATCCTCCACCTTCCCCTGCCCACTACAACACCCCACAACCCCAACCCTGCCCCCTGTGTCTCAGGATCAGCTGCTCCCTGAAATTCAACATAGGGAAATGCTTGACATTTTATGCTGAGCCCATCTGCACAAATGTTTTATTATTGGCTTTGATTTTCATCTCAGACCAGATTATTTGAAACATTGAAGGAAATTAGCGACATCTACTGAATAATCTATCAAAAGCAAGTTTGGAGAAACTACATACTGTAATAACTTTGATATTTGTTTAACTACTCAAGATAGAGTTGTGCAGTGTGATTTAACTCATTACTACAGTGTTATTAACCACATTTTATAGGATTATTACAAAATATGGTTTCACAAATGTACATATATAATAACCAAGTTGATGTTCCATTGTTCTGTAGTGCACCACACAACAATTTCAGCAACTAATCATGCTGCTCTTTAATTATTTGTTTATTATAACTATGTATGAATATATAAATTAATTGCAACTGAATTGTGTAAAAGTATACTTATATTGTTGCTGTAGCCTGTCTTATTGGTGTTGTGATGTTTTTCGCTGTACATACTATTTATCATCTTGTATTTTCTAATTTAAATTATTTATTTTTGTGCATAGTAGAAACTCATAATTTATATTGTGCATCCCTAATATATGTGTATAAATATTCTGGTCTATTTAAATGAAATATACAATGCATCTTTTCTTCCTGAACATAAATCTTTCCATGCAAGGTAGACAGTCATCAGTATGAAAGTCAGTATGGTATAATATTTTTTTTTAATCTCCCAACTCTGTTAATTAGTGTTACACAAGAGCTAACACTGCTCTTTCACTCCATCACATCCATCCTCTGGTTTCCCATAAAACCCATCATCCATGGCTCACCAGCTTGCATTTATCCTCTGCTGCCTTCTGGTCAGACTCAGCCTGCTCTGCCCTGTCGATGGCGTTCTCCTTGTCCAACTTCAGCATCTGCATCTTCTTCTTGATGGCCTCCATGGTGACAGCTGGGTTTCAGGGTCTTGCAACTTTTACAGGAAAAAAAAAGTTAAGAAAAAAAAAAAAGAGAGAAAATCTTAGGGCAAAGAAGCTGCTGTAGATGTTCAGAGAGAAAACTCCTCAAGAGGTTGTTGGAGGGATGCACAGAGAGAGAGAGGAGGACGGAGACAGAGAGGGGAGCTCAGAGCGAGTGAGCACCGGAGAGGAGAGGAGAGGAGAGGAGAGGAGAGGAGGATGCAAACTGAGAGTCAGTGGAGCTCTATGTGATTTAAACTTGACTGGAGGTTTGGAGACAGCCCCAGTCCCTAGTGACAGCCCTTTCCCATCGGTTACCCCCTTTCCACTCCAGCCACTCCCCACCACGGCTACTCCGGCTATACACCGGCTACAACTTACCCCTCCCTCCCCTAAACTTCACCTCTCAAAAGCTTGTGGAGGAACAGCGTGGTGTAGATGTTTTGGCAATTCCCAGCCTGTGTCCTTATTTGGATCACGGTCTCTTTGTTTTGGACGGGGCAGGAGAGGAATCGCAGATAAGAGGCAGGAGAATGATCCAGAACCCAGACATCAAAAGGACATTGTTCACATTAGTAATATGAGTTACTGAAAGTTAATTTTTTTCCCCCTTTGGGCTGCATATCCATATGCCTGTGTTCTTACTCAGGAATGTTCAGATTGATGTTAATACCAGAGTTGGTTAGAAAGGACATAGTTTTCATTCTACCGTGGAATGAAAAAGGGCTGTATGGAAAATGATCCAGCCAAAGAAAATTTGGGGGAAAGAGCTGTCTGCGTGTGATCTACACCAGGCAGCCGGAGCGTTACAGTCGAGCTGCACACACATAAACCACAGGTCTACTGCAATTAAGATCTTCTTAATTACTATTGGTTTGATGGCTCTCTATTTAGAGCTGTTTTCTGTAATTTGTGAGGCGCACAGTATAAAAAGCATTGTTTTCCGGGGATAGATGACTTGTTCTACTCCAACGGATTCCAGGAATATGATTTTATGCACTTCTGTGATGTTCAGAAAGTGGGTCGTGCTTTGGTATTGACTTTAGGCTCTTTATACAATACACAGGCTATGATTACAGGCTCATTTTAGTATAGTATGACTCTGCACATGAAAGATTATATCAGACACCAAATGACAACAAAGGCAAAGGAGAAAAAATGCAATTGTTGGTGTAAATGGGAGGTGTGCCCCCGCCCCATGTGTGTGTGTGTGTGTGTGTGTGTGTGTGTGACATCAGCACCAACGGACCTGTCTGCTCTCTCTCAGCTCCTCTGTGCCAGCTGCCCTGGCTAAAAATAAAGACATAAAGACGACAAGGAAAGTCAGAGAACAGCGAGGTCTTCAGTGGCCATTTAAGTGACATCTGAAGATAAACTTGGGACGATACACCTCCTCTTATTCACGTTGCTTCGTCACCATCCTCTTCATTTTGTTGTCACTGCCTGTAGGCTACTGTACAGGCATTTCCCTGGTTGTGCCCGTGTGCTGCAGAGGACGATGTCCACAACGAGTGAACTGAAACCAAAGCTGAGGATCTATATTGTCTGCATGCAGGTACTTTATAGTTTGAGGAATCTGCAGTGAAAATCGTGTATGTCCAAATTTGGAGATTTTGAATTTCCTTCTCCCTTCTTTTTAAGCAAAATAAACCATTTTAAATCTCATGGATTACAAGAAAAATGTAAAGTCAGAAACCTTAAGATGGTTTTCACAGGCTGAGAAACAAGTAACTCCCCCTCAGTTCATGAATACAGAACTTTAAATGTTGTAAAACACTGATCTGAGTTCAGCATTTAGGCTTTTCAGAGGTCAGATCACCATCATATCTTGGCTAATTAGATGCCAACACAAAAATGGAGCATGAAATCTTTGAGAATAAGTGAGTGCTGATACTTTGAGTGGACTCTTAAGTATTCTCTTCAACAAGAGATTGAAACTGGAGCCTTTTTTTGGCACTAGTTTATAAAAAGCGGTGGCAGTTTAATAGCTTTAAAATCCTGGGGTTGCAACAAGCCTACATCATCATGACCCAGGATGATAAGAGCAGCGCCTAACGTGCCTTATTTGGTCTGTCAGGATGCTGCGCTGCACATGTTGTTATTGTTTAGGGCAAAATCCCGATCATTTCATGAATCAAATATTGACTTTGGAAGTGTGTTATAAACATGTCTGACTTGTTGAGGTTGCATAGTGAGCGGAGACGGGGGTCTGGATCACAGCCATGAGAGAGGAAGAGAGAGAGAGAGAGGAGGTATAAGGGAGAGAGAGAGAAATAGAGACAGAGTGGACTGAGAGAAATCAGAACCCTCCCACAGGAAACCGAGCTAAACTCTTCTTCTCCTTGTATGGTAAAAACTCCCCCAAAAGCCACAGGATCGCCTTGGGAGTAGAGTGAAAGTCCTGCTAAGTATAAATCAGAAAGCCATGGGAATGGTGGAGCAGTGTGTATGAACACCACCATGGAGAGAACACAAACGCCGACACTTATAGTCGTCTTAAGTGCTTGATGTCATGCAGAGGATATGTGGACACTGATAGTTGCCTGTATACAGTTGGATCTTAAACGTTGACTCACTTTTATGCACAGAAAAAAAGTGAATTTGATCCCGTAATCCGTCAGACAGCGAAGACGTCAGTTGAACGTCTGATGTTGCAAAAGTTTGTTGTTGCAACACCTGTGTGCGTTTGATTAAATCAGGTATGTGTAGTGTGAGTCACCGTGTCCTGGGCCGAGACAAGCCCATTCCTCAACCAAAGCGAACACGTCAGCCTCGCTCAGCCCTGAGACGTCTGCACAAACATGTCTATTATACAGCACATCCAGTGATCCCCCGGCTGTGTGGCTGTGAGAGCATGAGAGCATGGCAGGGGCTGAGGGGAAGCGGCAATCTGTTATATTTGGCGGCTGTAACTCAGTCCAGTTGTATCTATGACTTCTGACAATGTCTAGCCTCCATCTTACCAGCCAAGGGATCAGGGATATGTCACATAGAGGAGGCACAGTTGTCTCACACAAGGCCAGCGCTGAAAGGCTTTTCACGCCAAAGGAGGGTGGTGTTCTTGGAGAAAAAGGCTGGATGGTTGCGGTTTTTTTCTGTTTTTACCCATAATGCACATATTTATCACATCTACTTGTGGTTATTACACTTAACTTCATTAGATCTGTTAGTCAATATGTCTTTTTCACACTATGAACCCCTTAAAAACATTGTCATTGTCCATCATCACTTCACATCCCTGTCGCTGTGTCACAATACACTACAGCTGAGAAGTACCAGCTGTTTGGGTCAGTGTGCCCACGCAGCCACTAAGACCTCAGGTATTTTAATGCTAAGCCAGAATCAACTCAATAAGTACTCTGGTAGCCTTTTGTATTTATTACATTGACATATTAATAAGAGGTATATTTTTAGAGGTCTTTTCACCTCTGATATCTGTTGCCTGGCTGCCATTTGATTTTTGTGCTGATAAAGGCTCGTCGCCACATGACACCTGGTGACACTTTTGATGAAGATGGATGACAGATATTAAAACATGTAAAGGTAAAAAAAAAAACTTTAATTGTATGAGATAAACAAACAAGAACTCTTGATAATCCCAAAGACATAATGAACATTTTAAGTTGCAGTTGTAGCCAAAGAGACTGGGGGGGCAGGGCCACATCAGTAATTTATGAAAATGAAATTTCACTTGAATGAATAAACTGAGTACGACTCAAAATTCATAATGAGTGGCTGGTGTAAGTGAGAATGTGGAAGTCTGTTATTAGCTATCCCAGATGGCCAAAAGTATGCAGACACCACATGCACATACTCATTGACACATTGTGCACTTTTGGCCTCTGGGAATATTTTTCATGGTTTGTAGCAAAGCCTCTAGTTAAGCAACACTTTAATGCTGCTGAATATAGGCATTATATTTCTAAACCGTATTTTAAACTGTTTGGAAATTTTGTTTTTTCATTTCAACATGATAATGTGTGTGTAAGGTCCAGGTCCATAAGGAAGTGGCCCTGCTGAGTACGGTGTGTGGAGGAATTTGACTGATCTACCTCTGCTCCATCAAACACCCTCAAAAAAAGATGTTTATAATACTGAAAGTTGAGTGTAATGACACACTTGTGTTGTTTAGTGAAGCTTGACCTAATCACATCCATCCATTTTAGTGATTGGCTGAAGGATGTGTGAGGTTTTGTATTAGTGACACTAACCCTAAAATTCACTTATCATTATAAAAGAGTCACAGGTAGAAAATAAGCTTTAAAAATGAGATCTAGGAACTACAATAAATTCATAATAATGTTGAAATATTATTACAGTAATTCTCAATTCACCCATCCACCTACTGGTTAAACCATTTACCACCTCAGCCACTATTGCTCAATGCTGCAACCCTCAGGTAACTGAACAGTTGGAAATGGTGCTATCTGGTGGTGATCTTCATGAGTCTAGTAGTTCGACTTAAAAAAAAAGAAAAAAAAAAGAAGAAGCTATAGTCTAGTGCAGATCACCGGCTCCTCCAGTAGAGGAAGCTACAGGACAAAACAAAGTTAGTGACAGAAAGAGGCTAATCAGCAGCACAACTTACAGACCGTGAGAACAGTTAGGATAATTGTTTGAAAAAATTACAACAGAAATGCAAAAGACTTCTTGTTCCCATGACATGACATTACATCTACCACCCAACGTCAACGTCATTTGTTATTTTTGGCCAGGAATGTAATTCAAAACTCCTCAGGAAGTCTGTACAGTGCTACAGGGCATTATGCTGACTGTGAGTGCGGCAGAAACACAAAGGATAATGACATAGCTAATACATGATAATGATAACGGATGATACTTTTGATCCTTTGCCTGAACATGTCTCATTAGCACTATTGTATAAAGTCTTTCTTTGATGTGACAGTAAAATATTAATTCAATCTATTCAATCTAGAAAAAAAAGAAAGAGAGATAAAATGTATATGTTATATCCTCCAGCAACCCATCATCTCTAAAAAAATTAAAAAATTAAAAATTAAAATTAAAAAAAATAAAACCCACCTTTTTAAACTGGCTTTTAACCTATAAATTAAATTTGTGTATTTTGTTCTTGTATTTTAACTGTGATAATTTACTGCATTGTATTTTAAATTGTGTTTTTATGTAAGCGTCTTTGAGCACTTGGAAAAGCGCGTTACAAATAAAATTTATTATTATTATTATTATTATAAAATAAGGGGGGAAAAAAAGAAGGAAATATGTCATGAATAAAGCCAGTACATTACACTATTCACAGGAAACACCCATTAAATCCAATTCATCATTAAAACAAAAGGTGGTCCCAACAGTTGAGCCTATTCAATAAGTTAAATTTATAAACATTCTCTACGAACACACGCAAATCCAATGTTGATATTGTATGTTTTTAGAACTTTATGTGAAGCTTTTTTGTACTGTTTTGCAGCATTGCCCTAGTGGAGGCCACTAAAATGAGTTTGAATCATAGAGGTTTGAATTTGACTAAAGTCCAAATAAAGTATAAAATGAATTAAATGAATTAAATCTTTTTTTTTTTCTTTTTTTGGTTACTTTATCTCTTATCAAGCTCTTTTATTAGCTTGGCTTACCTACTATACTGTGAAAATATTATGTCAACCATTTACCACAAAGACCATCCTCCTCGGTGCAGTACCGGTCGTGGCCTGCAGCGGCTCCTCCGGCTCCACAGGGGGCGCTCGTCGCGGCGCCGCTGCTCCGTGGCACCAGAAAAGGGAAGGGTCGCTTTCCTCTTTTCTAGTATTATGAATGAAAGTCTGTTCTTTAAATCCTGCCCAGAAGTACTTATTAATATCAAATATTATCAGTAAGTTGTTGGAAAACGAGCTGAACTAAGCTCGTATAAAATTAGTTCAAGATGTCTGCGAGCGCGGTGTATGTCTTGGATTTAAAAGGAAAGGTAAGATAACGGCTGGGACCGCTGCGATGCTAAGCTAACGTTAGCCTAGCCTCAACACACATTCTTCATTGACAGATTATGATGTGGCTTTAATCCTCGGTGGGACAGCTACCGTATGACCGCGCTTTAATGGGCTGTGGGTACGTTTTGTCTTGCTATTTAAGAGGTTAAGTTGCACCTAAATGTTGAGGTTGTTGTTATATGATGGTGAAAACTGAGGGGGATATAAGAAAAAATATATAAGGCCGCTGGCAGAGAGACAGGTGATGTCAGCTGTTAGCTGCAGGGGCTGTGCAGATGTTGACAAAACTACCTTTAAAAACACATGTTTTATTCAATCTTGCGCCAGTTAAACCCCTTCAACACAGTGTTTTTATATACGTTTGACCTTTTTTTCCCCAATCGTTAGGGTCCTTTATACATGGAGATGCAACTTTAGCTACTGTAGTTTACCATATGTTTGCAGCTACCGCCCACAGCTATGTCTAAGTAAGAGGAGTCTGATACAAGGTGCATCACCGACATATGGTAAACAAAATGTTAAAGGACTGTATCTGTCTTGTGCATTAAAAAGAAATGTAAATGAACATAGAAACTACAACTGAGTTTGAATTCATTAGATTAGATTAGGTTTACTTTATTGTCCCGAAGGTAATTTGTTGTGGGCTAAAAGTGCCAGATACCTTTGCAACACAGTTAAACAGTACGCATAAAACATTCAGACACAGATTCAAGTATTTGGGAGACGGAAGGTGCACAAGAAGCCGAGGTAATTCAATACAAAACACAGTTACAAATAACACAAGAGAAGGAAATGCATACAGTAGTGCCACAGCAGGTTTACAGCAGCTAGATGAGTGTAGTTGTGCACATGAAAGGCAGAGTGTGCACAATGTCTATAATTGCACAATGTCAATAGCTTAACCTAACAACAGCGTCATTACATTACATTGTTAGGTTTTACACCCTCTTAGCTAATATAGCGGTAACAAACTTGTAGTAACATTGATATTGTAAACTGCACTAATACAATCTATCTGTCCCCTTCAGGTCCTGGTGTGCAGAAATTACCGGGGAGATGTGGACATGTCGGAGATCGAGCACTTCATGACCCTCCTGATGGACAAAGAGGAGGAGGGGACGCTCTCTCCCATCCTGGCTCATGGTGGAGTCCGCTTCATGTGGATCAAACACAATAACCTCTACTGTATCCTTCTTTATTAATGCATGGTGCACACATCTCAGAAACATCTCAACACCTTGCATTGTATCTTTTGTGTTTTGTTTTTGGACTTTTTAAAGTAAACCCTCGTTGCACTTCTTAACTCACATCATATCAGTGGTTGCAACATCCAAGAAAAATGCTAGTGTCTCACTGGTCTTTTCCTTCTTGTACAAAATTGTTCAGGTAGGATCAAATTCTTGACAAACGTAGTTCTTTCAATTAATGAACAACACAAACGTAGCCAAACTGACAATGTTGATGTTTTCCAGGTTTTTTCAGAGTATTTCAAAGAACTGGAGGAGGAGAGCATCAGAGATAACTTTGTCATAATTTATGAGCTGATGGATGAACTGATGGACTTTGGCTATCCTCAGACCACCGACAGCAAGATCCTGCAAGAGTGAGTTTCCTCATTGCCACAGTCAAACTGAAATTAACTACTGGTATACACAGTATAATTAAAGGCACAACTAATAAGTACAGATAATATTTATCAACCTTTGGGTTGATCAAAAACATATACAGTATACTCCATCTTTTCTATATTCATTCTGATAAGTATTAAATGTAACAAGCAAAAATAAGTAAAGCTAAACCCTAGAATCAAAATAAAGGTGAGAAATTGTAGCCTTGTGTTTGACAGGTGTGAAGGTTTTATATCTTGTCTGCTGTGTCTCAGTTAATCTGAGTCTGCAGGTTGCTTTGCTGTATCACCCAGACGTTTGATCTACAGGTGCATCTCAATAAATTATAATATCATGGAAAAGTCGATTTCCAGTAGTTCAAGTCAAACAGCTCCAACCATGTATTGAGTGCATATAGATGGACATACTTTTCAGAAGGCCAACATTTCCATCAGATAGTCAGATACAGTATTTACACAAAACACAAAATAAGACAGCATCAACACAGCACAAGTTAAAGACGGAAAGATCACAGAAGACAGTCTCATCCATTAAAAACAGTTACATTCGTAGACAGAGGAGTTTGTTATCATAGTTTTAAACTGACCCAGAGACACAAGTGTCTGTAGTTTTAGTGTTGTAAATGATTCCAGGTGGATGCTGCAGATAAACTAGTCAACCAGTTACTTGAGCGAGTTGAGAATGGAGTATGAGACTGACTTAGCAGGGAAGTAATAGCCTATATGGCATTTTTCCAATTAAAACTTTATAAATGAACAAGAGCCTATGCCTGTCTCGTCTTAAAGCTAGAGGGGCCCAGCCCACCTTCTCATATAAAGCACAATGATGAGTCAAATAGCTGTTACCAGTAATGAATCTAATGGCAGAATGGTAAATGGGGTTCAGGGTAGCAAGTGTGGAGGCAGAGGCATTTCTATAAATGACATCACCATAATCTAAACAGATAAGAATATGGCTTCTACGAGCATTAAAAATGCTTTTGTAATATTCAAATTTTAGGTCTTAATTAAATGTGAGCCATAATCATTACAATTTAAAGAAACTAAATAAAGACATGAAATGTTTCATTCTGGGTGTAATAAATCTATAAAATGAATTATTTCCCCTTTTTGAAGTGAATTACTGACATAAATACACTTTTCCATGATATTCTAATTTATTGAGATGGACCTGTAAATCTGAAAGTTAAAATGAGCTTTCGGTTTTCACCAAACAGAACTGTGAATGACCGTTTAACCCTGCAGCAGGACTGTGATTGACGCAGCAGCAAACAAAACACTGGACTTCCCCCGCTGCTCTATGACCACAGTCCTAAGTCTGACTGTCCTCCCTCGTAGCGATTAGACAGTCTCTGTTCTTCTTTGATGCTTTCTGGGAACTCGCCACCGCAGACAGTTGATTTCCCCTTTCCGTAGTTGTGTCTCAGTGTTTACGTTTGTGTCTCTCAGATACATAACCCAGGAGGGGCACAAGCTGGACACCGGCGCCCCGCGACCCCCCGCCACCGTAACCAACGCTGTGTCCTGGAGGTCAGAGGGCATCAAGTACAGGAAGAACGAGGTCTTCCTGGACGTCATTGAGTCAGTCAACCTCCTGGTAGGAACTGTGTTGCTTAAGGAATGCCGGTTGCAGTGTTTGTAAACTTCCTCCCCACTGTGTGTGTGTGTGTGTGTGTGTGTGTGTGTGTGTGTGTGTGTGTGTGTGTGTGTGTGTGTGTGTGTATGTGTCACACTATTCTCAAGAGTGTCAGACTAGCTCATCTTGTTCTGTTTTATGTGTTTTGATTTCTTTTATTAACTACAACTTTTCTTTAATGGGATTCTGTGTCACCTCTCTCTGTTTTTTTGTTATGTTTGTTTTCTGCAGGTCAGTGCCAACGGTAACGTTTTACGCAGCGAGATCGTCGGCTCCATCAAGATGCGTGTCTTCCTGTCTGGGATGCCTGAGTTGCGGCTCGGCCTTAACGACAAGGTTCTGTTTGAAAACACTGGACGTGAGTTCCCTCTCAAGACACGATTTGGTCCAGTTGTGTTCACAGATGTGACGATGCTAGATAAATGAGCATTTCATAGTAGGAAAGAGTGACATTCAGATTTCATGCGGATCAGAAAAGCAAGTGCAGCCTATAGGCCCAATTCATGTTCATGTGATGCTGCTACAATTCTTCTTGCATTTCTCTCCTTTCTGAATTGACCTCAGGTTTATTTTTGTATTTCTTCATGTAGGAGGGAAGAGTAAATCAGTAGAGCTGGAAGATGTGAAGTTTCACCAGTGTGTCCGTCTGTCTCGCTTCGAGAACGACCGCACCATCTCCTTCATCCCTCCTGATGGAGAGTTTGAGCTCATGTCCTACCGCCTCAACACTCACGTGAGTACTGTGGGTTAAAATCACCTAATTCTCTGAGTGAACTGTAGCAAA
Organism: Trachurus japonicus; assembly: GCF_045865225.1. Classification (NCBI taxonomy): domain Eukaryota; kingdom Metazoa; phylum Chordata; class Actinopteri; order Carangiformes; family Carangidae; genus Trachurus; species Trachurus japonicus. The sequence continues at coordinate 15,289,696 of NC_140923.1, forward strand.
ATAAGTGATCTGGTAGCTAAAGAGACAGACCCCGGACCTGAAAACTGGTAAGTAGGGGTGTAACGGTTTTTGTATTCGCCTTGTGTTGTCACGGTACGGGGGTCACGGTTCGGTGCACACAATCATACGACGAATACGTCCGAGTGAGTTTTTTTTTTTAAAACATTAAGTCCTCACTCCAATCCAGGTGGCGATAATGAGCCTCTATACTAGCATAGACTCTATATAAAAAGGAGCCGCCTGCCTCATTTATATCACCTGTGTGGGAACATTTTGGCTTCACAGTGAAACAGCGACAGCACGCGAGCGGTCGACCGGACCGTCAGTGATGTTTCAGGGACGTGCAGTGCGTCGCTAGAAACGCATCAAACACGTTAACGCATAAGACAGCATCTCCCCAATATGTCAGTCACTGGTGTGAGGAAAAAGTTGTGTGCAACAACTTTTTTTTATTTAATTTTTCTACCAGGCAAATTGCTTGAGATCAAAAAAATCTGTTTTCCAAGCAAGGCCTGGCCAAGAAAGCAGCAAACAAGATACATATACACACAAAGAAGAAGGGACAGACATGAAAGAGAGAGAAAAAAATAAATGAATAAAAAATAAAATAAGCAACCTCTTGACATGAACACAGACGGGACCAAAAACATCATCAAAGCAACTGGCATCTAGCCTAAATTAACTGTGTAAACCAACATTGATGTTAGTTTCTTGTTTTTTATAATAGTTGCCAGTTGTCACTACCAGGGTGTTTTTTCCTCCAGAATGAATTAATAGTATTATACCACTCCTAATGCACTTGTTTTATGTTTTATTCTATTTATTTTTTACTTTTATTACAGAAGATGGGTTTTAGTTTTACATTCAATTAGTGTCTGTTGTACCGAACCCGTACCGAACCGTGACTTGTGTGTACCGTTACACCCCTACTGGTAAGCATCAAGTGTACTCTAAGGAAATACACACAGATAATTCAGTTTGAACAGGAGCCGGGTTCACTACTTAAAGTTGAGCACGATTGTTTCTAGATTGACTGCACAGAATCCTTTAAAGTGATTTGTTTGATTACCTCTCACATTAATGACCAAATATTTTGACGTAATATTTGGGAAAAGCAGTTGAACAATATTAAAAAATTCTGCCGCACAATAAAAGTCAGCTGTTCCCAAAACCGCTCTTCTGAACCACGACACCGCGTTTCAGATAACTGTGGTTAAAAGCAGATGAATCATGTCCGTACACTCCAGTATGTGACCGTCACTCATGGCTAAGTGTTATTTCATGTTATTAAATTAGTGAAGCAGCTCATGAGAAAAAAACTCCTACATCACATTTTGTTTGCGATACGGTCGGTCTGCTGTTGAGTAAGTACACATTTATGTACAAATAGATGAAGCAGATGAGATCTTGTCAAAACCAGATCTTGCTTCGTCATCGACCAGATGATAAGCATTTCTAATAGCAAAAGCACCGTCATGAAGGGAAATGGAAAAAATGTATGTACTGTATATAGCCAGTAATGTGGTTGGCCGGGGGTTAGAGAGGCTCAAATTCTGAGTAAATATTTCACAATAGGCTTTTGCCAGTAAGGCCGTAGGAAGGGAAGTAGGACAGTGGAGCAGAAGTCTTTCCAGTCGCAGCGGATAGCGACGGCTTCGATCTGACCTGTGCTCTCCAGTAAACAAACTCCTGAGCGACTGACCACATTAAAAATATGTTCTGCTGCTGATAAAATGTGATGATGTTTACATTTACGCAGGTTTTAGTGCTTTGTCAATATCAGTATCAGCCTAGTTTTGTTGGGCTTAGATGATAAATATTTGTGTTTGAGGTGGGTGCACATAAAAAAAAAAAAAAGTTGCATAATTACACAATGTGTCAAGTGGCGCAATCCATGCTTTTCCCTACATTTCATCTACAACACGGAGAGCACACAACACTCGTTCCACACAGTTACAATAAGAGTAAAGGTCTTTTTGTCGTATTTGTTGACAGTCGTGGAAACAAAGCAAACTATTTGTGTTATTCTGTTACCTTTAAAGCAGGTATTTTTGTTGTAGTAATACCTGCTGTCCACTAGGTGGTGACTGTGTCATACTGTATGTTGTTTCATTTGCCGTTTCTGTACAATGCAGCAGAACATGTTTTTCTTTTTCTTTCAAAATTATTTTATTGAGTTTTCTTGAATGCATTTCAACAGCGAATGTCAGGGCACAAGGAATTCAATCCAACACTTCAAAAAATAAATAAATGAAATAAATACAGCAGGACATGTTTTAAAGTAAAATAAAGTATACTAATATATATATGTGTGTTGTTTGTGTCTTAGGTGAAACCTCTGATCTGGATTGAATCCGTTATTGAGAAGCACTCCCACAGTCGGATCGAGTACATGATCAAGGTCGGTCACTTTTCCAGCTGTTGCACTGGTTGCCATATCCTCTGTAGCAGCGTTGTTGTTGTGTTACCTGGGCGCCATAGTTACTGTAAGAAAGAAAAAAAAAAGAAAAAAAGAATAGAGTAATAAACTGGCAGCCAAGTCTGCTTTAATGGTTTTTCAGCAACAGTTTATGTTATGTGCCTTGTTGTCATGCACGACCAACTCAGATTATATAATACTTTATTTAAAACAATCATAAAGTCCCGTCTAGGCGGGACGCGGCGCTAAACTTGACCTGCTTGTTTCTCGTCTCAGGCAAAGAGCCAATTCAAAAGGCGTTCCACTGCCAACAACGTGGAGATCCACATTCCTGTGCCAACGGACGCTGACTCACCCAAATTCAAGACCACAGTGGGCAGCGTGAAGTGGGTGCCTGAGAACAGCGAGATCGTCTGGTCAATCAAGTCCTTCCCTGTGAGCAGAGAGCGTGACTCATGAGTATAATACGAATGGTTACAAATGACTTCATAATCCTCGGTTTGGGTTTGGTGTTTGCTTATTTTCTTCACCTGACTAAAAGAAAAAAAAAGAAAGAAAAAAAGTGCACTTGTTCTGTTGTTAGTGGCAATAAACTTAACTCGTTGTGTTTGATCTCATCCACGTAAAGCTGCTGCTGCAGACCTTCTAGCGATTTCTTCTTGTACCATCATGTTGTTGCTTTAAGCATCAAAACACAATGAGCTGTTCCTGAGTTTTTTGTCAGGACTTAAAGAGTTGGTGTTGTGACTTGTCACAGGGTGGAAAGGAGTATTTGATGCGAGCCCACTTCGGTCTGCCGAGCGTAGAAGCCGAAGACAAGGAGGGGAAGCCACCAATCAGTGTCAAGTTCGAGATCCCCTACTTTACCACCTCAGGCATCCAGGTACATCCTGCACACACACACACACACACATGCATACACACACACACACACGCGCGCATACACACACTCCACGTGACAGCTGTTAAACAGTGTATTCAAGTAATTGCACAAGGAAGTGTTTTAATTCACTTGCAGCAGCACATGTGTAGAGTTGAAATAGGCTAAAAGGTAATTCCCCACAGAGACGTGAAGGAAAAGAAAGAGAGTTTTACTGTTTGAAAATGTACCTAATGTGTTTACATGTGGTCAAACTGTGTTTATCATTCCTGTCCCGTAAGGCATCTGGGAGAAGATTCAAACAAGTGTTGTTTCTCTGCACCTGCTGTTTGATTATCGTCCAGCACACGTGCACGCATAGTCCAAATATCTTGTGGTTCTCAGTTGTTTCCCAGTCTCTGCGGATTCAGGATTTATGGCACATAGCAGGGTGTCTCAGATGTCGTCTCTCCTCGGAGCAGGAATTCAAACAATTCATGTGAGTCCCAGCGTCGGCCACAGGGGGCAGCGACGCAGCGCTCCGAGGCCGAGACTCAGTCTGTGGAGGAGAAAAATACTCCTGTTAAACAAGTGAGAAAGGAGCTGCTCATCAACTTGAACTTGTCCTTTTTTGCCTTTTTTTAAGTTAATCACAGTTATATAAAATGTCATTCTTAGTTACAGGTGACCAGATTCATTGGACTTTGATTGCGATTCCCAGGAAACTGAGAGAGACACTAATGTTTTTCCCTCATGTTTTGAATGAAAACTCTTGCTGACCACAGAGTTACACAGATGTGCAGCGCATACTGTATAATCACAGTTGTCCTGTGATTATACGTGTAGCACCACAGTAACACAAAATTAAGTTTTCCCATGTCTCGATGTGAGGAAACAATGGCAACTTGACAGAGTCCAGTTTGGAGGAGAAAAAAAAGGAAAAAAAATCACATTATTGCCCTGCAGGAAAGAAAGAATTTCCTATTAACCAGATCTCATTTGAGATTGTGTTTTATTATCCGAGGCAGGAGTTGCAAAATACCAGCGCATTCATTTAAAAACTGTTTCCAGGAACGTAGCACTGTACACAGGGGTGGAGCAGTGATTTTAAATGTGGGGGTGTTCCAAAGAACGGAAATTGAATTTCAATTTGAATCACAAAATGCAATTTTTAATCACTATCACGTAGTTATCACGGTGGATTTACCTATGCTACGACGTTCCTGAAAAAAACTCTGCACTTCATGGCTGGATTGAAAACTCTCTCGAAAAGATATAGGCTAATTGACCTGAGCCCACCTTAGATCGCCAAAAGAGTAAGCTTCCAATCAGGGTCCAAAACTAACTTTTTCAGGCTGGTAAGTGAATTTTTTTTTACCAGCCAGACAGATAATTTACCAGCCAAGCAAGTAAAAATTGCATTTAAGTGCTGTATATTGCTATCAGTAGGCCTATTATTTAACGTGTCATTTGAGTCTTATATGCGATTCTCAATCAATATTTTAGTAGTATGCACTAATACTAGCAATTGGGGTGTGCAAAGCATCCGGAATTTTGTATTTGTTGAGGGGGGGGGGGGGGGGGAGTAAAATCCTTTTTTTTTTAGATACACTTCTAATTCTATATCCATTATGAATCCACCACCACACCTGCTGAACAAACAGAATATAAACAAATGAACTATCATTAGGCTACTTCAAAAAAATTCTCTCTCTCTCTTACAGTTGTTTAGGATTGTGTGTGGTGTTTTTAATCATATTTTTTAAATTCATAATATATATTTATAAAATATATTATGATAATTAGTTTAAAAAATATTTTTATCAGTAATTTCTTTTTTTCAATTACTAGACATTTAAGGCGACCCCATCTGAGTTCCAGGCGACCCCACATGGGTCCTGATCCCAAGGTTGAAAAAACACTGCTGTCTTTCCTGTCTGCTCTCAAAGAGTAGTGTGTGTGTGTGTGAGTGTGTGTGTGTGTGCGTGTGGGGGGGGGGAGGGGGGGGGTAATGTGTTGATTCTCTCTCTCTCACAGAGAGCACACAAACAAACAGGCGCGCGCACACACATGTTCTCAGCGGCAGTGGCGCCGCCAGGATTCAATTTCAATGTACGCACAGAAACGGCAAATAGGCTGCAACAATTTTTTTTCGGGGGGGGGGGGGGGGGGGGGGGGGAGGGTCGCTGTGCCCCATCATGCCACGTAGCAATGGACTTGTCATAATATACTGCACAACTGAAAATATTGTTTGCGACCCGCAGTAAATGTTGTTGTGATGTTTATAAGTTGTGTGATTCCTGACTGACTGTGAATGTGTTACGGGCAGGTAGGGGTATGGATTGGATGAGAAGCTGAGGGGCCAGGGTTGAGTGTGAGGAAGACAGTGTGTGTAGGTGAGTGAGGAGGAGCAGAGGAAAAAGTGAGAGAGCTGTCAGATAAGTTTGTGTTATGTTGTTGTAGTTACGTCGGGTCGGACGCTACAATATCAATAACAAACATGTGCTTAACATAGACGTCGGACGCGAAAAAGCCGCGGAGCGGGAGCCAGTTTTCCTTTCGGTGCCGTTAACCGACTGTGCCAGATGCGCCAGAGCGCGCACCTCTGTGCCAGGCTCGCGCTCATGCAGCGTTTGTGTTGATTCATCTTAACAGAGCGCGTGAGAGATTAACACACACAGGCTACACACATACGGGTTACACATACCCACAGACACACAAGCTGATGGGCCGAGGCTCCCCCAGTGGGGGCTCAACCTGGAATCGGCACTTATGAGTCCATAATCGCGGTGCAGACGAGTGAGTTTGGAGCTAGAGAGGAGAGACCTTCATTATCGCTGCTCTGCTGCGTGTTTGTGATCGTGGGTTTGGATCTCTCTTTTTTTTTTTAAATGCCTGGAAAAGGCTCAACTGTCTTTTTGACATTTCTATACTGGACCAGGCGTAATCATCACATAGCGGTAGTGTAATAGGCGCCAGAAATCAAAAAGAGACAGATGACATGATGTAAACGACAATCACTGGCTTTTACGTTAGGCTTCCACTGATTGGTTTAACAATCAATGAACTCAGCACGTTTAGCCTGTTACAAACAACAAGCGTCTTTATCACACCCGCTCAAAATAAACAAAATTGCTTCTTTTTTTTTCCACCTATGAAAAAAATTGTACGCACAGTGCGTACAGGATTCCGGCTGGCGGCGCCACTGCTCAGCGGTGAGGTTCGACCAGAGCGATTGACGTGTCCAACCAACCCAATCAGACGCGCGGGTTCGGAGTCCGGACCGAGAATTAAGAGTTGGACCGCGCTGGTCCGTGCTTCAGCACCCGTGTGTCGGGTCACGTCTGGTTTTAATTAATACGGGGATAAACAGTCAGCGCCGCGGTCACCGGAGCTGATCACTGCCCTATAAGCAATGAGAGCATTTTTTTTTTTACCTTCGCTGACAGAGTGTTGATTTGAGGGGGCGTAGAGCCGGTTTCCTCTGCATTCACTCACCGGTACAAACTTCAGTTGAAAAAGATGCCTCTTCAGCATCTCTGCCTCCTCCTTCTTTCTCGTCTCCTCTCTATATTGTTCACTTTCAGTCATCGGTGAGTGACAGAAGCTGCGACTGGCACGTAACTAAAGTCCGTCTCTGTGACTTCAAATTTCCCGGCCCGGCGGCCGCGTCGCGGACAGCGGTCTGTGATTGGGTGAATGCCCGTTCAATTCGACCACTGCCTTTTCATGCAGCGTAAGGAGGCTGAGGCTGAGGTGCGCTCCATTTTTGTATGCTGGTGCACAGCGAGGGGTGGGCACACGGGTTTACCATTGGAAAATGTGGGGGGGATGAAATTATTTTGCTATAAAAGTGGGGGTGTCGAAACACCCCCATCCCCCACGGGTGCGACGCCCATGACTGTACACCACCGGCCTAAATAAAGAAACGCAAACCTCACACACTTTTCTTGATGGAAGCATTTTTGAATTTCCGCTTTCACAGCTATAGATATGGTCACTGTCTCCATGAGCAGTTCCCTCAAGAGTTTTGATATTGTGGTGCAAATATTCAGTTCCCATTATGCGGTGAACCTCACCCACAATATGTGAAACAACAAACTATATAAATAATTAATTAGGGTGAATAATGAAACCAAAACCAAAGTAATGATATACAATTACAAGTGTTGTTTGATAAAGCGGATTAACAGTGTAAAGATACAGGCCTGCTCTCTGAGTGTTAATGAATTCATCTCTTTCAAATATATAAACTTCAAAACTCACTTTAACAGCCATCAGTGTGTTTGATGATAATAATCTCTCAGATCAATTAACAGCTGCTTCTTTGTAACAGACAGAGGCCTCTTTCTATTTACTTTTTAACTTTTGATACAGTCTTTGTGTGTAACTCTCATTAAAAGAGCTAAGAGGTCATATTTTCCAGCTTCTGCACATTTCCTGCGAGAGTCAATAAAACATTATTAAGTTGTATGGACATTACGCAGCCCACTCGGAAACAACCCAATTTAATTGAAATCTATGATATTTGTAATCCGGGAGGTTATGGCAGTGGAAGAATGCTCGCCATTTTCCACGGTAATTTGGCAGCTGAAAGGAATAATGTCATTTTTGTTCCTTCCTTTCAAATCTTTGCCAAATCCATGAGCAGAACAACAGATACTCAACCAGGAGCGGGTTAAGTCACAGTGCAGTGACAAACACGGGCGAACAACCTTTAAGAACAATTGAATTTAAAAAAGTGAATTTTGGATCTGATGTTGTAACGTAGAAAACCTTTTTGAATATTAACTCACTGCACATTTTCCAGTAATAAGTCACATTCAGATTAAGACTAAACATTTTACATATTCACAACAACTCTTCAGCATCCAGCAAAAAGTGTCTGTCACCTGTTGATCAGTCAGATAGTCGATGGCTTTTAGAAGTAAAACCAATTAATAGTGTCAATATTTTCATTGAAGAAATTTTTCAAAAATGTGTGAAAAACAGTGATGTTACAATTTCACTTGGTTTACAATGGAGTAATGTCATTTTTGCACAGTACATAGTTAAAAAAAAAAAATGTCTTTTGAGGTATTCATTGGAATCAATGTTTTAACTATCTGAAGCTAAAGATAAGATAAAATTCAACTATTTAAAGAAACAGTTTAATATGATATGGTGAAATCTGTGAATCTTCACCATGAATGTAAAGAAATGATTCTCCTTTATACCTTCCAGAGGTGGCTCAGTCACGCTGAGTTAAGTAGAGCAAAGTTTCAGTAAGACATGACCTTCTAAAATGTAATAATAACAGGTACTTCAGATTTGTTTTTAAAGACAATTAAGTTATAGCATTGTTTAATAAGTCAAGGACACATTATCAAACATTATAAAGACAATTTTCACTGTCTTGAATGTCGTTGTCCTTGTAGTTCTCGTAGAGCTGTAATTCCCTCAGTTGAAGTCCTTCCCAGCACGACTGTCAGTCAAACAACAAAGCGCTCCTCTTCACTGACCAAAAGCTCAAAAACTGCTTTTTTCAGCAGTTTCAGCTTTCACACACTGTGGTGGAGTCCCAGCGTCGCAATAGCAGCCATATTCCCATCGAACTCCCGTGTCAGGCCCGTAACCTTTCCCTTATTACAGGCTAACAGCAGCAGGCTGCGTCTCAGGCTCTAATGCAGCCAGTGACACCACTCTGTACGTGTGAGAAGAGGCCGTGAAGTTTAATTAGACGCATGTAAATATCAAAGCTTGAGAAAGTTCCTCTTAACCCTACCACTAAGTGTAGGGGAGCACACATGTGAAGTGTGTATGATGCAAGTAACTGCACCTTATAAATTTAACTAGAAATGGAGCAACCCCACACTTTGGCCAAGTGGCAATAAGAGCAAAGAGCTGTAGTTACATTTTCTGTAGGTGATGCTGAGAGAACCCAAACAAGCTGTGCAGATGCTTTCTGGGCCATAGCTTCTACCAAAACCCTGATAAACCCAGACCACACATGCAGGGTGTACTTACCAAGCGAGATACAACAAACATCCTCCTCTCCCCTTCTCATCTTACAAGCCATAATGATATTTTGCAGAGCATGGCTTTTGGTGCCATTTTGCTGACTGTGTACCCACGGTCAGGCCGACTGCATGTTTGGCTCCTGGGTTCAGGGAGAAGTGCTGCGCCGGCAGACCCGGTGATCCCGCCGCGTCTATGTGTTTGTCGTCATGTGTCTGTCTGGCGGCCGCAGCGCTCTCCCTGACCTCACTGTGTTGTGGAAGGTAATAACAAGGCGGCCAGCATCGAGACCTTACCAAAGGCCCCGCCGCCGCTCGACCCACAAATTCCTGCCCTGTCTGTCCTGCTTTTCAGCTGGGAACCGGCCGGACGGAGAGACGGCACGGCACGGCAGCGGCGCCCTGAGAGTGGGAACCAGGGGTCTTGCCAGCCTTAAAATGGCTGCGTTCTCATCCCGTCCCTGCTTTTTTTAAAAGTTAGCGCTTGTGTGAAAGTTACTACAACAGAAAAACGCCAGGGCACAACAGATCTGTAATTATTTGGGATAGATAGATAGATAGATAGATAGATAGATAGATAGATAGATAGATAGATAGATAGATAGATAGATAGATAGATAGATAGATAGATAGATAGATAGATAGATAGATAGATAGATAGATAGATAGATAGACTTTATTGATCCCAAGCTGGGAAATTACAGTGCAGCAGCATTACACAGACACACAGTGACGATACAGTGACGATAACAACATATAGTATAAGAATATAAAGAATAAGAATATAAAAAACAAACTATACATAATAAAATAGCAAAATAATTGCTACTACAAGATGACATAGCGCAGAGAGGTCGTCAGTGTCACTGTGGTTGAGTTGCAATAGAAGTTATTATTCAGGTAAATGAGTTATATTCTAAATATCAAAAATCTAGCAGCATGGGCACAGAGATATAAGTTTCTTTGTACATCAAGTAATTTGATTGGATGAGAGGTTTCACTCCTATTAACTATTCTGTTGTCATCTTAGATTGAAACAAACTTTGCAAAGTGTGTTATAATATATTTCCAGAAATACTATACATTTCTTTGCTGTTGTCTGCTGCTGCAACCTCGTAAATTTCGCCACTGTGGGATTAATAAAGGATTATTTTATCTTATCTTAAATAAGATGATAATAACCTTTGAATTTAATTATAAATGAAGGAAAGAAGCCTGTGAATATCTCGTTGCACATCTGGGGGTAACATGTAGACAAAGTTAATGCATGTGCACATCAGGGAAATCAGTCAAGTTGTGGAATTAGTTTTGTTTTTGTTGCCAAATATATAATTATAATCTAATGCTGCTTTTTGCTGACTGAGACCTATAGTCCCTGTGACCAAATCACAGCCACGAGGATGTTCAGGACAGTCTCACCCTCTCTTGTGTGATGTTGCTTAATTAGACATTTTTGCCACCTGGGAAAAACAAGTGTGCAATCACGTTGAGTGATGGTCGGGATCCCAGGGTATTTTTACAGTCTATTCTCGAAATTGAGCTCTGTGGTAACACGTGTGATGAAATATCAGTTAATGGCTTGTGAAAGTTGTGTCTCGATTGTGCTGATGTGCAATTTTTTTTTTTTTTTTCTTTTTTGAAAAAATACAGTTATGTAAATTGACTCGTGTGTCCCTTGAAAGCTGCCCTGCTGCCGCTTCCCTCTTCTCGCTGTGACTCATACTACAGCTTCCTCATCAACACCACTACTACACCGCTACTCACCACAAGCTTAAAGGGAGAACGCTACTGAAAATCTGCCTTTTCGAGAACGAACCGCTTGACACCTGTCGACTGGCAAGGTGGCTCTGAAACGTCTGCAGCTTCCTCCCGTTGCAGTCGGCCGCTTTGATCGCTGGAGGTCTCGGCACCGCTCGCAGAGTCACAGCAAAAAATACTGTATCACACAGTGTCCCCAGAAACCTGTTGCAACATCACATAATGTACATAATCTAGATGGAACGTAATGTGCTCACCTTACCAGTAAATAGGTTGCAGAAATACATGAGATATGAGCAAATGTAGTTAACCGCGATAAGAAACAATTTACAGTATGTCCAGCTGCTTCATACTGTAACTATTTGTACTGTTCTGGTCGCTGCTGTCTTATCCCAGCATATTTATTTTTTGCAGCATTTAGTGATGCTTCAATTTCCTTGTGTTTTGCAGGTGCTTTTTCTGTATGAGCAGTTAGGTTTTTTCCAGTTTGATGTTAAATTTAGCAAAAAAAAAAAAAAAATGTTGTCGTAGTTGGACGCAGGTGACGTGGTGTGTAGCGTTTGCCTGGTGTCGTCTGTTTGGGTTTCCACAGCCCACAAAAATTTAAGCTCTGTCCGAAATGACTCACTGGTTCACTGCTACCTGCTCTCACTATATAGAGGAGTATATGTAGTGAGTCCACTGGTAAAATGAAAAAAAAAAACACTTTTAGGACACTACTAAGAAAAATTAAATTGTTGCTGATCAATGCCGATGCGATCATGACTGCGATGCATGATTGCATTGCATCATGGTTTTGTGGGATCTTATGAGTCCACTATAAAGGGTAGCTATATTAATTCTGTTTTGTTTTTTTTTATTTTATTATCATCAGTTTATTTAGCAGGGACAGTGTCCCACATCAATAAACATTGCTGTAGATGCACCAGAGTTAACCAAAGACCATTTTTGGTAACACTTTATAATAAGTACACACTGTTAAGCATTAGTTAAGCATTAAATACTGAATTCATCATTTATAACACATGAATAATCATTAGTATGTAGTTTATAAACACAGTTAAAAATGTTTTACTCATCATTGATAAACACTGACTGTATTATAAACCACATACTAATGCGTATTCATACGTTATAAATGAAGAATTCAGCATTTATTAATGCTTAACTAATGCTTAATAATGTTTACTTATTATAAAGTGTTACCCTATTTTCCATCTGTAATCCCTAGACAGATGTTACAATTCACACTTAACATTCAGACAGCACTACAAAATCACATATAGCCCACTATATAGTGAGTAGTGAATGATTTTGAACACAGCCTAGAGTCCTAACCTTCATGGGGTTGGATGAATCATTGAGCTCTGAATTTCCTGCAGCACGTGTTGTTTTGTATGTGTTAAGCCGGATTCATTGCTGCTAAAGCCTTTAAATTATAGATGATGAATGTTTTAGGATGAGGTAGCTCACCATCTAAAAAGCCTCTTAATTGTCAACCATTGTATTCATGACATGTTGCGTCATATCACTGCCCGCCTCTGTGCAAACCTTTGCAGTACATTTCTCTGCCGTCAATCATGCTCACGTCAGTTTTTCCTCTTTGTCGTCTCCGCCAGGTGCGTTACCTGAAGATCATCGAGAAGAGCGGATACCAGGCCTTGCCGTGGGTGCGCTACATCACCCAGAACGGAGGTAGGTTAAGAGTTCACCGATGCTTGTGCAGGGTGCCCATATCATATGTGCAGGTATTAGGCAACAGTTGGGCAATGCAGTGCAATGTGGTGGGAACTAGCCTCGTACTAATGCAGTTCTATGAAAAGGGGATACACTGTAGAACATGAGGCAATGTGGCAACGTCCTGCGAAATGTGAGAAAGTGAACTTAATTTTTTTTTTTTGCTTGCCAAGCTTCCCTGATCTTCGTACTGAGATTACCAAGGTTGCACATGCTGGTCTTTTTTTTTTGCTAATGTTGCCACTAATTGCCAAACATCCTCATCTCATTTCCTTTGTATTCCATTCATTCTGGGTGGAAAGCATCAGCTGCCTCCACTCGATTTTCATCCCCTCCTTTTTTCTTCGTTCCATTTGATTAAGTCTTGTCCATTTCCTCCTCAGATTACCAGCTCCGGACCCAGTAGGCAGCGCTTCAGCCAGCAGTAGGCAGGTGGACGAATCAGAGGGGGGCGGAGCCGAGCTGCTAATGCGCTATCAATGGCAGGTGTCAGTCATGAGACCAGAGGACTGTCAGTATCTACGTACTTTTTGTTTGTTTTTTTTGTTTTTTTGTCTTTCTTTTGTATTTGTTGAAGTCATATTCATCTCTGATCAATGCAAATATTAGATGGAGCCTTTGGTTAGGCAAGGGTTACAACAAACAAAAAAAAAGAAAGAAAAGTAATTCTGTTTTATTACTGTGTGTGGCTCCTAATGTGAACAAGGCCAAGGAAAGCAGGAGTAACGTTTACATCCCAACCATTACAGGTGCAGAGGGTCAAATGGCTTGAGAGCAGATGTTACAATTCTGATTTAAAGTTACTGTAATCGCCTCCACACAGGTCAATAATAACACACTCACCGGTCAGTCTGAGTCTGAGGGTTTTTTTATATGAAGCTGCTTCGTTCTGCCACAATTCCTATTTGTTGATTATCTGTATATATTTGTTACATGTTAATGATCTTCGACTCAGTGTTATTAGTTTGATAACTGTAAATTTAAAAAGTGAAGCTCTCTTTCGTTTTGTATTCTCTCTATCCTCCTCCTCCTCCTCCACGTGATGCCATTGAAACATGTCAGAGCAATGCCTTCCTGCTTGGCTGTTGTGCTTTTTTCATTCATCACTTTGTCTCCCCTCGACATTCAGCTTTTGGCAAAAAAAAAAAACAACAACATGAAAGTGAGTTTGAGTTGCACGGTAAAGCCCTGTTTTCCAGCCCGACACCTGTCCTCCCCCCCTACTCCCCCCCCCCACACTGTCTGTAGCCAAACTATTTTAAATCATTAAATGTCTATTTAGAGAAAACTGTTCCATGGTCCGCCCTGCGTCATTTCTCATGTGATGTCACTTCAGTCATCAAGGTGAGCTGTTAGAGTGTCATCTGCAGGCACCTGTCCCACAGCGCCGGCGAGGAATGCTGAATGGAGTGGAAAGCTCTGCAGAGGGGAGAGTGTGTGTGTGTGTGTGTGAGGGGGGGGTTTCCTGTATCAGGCCTGTGGTCGTATTTAACCATGGACGGTTCTTTCCATCCCATCCTGGAGGTATTTTCAAACAGTGCGACTCTTAATACCCAGGGCCCGTGATATCATAGGCAACTGAAAGCCAGCACTCCGTAAACATGCAGGAGAGCTGGGAAGGATGTGACTCAAGCTGTGGTCAGCGGTCGCAGACATGCTCGAGAGAAACGTAGGATGGACTGAACACAGACCGGCTATTGTTCATGCCAAAGCCAGACTGCAGTGGTCCCGCATGAGGTCATGCCTTAAGTTTGTCTTTGCGAGGGGACTGTGATACTCTTTAATTCGTGTGAGTCAGTCTAAAGCAGGTGCCGAAGGTCTGTGAATCTGTGTCAACCCTGAGCATGAAATGCCGGATTTGTGCTCGTACCTCGTAGGATGATGATGACACGTTGGACCGGCTTCTATCATATTCTTTGTGCAAACACCTGTTTCTCTGTGGTGACACCTACACAGCAGGTGTGCCCGGTCTGGGAACGGAGCACAATGTAGTTCAGTATCTGTAGAGAGAGAATGCCAGCTTTTGTCATTCATGAGTTTAGCGTTAACCCTGAACATGTACATTGTAAAACGATCTAGAGATAATGTCTTTTTTAGGATATTATTGAACTTTCTTGTAGACTTTATCTGTGTTAAGCGACGCAGTTGTGCGTGTGAATACATGTCCTATCCAGCTGTGATCTGAATGACAGGTATGAGTCTAGTTATAGCACCTACTCAGACCAGATTACTCTATCGCTCTATCGCTGTCTGGGGTCAAAGCTCTTGTTTTGAATATTTACAAGCTCTTCTATTCATACATATCACAAAATAATAATAATGATTTAAGCATCTCTAACTCTGTGTCGTAAACTTCCCACAGCCCGGCCGTTGGTGGAACGCACTTACTGGTCGGCGCTGGGGAACGGTCTCTGTGGTGCTTGGCAGAGCATGTGAATATAGTATTTGGCACACGATGAGAAGGTCGCATTCATGAAGCAAACTCAACCTCTGAGGCGTCAGACGGAGGAGATCTGACATACCGTACGCCTCGTGTTGCAAGGCTGCTTACAGAGGGGCTTGGATGCAGCAAACCATGGGTATCCTCTCTTATGTTCACAAATATTTGACATAAACATATACTCTCTTATCGAAGATTAACCGCAGGGTTATCATAACATTTCTCAAACACACAAGCTCCTCATTTATGTTCAGACTTCAGAGTGTATCATATCAAAGAATTAAGCACCGTGCAAAGCTGAAATGTTAAGATTTTTTTTGTAGACGATTGCTTTAACCTGCATTTTTGTGAACAAGCCCAAAATTAATGTACTTAAAGGTGTACAGAAAAGAAAAAATGAATTTGATTCCACTGTGGGTCCTAACATGAGTGTAATAACTCATCTATCAGACGATGTAGCCCAAACTTTGTGCAAAATTCTGTTTTCGAGTAAATCCGGGATGAAAGTGAGGTAGTTTTTTTTCACATTAGATAATGCAGGCGCACAAATTATACGTCAGCCTGCTCATGATTCATCAGCCACTGATATTGGATCCGTCATCCGTCATTCAAACATCTGAGAGACTCACACACACACCGAGCTCGGTCTCACATCTGAGAGACACACACACACACCGAGCTCGGTCTCACCCATAGACTGTACATAAAAGGGTCTTGCCCCAAACATTGAATATCAGGGCCGGCTCTACGCAGGGGCAAGAGGGGGCAGCGCCCCCTCAAATAAATGTCTTGCCCCCTCAAATCCAAATTTTAGAAGTTGAGAAAGCACATTTTAACATACTCAAAAAATGTGTATATTACAAGTTGACAAAATTATCTGCAGTAGCACAAAAACCTGCCAAAAAAGGGACACTGTTCTTTTCTAAAATGTTCTGTTCTTTTTTTCTTTTCTTTTTTAGTATTCTTAAGACTACCTTTCAGTTTTGTAAATCTTGACCATAGTAGACCCCCCCCCCTTCTCAGAGTACACCAGAATGCTTCACTCAGATTTTAAAATCACAAAAAATTTCTGGGGGTGATGCCCCCACACCCCCCTACAGGGGTTTAGCTACTCACCTTTTCCACCCCCTCTGGGTTTGCAATGCATCTTCAGGTATATGCACAACCCCCCCCCCCCCCATATAATGTGGCTCTTTGCATTACGACAGTAACAAATTTGGGCTCTAAGACCCTGGTTGGCCCCCCAGCCCCTAGTTGGACAGGTCTGAAGGCAGAGGTCTGACAAAGTGCAATCCACTTCTCCAGGTTGGGGTTGGACACATGGCCAACAACCCAATTCAATTAAGTTATCATAAGCACAGAGAAAACAAAGTGCTGGAGCATGATGTGTTCACATGATGCCCCCTTCACATTTCTGACTGCCCCCTCATATATGCCTGCCTAGAACCGGCCCTGTTGAATATCCCGCCCGCTCGATAACGACCAATCAAATTCGTTTTCCTTACTAAAAAAAAAACTTGTGCGGCAACTCGTGGAAAATCGTAGAAGGAGGCGCGACAAGCAGGACAAACGGCCATTTCTGAACACCTTTAAAAGGAAAAGGTCACTATTCGGTTACAGAGTTATGTGGAGGGAAAATCTTTTTTTTTTCTTTTTTTTTTTACCTTGTCTTTTTTATATTTTTTTTTGGTCCAGAAGTCTGGAGCAATTCAGTGTCAGCAGCTCCCACAGTGATTCAGGGATCACAGATAAAATCAGCAGACGGAGAGCTTTCAAATAATGTTCAATTTGTCAAAATTGGGAGAAGATTTAGTCTAAGCCAAAACAAAACAAAACCTGAAGGAGGGGGCTACAAAGTGGAAAAGAAGTCACATGCACTTATCACCTTCATAAAAACTAGTTGTATGGCATTTAACAATGACAGATTTTCATTCATAATTCATTACTACATAATGATAAGTTATTGTTGTACCTTTTAAAATCATCACAGGAAATGTAACCCATTCATTTTTTTTGCAAGAGCAGCAGTGTTACATAACCACATACGTTTAGCTTTGATGCTGTGTTCAACGAAAACAAATGTTCTCGTGCCTAACAGCGTAACTAGACTAAAAGGTGAATGGCACTGGAGCTTCACCTTTCCCCCCCTGTTGTTGACTGTTTGGTTGGTTGCCGTGGAGACGCGACATTGACATTGTTTTTTTGTTTTTTTTACAGCAGATAATTTAGCAGGAGTTCCCTCGCAATGGAAAATACCTATGGTTCATTTACGGCGCGATGAAGCAACAGCAGGTAGAGTTCAGACAGCGTGGCAGTGTCGACTTCAAACTCAGGTGTGCCACGAGGAGGAAGTCTGTCCTGTTTATCCACACAAGAAACCCCATCGCCTAGCAACAGAGGGAATCCTCTCGTGTCGCATCAGGACTCACGATCAGTGCGTGACGTCAGCGCAGGTCGTTCCCCGCTCTGGCACGCACACACACAAGGGGCCCCTGGCTGTAATCACCTGTGTGAAGCCCTGTCACCCTCCAGTTGTGAAACACAAATAGCTGATGATGATGAGTCACCTTGAGACAGTAACTGGAGAAAAGGTATTTTTACTATACGTGGAGCCGCAGAGAGTGAACGAGATTGACTTCCTCCCACAGAAACAAGCGAAATAGTTGCTAGGCTGGTTGAGAAAACACCAGGAGCTCCCCTCTCTGTGTGTGTGTGGTCCGAACCGGTCTTTTAGAGCAGGGTAGACTACTACTCCTGAAGTCGAGGGAAATTTCCATCCTCCTGTGTGTAGACTTAGTTAGAACAATATTGGTTTAAGGAGCATATAGCTGAGTGTTCAGCCGTACTGGCCTTGAGACACTGCTGTAATCTCTCACTGTCTCCAGCCCACACACCTCTGACAGATAGTGTGCTGAGGAGAGCGAGCAGTGCAGTACGTGACAATAGGTCACACACACACTGCCTCATCCGAGCCTTTCCCTTCGGGTCAGTTGACTTGTGGTATCACCTGGTCAAAGTGCACGTCAGGGTAAACATTTAGTGAAGTTGCCATATTTACTTCCCATTAAAAGAGCTCATATAACGAGTGTTTTGCTTTGTCTTCGCCTTGGAAACTGACTCATCAGCAGAGCAGTGCAAAGTCTGAAATATCAGCAAGTACAGTACGGCAGCAGACGCTATTAGTTTCATAATGAACAGAACATGTTATTAAGGATTACTATAGAGCAGTGGATCCTAACCTGTAGGTCAGAACCCCCCCCCGAAAAAAAAAGCAGTGGGTGGTCCCCAGATGTATCAGGGGGATATATCTAGGGACCACCTTAGAGAGGAAGGTCCCCGATATATGGAGGGGAGAGGGGGTGTATGATGATTATAAGGAAGAGAAAAAAGAAAACTGTTACAGAAAATAGTTTATTTTGTCTACTTTTTTGTGAAGTGCTGGTTATTTCTCTCTCCACGGGCCGCTCTTAAGAGACTGAGCTCAGTGTGGGAGCGCTCTGAGCTCAACGCTAAGGTCTGTCTGCTTCCTACATGCTCACACTGACACGCTGATGTCCAGTGGGTTTATTTATTTAACAGTTTATCACAGACGAGATTCACGTCAGCTTCTGTATTTCTAAGAAAATTCTGTCTTCAGTCTACAGAGCATATTGGAGCTGTTAAAGGGATAGTTCAACATTTTAGCAAATTGGCCCATTGCCATAATCCCTATAGTCTTAGCAGTAGGTTTGTTACCTTTAATTGTCGGTGCACACTATTTTTAGAACGGCAGAGCAGAGCCGCGAGCTGCTCAGAGCTACGCTACGGAGGCTAATGGGATTTCTTGGTTTCCCTCATCAAACTCATCAAATACGCAATCCAACAACTCCACAACGCTCTGGTGGACAAGTTGTGACCTGCACATTCACCACGCTATGAGATAATAACAGAACGTTACCAGACAGAGTTGTTTTCGAGGTAAATTTATGCAAAACTGCTGATGCGCGTTCCTGTCGGGGGCAGTTTTTCAGCAAGCAGTCTCTGCATTTACCTTGGAAACAACTCTGTCTCATAACGTTCTGTTATTATCTCATAGCGTGGTGAATGTGCAGGTCACAACTTGTCCACCAGAGCGTTTTGGAGTTGTTGGATTGTGTATTTGATGAGGGAAACCAAGAAATCCCATTAGCCTCCGTAGCGTAGCTCTGAGCAGTTGGCGGCTCTGCTCCACCGTTCGAAAAATAGCTTGCACCGACAAATAAAGGTAACAAACCTAGTGCTATGACTATAGGGATTATGGATTATGGCCAGTTTGCCAAAATGTTGAACTATCCATTTAACAAACCAGTTCAGCTTGTTTTAAAAAAGGGCCTGTGCTTTGTCTGTTCAGGTCTCACTAGTTAACAAACCGCTCCAAATGAGAAACACAGCTAAAGTAGCTAATTTAGGCTGTGTAAATGGTTTGACTGCACGGCTGCCAGTGAGGGTGACTATCTTGGAATAACTCACAAACGCTCCCAAAGTCGCCGTACTCTGTCCACAGGGCATAAACGCAACATTAAAAATGTTCGCTTTCTTAATTTAGAGTATATGAGCGAGCCAACATTTACTAATTGACACTAAGAATAGTAAATAAGCAGAGCTGAGATTGATGGAAATGTCAGTGTTAAGTATTTGGGTCTTTAACCATGTCAGAAAAATTAATTACATCTCATAGTTGTTGAGATATTTCAGTTTGGACCAAATTGATTGTGGTAGGCAATCAAAAAAAAAAAAAAACTTCACATAAGGAAATGAAAAGTAAAATGACTTTTACTCACACACTTACATGCAATGGTGGGTGTGATAGGAAAATGTTGCTTTGTTTGAAGGTACAGTATCACATGCTGCAGAGCTGAGGAGCCACTGTCACACACACACACACACGTTTCATTGTGTCTGCCTTTGTTTCTTGGTGGGAAAATCTTTTATCACACACATCTCCAACTATTTCATGAATCACTCACAGATATGTTTAGAAACAAAGAGTGTAACCTCAGACAGTACCCATATACAGAATATTATACAGAACCAGTTAGCTGACAATAACAGGAAGTCGGTCTTCATCTCTTTTTTGTTTTGTTTTTCTCTCTCTCAGAGCTGTACTGCTGATATACATGGAAAAAAAAACTAGCCTGGGTCCTGTCATGGCACCAGTGGAGATGTGTTTGTCGTCCCCCTTTCACTCTTATTCTGATCTGAGCATAAAGACAAGCGGTACGGCTTTCTGAACATGCCCCCCGGTTGTTCTTCTACTCTCTGTATTTACACATTTGTTTTTTCCTCTGTGCTGCAGAGTGGCACTGCAACGACATGCCCTGCACTTTATGTGAAAAAAAGAGAAACATGTGTAGATAATGAAAGTTCTGTATAACCTGAGGCTAAATCGACAACAGGGCAGTTTGAATAATGTTTTTCTTTCACAACTGTCAGTGATGGCACTGGTCTTGAAAAGTAAACAACCCCCCCCCCCCCTCCCCCTCTACCTTAAATAAACAGGGATGTGTCCGGCTTGAATGAGAAGGAAGTTAAAGATGTCTTCCTTTATCAAGTACATAAAAAGAGAAGAAACACTTCGTGCGTTCCCGCTGCATCGAGCATAATTTATTCTATTAGAAAGACGGAAGTCTCTCTTGCTCTTTTCTGTCACCGAACAAAAACCGTCAAAATAAATGTAGCTTGAGGCAGCCTGGTAATTGAGAAGTCTTTTCTTGTAGCACAATGGAGGGTGAAATCCTTGTGTGTCCTCTTTGAGAAAGCGCAGGACACCTGGCTGTTAGATGTAAGTTCAAAGGCCCGTAGGAGCTTTCAGTAACCTTCTGTTCTTGTTTCATATTCTGGATAAAGAAAGACAAGTGCGCTGGGCAGCACAAAGACACCTTGCACTCTGGGTAATGACAATTACAGACCTTCAGCGGTGCCACATGCAGTGGACGAACCTCTGCTCACCATCCGTCAAATTACTCTTTTACCCGGCTACGAGTCCACCAAGTCAACATCTGGATGTTATCTGGATAGTAACAGCTGTAATAAACACTGACGCGTTCATCAGAAACCCCCTAATTCACTTTGATTGTTCACCAGAGCGCCGTTTGGTTTCGCTCACTGCTACTGAAAACATTTGTGTTTTCCCTTCTCCCGCTGCCTCGGACACTTGATAGGCCTTGGACGGCGTCTGACATACTTTCTGCTGTCTTAATGCCGGCCAGTTGCACCAAATGATATTTTAGCACAAGTGCATGGCAACAGCAAAACAAAGAGGCACAAGATGAATTCTTTGGCCGACCACTTTTTGAATTACTGATCATGTAAAAACCCGCTGCGGCTCGCAGACTGCAAACATCAGTCCTTGGAGCCTGCATGCAAACCAGTCCTCTAAATAGGCTTGTCTATTTCTGTTGGGCTGTGGGGGGAAACATGTGTTTGACATCAGTGTCACTCGCAAGATGTTTTGCAGCGGGGCTTCATTGTCCCCTTACAGCAACTCCACTTAATGGTTGACAATGGCTGAATTCAAACTGTACCAGTAATTACAGTCAAATCAATGAGCTCACGTTTGAGGACGGCCCTGCCTACTGAGGTTAAATGGTTTTTGGATTAAACATTGTGTCTCATTTTGAATCTGCTCGGGCTGCTGTTTATACAAGCCCTATGAAAAGGGCTCTGGATAGACAGCAGCAAAGTAAACACACGCACAAAGTACAGCGTGTCCCGCGCCACAACAAACTCTCCAAGACTATCAAGCCATGTACAACATGCTAGACATCAAAGGGCACAGTCATAAGCAACTTTAAATCACTGAATTTACTCAGAAACCTGATGCGCAGTGACACTTTTGGGTGGACGAAAGTGAACGAGCAGCTCCAACGTCGACTGCTGAGGAACTCATAATCAAAACACTCAGCAGGCAAATTGCTCCAGCTGTGCTGCGGATGATCCAGTGGAAAAAAATACTTAGCCGCTCTCACAGGTGTGGAAATGTTGCAGCTAACATGTGCGTTTCAGTTAATAAATAATATTAGGTCACACAAAAATGTAGCCTTATGAAATGTTTTGAAATGAGACATTAGCATTCAGGCCACGCAGGTGAAGTCAGTGAGGCACTTTTTTCCCAAACACAAAGGGATTACATGAAGGAGACGTGTGTTAAAACAGTGGATTTGCCTTCACGTCATGTTTTTTCAGTGTAATACTGCAGTTATACCGTGTTTTCCTTCGTTTTAGTCACCTATATATAACTGCAGAAACTTTTAGACACAACATCCAACTGTCTGTCACTAAGACTTTTCTGGCAACTGAGGGAAGATATTCACTTATTCATGTGCACTGCAGGAAATGTGATTTGTTGGAGTTTCATGAAACTTTGTGACCCTGAACCAGATGTTGTGAGGTACTCTTCATCTGAGGAGGAGCAGGCCCGCCTCACGACTCTCTGGATTAAAGGTTCAAATAAAAATAAAAAAAACTCTCCTGTTGTACAGTAAAGGCGGCTGATGCTCGTGACCGGTATCCTCATGAACCCATGAACGGTTACTGTTTCCCAGTCCCAGAGAGACCTGGTGTATTTACCCAATCAGCTCGTGGAGAAGAGGAGGAATGAAAGGCCTGTGTGACACCAGCTCTCTCCCTCTATAATTTCCGTCCCCATTTTCCACCAAGACCACTCAATGTTACAGCCATATGGCGGTTTGCTGCCATAACCATTCACGACTGAGTAAAAATAAACCTTTGGGATGCATCCTTGGGACAGGGGTTTGAAGACGCACTCGGTACAACTTGTGCCTGCATGCGACTTTGTGCTGGTTACGATAACCTACTGTGATTCATCCTATCTGCAGATGATTCCCCCTCATATAATTTGCAACAGGACTACGGTCAGAGTATACAATATCATTCAGTTAAAATTCGAGGGTGAGGCAAAAATAGAAAGTCAACCACATCAAGAGGCTGAGACCAGAAATAGCTTGTTTGATGGGTATATATTTCAGTGGTACAATGATGGGGTCTTTAAAACCTCCCCCCGTATTTATGATTCGGGGTAGGGTGGTTGCACACGTGGTTGGCTTACTCTGTGCTTCTGCATAAGACACAGAGGGTTTCAGATCTCAGCCATCCTTAGATCTTCTTAGATTGCAAAACGAGCCACTTATGATGTAAATTACACATGTCTGCACTCCCCAAAATAAATGTACACATTGAGAATTACACAGTTAATCTCAGATATAATGAGATTAACCGAGGTTCTTTCTTCAGCCTTTCAGCAAATACGGCATGTCCTCATATCGCAGTCTGATGTAGTAACTGTTGGTTATTAGGAGGTGTGGCTGCTGCCTGCCGCCTCCCACGCTAAATGTGGTGTGAGGTGTGCAGACAGGAGACAACCTTCACCCACCTCAGAGCAATTATAGAGATTACTGTCTACAACCATTGTGACTGATTAATGGCCTTCGAAGAATTGTAACAGCATTTCACAATGGAAAAAGACTGTTGGTACAACTGATAATTAATACCTTCAAAGCTTTTGTGCAGGCGATATGAGACATGCATGCAGACAATTCTTGAACGTAGGTGCTTTAAACTCTAGGAAGAGGATGTAAAAGGAATGACTCATATTGAAAAATTGACACAATTCATGGTTTTTGAGTTAGATTGACAGAAATCCCACTGACGCTCCACAGCCACACTCGTATGGTACAATACAAAGTGTTTGTCGGACAGTTTTACTCGGTTGTTCAGTCCTGTGCTTTGGCGGAAAGAATTGACAATAACAATATTATTGCAGTACTATCCAATAGAAATCAATAATCATAAAAGTACTCTCAATGAAATGGATCTCTAACATTGTGAGTTTTATCTCTGACTCAGTGTCGAGAGGTGAGAGTATGTACAAAAGTGTATGAAAAGATCAATTGCACTCAATTCATAGAAAGAAAATCATCTGAGATCCCCAAGGCTCGACACCTTCCATCATGGGATCATGTATTTTTAACCAAATATCAATATTTCATATCTTACTGTCAATACCAGTATATTGCAACCCCAATAATGTCAAATATTAGACTTTGTGTAACATGAACATGGTGTTCAGATGATGAGTCCTCTTGACTTTGCTGATTCTTCCTCTTTCGACACCAAAGAATTCAGGTTTGTGGTTTCGATGGATTGTTGTGACATTTGGTTCATAAATCAACATCTAACTTGGGTAATATCGATTAATCATCAGATCAAACTTTGAATTTGTCCAATACTTGATAATATAAATATAATAAATCTGCAACAACAGCATTCCCATCAGTCTCAAATACACTTTGCATTTACTGCTAATAAGCAAATGTTGGCATGCTAATTCAGTTGGTGAACACATTAAACTTAATTTCAGATAAATATCAGCCGATGGTTAACATATTAGCCTGCAACCATCAGCATTTAGCTCAAAGCACCACTGCTCTTACTGGCAGCCACTAGCATGTTTGCAAACTATCTTGATTCATGACAGCAGCAGGAACATTTGTGACACTTGTTATTACAAAAACAAGAAAATCACTGCAAGTGGAAGCCATGCTAATACATTTTAAAAGGCAAAAAATAAGACAGAAATTTAAATGTGTAAAAAAAAACAAAATTAAATTGGAAAAGTTCTTTTAAATTGACCTTTCTGAACCACGGTTAATTGACTTCTTGACCCTCTGTCTGAAGAAGCTTCGGCTGCCATCTGTCAACACACCAAAGCTGAGGCTGTGCTGTGATCACTATCTCAACATCTACACAGAGGGGCAATTTACCTCATGTCCACAGGAGATCATAAGGCACTCAAGCGATAAATTACAAGTCTCAATCAAAGACTGTGTGGCTCCAAGTGTGTGAAGAGGAAGTATTTGCAAAATCCCTGCTACCGTTTCATCAGCATGGAAGTTTTTCACAGCTATTCTTGGTTTATGTGTCACTGTCACAATAGGATGTGCTTTGTTGTAACTTATAACTCAACTTATTGTTTTACCAACAATTCAAGAGGGGTCTTTTTGACCGTAATGGCGCCGATGGTGTCCCAAATGAATTAAGAGGAAATAAAAAAGATTATGCAAATGATCTACTCACCTAACAGGACATATTGCTGAGTCATATCATACTTATGTGACGTGCCAACTAAACAGGAAATCCTACTAAGAAAACACAAGCTCTCACTTTAACAGTTCATTGTGGATTAAGTGAGAGTTTACATGTGAATATAGATTATACTTATTATCTGATCTTATATATGTGACAACCTATAGTTTACATTGCTCGCAGCTATTTTCTAAACATTCAAACAGTTGTTGCGAGAGGAAAAAATGGGAGAAGTGGGGCTATGTTAATCGTAATAGAGCAGATGTTAGTTGTCTTATCAGAGCACATGTTGTGAGCATGGACCATGTCAAACGCTGTTCTTGTTCATGTTCTCCAAAACCTCTGAGAACATGAGCAAACATGCATGTTGTGAAAATGACAATGTAAATTTGCTCCTTTCTTGCACAAAAACAGTTGCTGTGTGCGTTTCCCTAATTGTCCTTGTCCACATGTGCACCATGCAATGATAATATGATTTATTAAATTCCTTTTTGTTAAGTAATTTGGGCACATTTTTCTAGGTGGACAGAAAGGAATCTGAATGGAAAATGCTGTAAAGGGAGAGAAATAGTTGATGGTAAAGCTGCAGTTTCTACAATTATCTCACGCTTTGCACCTTCAGTTATTTATCAGTGAGTATTTTCAAATACCTTTTTTTTTGCCTAGATGGTGTGAGATGTGACAGGAAATGACAGGAACAAAATATCAAAGTTTCGGTATCAAACAAGCAGCAAGTTGAAAAGTATCTTTGTCGTGTTTTAGAGACAGAGACCAACAGGCAAATGTTTTGAGAAGGGTTAGGTGAATTTAGCCCTTATAAATTAAAGAAATACTGTTTTGGTTGCCAAATTGTTTTGGAATATTCTTGAAATATAAAATATATTTCAGATCGGTCTTTGCTTACAACAGCGTAATAACGTTACTTACCAAAGAAGAGAAAGAAAACTAAGAAAACGCTATTAAAATATATGTTATCCTTTGGAAAAATAGCCGTCACTATCGTATATAAGGTTTGTATTCATTGGTTGTAACCTAAACCACAGGTATGTCTTTTCAGGCGTCTATCTGAGGATGGAAGTGGGGGAATTAGGATCTATAAATGGTAAGTAAAATTCATGGCATTTGCTGAAATACCACACAGGGAATGAGGTTGTTTGAACAACGGTTCACTTAATTTAGGTGGTGGATGTGGAACTGCCTGCAGGAGACCCTTCATTACCCTCATACTGTCTAAAATGTTTGAAGGTCTTTACCTGCCTTTCCTCCTCCTTCCTCTCTTCATCTGACACATAATAGCTTGAACATCTCCACCTCTTTCTTTCTCTTTCCCTTTCCTCTCTTCCACATAAACACCTGACAGGGCAGGTGAAGCGAGGTGAGTTGAGGAGCAGCAGCGTCCCTCAGGGCTGAAGACCCTCTCCTTTGATCCTCCACAGCAGATATGATCATTGACGGTACCTCACTACCCTTTACTACCACTCCCTGAATTCAAGCCGCGTTAATCTCAGTGATCTTTATCTCCACACTTCAAAAAAACAACAGGGACCAAAAGACTAAAAAAAAATCCTGTTTGTGTCTCTTGACCTAAATCCTAATGAGGAGTTTCACCATACAGGGATGAAACAGCTCAGCCCTGCCACCTGTTTGTATGCTACTTGGCTCTGCTTTCCATAGGAGTCTGAGGGTGAGCCAGAGTTCTCCATTTGTGTCGAGCTTATAGCATTTAAACAGATGCTAGACCCGCTCCAGCCAAACCAGCATCACTTTTAGTGTTGACCCATGTGGTAATTCTATTTAGCTTCTTACAGACCCCATTAAATTTACCCGAATGACTCAAGCCAAATATATCAAGCAATTTCAGTTTATATGGAGTCGACTTTAGTGAGTCACTTTTAGTTTTACCAGCGTGCACAGGTTGGTTTGAAGGAATCCTCCAGGAGATATATTTTGAGGATGATTTAAAACTCAGGGGAGTTTAACTTGCTCTGCTCCCGCAGGAGTTGTGTTAAAGTGTTTGAGTTATATTGTTAGAAGCTCGCGTGGGAAAGTCTTCAAACATTTGTGTTTCTTTAAGAATGAAAACTGAATGCATTCTTGACTCACTTATGTGCACAATCCACTCCCTCTGCATCTGAGAGACACTGAGTGACAGATATGTTTCAACAACAGTAGAGAATTAGTGGAGTAGTAGGCGGGTTACACAGGAAGAAATTAGTCAAATGTGTTGATTGCCCATTTCTAATTTAGCAGAACATCCCCATAAACTCATCTGCAGTCCCTCTTAATCATCTATTATCCTCTTACATAAACAACAACAGCAAAAAAGTCTCTTTTCCTCTGCCTATGGTTTGCTGCTATGGTTTTATAATGGCTTACACGTTGAAATGTCCTCTTCTATTTTATAGGAAGAAAAAGGAAAAATAATAACAGAAACATTCCTGAGGGGCTGTAATTTTCTTCCGGCGGGTAAAAGTTGTCCATTATGGTCAGGGTCAAGGAACACATGCAACCCCGTCATCAGGGCCGCGTGGTCGGCCACATCAGAACCGCCCGTCACGACCAGTGGAAAGGCCCTGTCTGTTAGCACAACACACAGCCAATCACCAGCCAGAGGCCCCAGCGCCTCGGTACATTTGCCCCCCCTAACCACGCCGCGCTCTAATTTAAGCACACATATTCCATTGAAATTACAGCATGCATACCCACCCTTCCCTGCAATTTACATGATTTGCACGTGGATGGAGTGAACGCAGACAATGCTGATACAGTGCAAGTGAGGACGTTTGTGTGTATTTTTTTTGCAGGTAAGTGGAGCAATGAAAAACCTCAGGGAGAAGCTTATCAAGTTCACAGGAAAACAAGCAGACAAAACAAGACGAGGTCAAATCCCAGGTCATGTTAGGCTATACTTGCATTCTGCTATGTCACCTATTCATATATAAACTAGTTTAATGCAACCAAGTCTCCAAGGTGTAAACCACCAATGTTACAACCACATTGTCTGAAGAAATGACCACAACAAAGGTTTGTTCAAAAAGTTGCTGTTTTGTATAGAAATAAAAAAGAAAGAAAATGTTTTTTAAGTGGATCTGCCCACGCTGTTGGAGTCCAGCCAACAAAAAAATTGTATCCAGAATGATCTTTGCACGATAAGACACACTGAGTTCATTTCACCTTATCAGATGGCACATGAGATTGTCTGCAAACAGGTTTTATTCTTCTAAATTTATTCCAGCCATAAGTGGAAAAAAACTAGAGTTTGAGACATGAAAAACTTCACATCACATTTTCATTTCTTCAGCGTGTTTAGTTTAGTTAGGGAACATTTGAATCATTAATAATCATTGATAAAACATCGATATGAGTCTGTCAAGGTTCATGTGTTCTTGATGCATGATGGATTGTCTGAAGATTTGGACAATAAAATATTTGAAAATGCCAAAACAGGAACGTTAATCATGATTATATTCCCAGTAGTCATGTGATTTTTCAGGAAGAAGGGCCTATAGACAACACAACTGTTTCTCCATGTTTGTCAGATATGTAAAAAGGAAACCGGCGGCAGCGAATACATTCACCATGACTTTATGATGCTATATGTAGTCAATGGTCACAACTTGTCCCATTGTTCCCCCCAAAAAATCAATTCATGTCTGACAACACAGGATAAAAACAATATACAAATGCTAAGATGTAAGAAGATAGGAAATGGTGATATTTGATTGGAAAATCAAAGCATGTCTGACCTGTCTTTGTATTCCAGACAATTTGTGTTGCATGATAAGAGTAAAAACACAACACAACCGGCTCTGGTTATCTGCCGGTGGAACAAACCGTCAATCACATCGAAAATATTCTAGCACTGTGGGTTTTGGTCATGCAAGAGTACACCTCTTTTATCCAAAGTATGAGTGTGTCGGCTTGCGTGGGATGTCACTTGGCGGCATCAACGCTGCAATCCTGAGTGGAATTTTACAGGTGTTGTGTTGTGGGAATGTGAAGCTCCTGTCTACAAAACAATCCATCCTCACACCTACACACCATCTCAAACCTGCAGAGTTGTTGTTGGACCCGAAGTCGTTCTGCGTATCTCCTGCTGAGGCGTTGACAGTGAACACCGTTGGGATCTCACAAGGGGTTGTCTGTGAGTAACGCGTAGAGTGAAAGACATGACAGACAACCAAACACACACACCTCAGCTGGGAATGCTGCAAGAAAACACACACTAGCTACCCGGTGCATCCTGATGCGGTGGCAGTGATGACTCATTGCAGCGAGCTGGGAACCTGCAGGGTGAAGTGTGTATTTTGACTAATGGACTAATCTGATTGAGACATGGTCAATGTCGCTTGACTTCATTTCTGGAAGGCTTGTTTTTGTTGTGCTTTTAACCCATTGTTTTTAACAGTAAAGTATTATTCCGTGGAAGACGCTTTCTCTTTACCTTTATCACCACCAATTATCTGTGCAAGTCGGTGGCATGTGTCTGATGCAGGTGGTGATATGCATACAGTGCTGATGTCCTGCAGCTGACTGGATCAATAAATGTGGAAAAATCAACCAACTGAGTCAGCTAATATGAACTAATGTGCTGCTGAATGTATAAAAACAACTCGCAAGCAAAATTGGGTGGTAGTAAATTCAAATAGATTATAAAACAGTATTATAATTAGCAGTCGAAAAGGATGGCCAAATTTATTTTTAGTAATAACTAGCCAAAAGCATAATGATTAACAGATTAAATACGTTAAAACAATGATTTATCAGTTGAAATCCCACCTAAAAGTGGGCTAATTTTCATTCAAAATATTAGCTTCAAGTAATGAGTAGGCTATAAACATTTGAAATAGCTAGCTGAGTCGCAGACTATTTAAAATAACATAGCCTATAGTCTTAATTAAAAAAATAAAATAGTTCAAATCAACCCTAACCCTAACCTTTTTATCAAGATATAAGATTAGTTATGCTAGCTAGCGAGAAAGAAGCAGGCAACAGATTAAATTGTTTATAGTTAGCCAAAAGCAGCGTATAAACAGACCAAATAGGCAAACTGAAAGTAGATAACATTTGAATAAATAGGCTGACTACAATTAGCCAGAAACATTAGCATTAAGCTTGTCAACAATTCTGCTGTAGGCAAGTACAAAATGCAAACCCGACCAAAGTTGCCTAAACTTTGACAACTTCCCTATGAAAAAGTATAACAATGTCTACCTTTGTTTCTTTCTCACAGTGATTAGCATCCAATTACATCACATTAGATCATGATGCTGTTGAAGAGGCATTTAGGTGTTTCTGGCTGTGGGGTTAATCTGATGAAATACAATGTGAGCACAGACACAAATGATGCTACGTGACTGAATTATTTTTATCCCCTTTCAAACGTCTTTATTTTGGACAGATTTCAATGTGTCAAACAGGTTTCTCAGTAGGTACTGACAAGTGGCATTTGTTCTGTGCAAGTGCATCGTCAATGTCACGTTTACAGTTCAAGGCCGGTTTTGTTCAACAGTGATGTGGTTCATTCATTTACTCAGGTGTGTTGAAGGCACCACAATTCTACGCTATCGCACAGTAAGTGCTTTTGAATAGGAATTTGTTCATTGTCGCATAAGATGGAGAGCCAAGGGGGCCTTGGCATTTGAAAAGGCCATATTTGAGGGCCTCCTCTGTGAGTGTTTACCTTCAAGGACAAATGAAGCTATTGAGTCCCTGCGAGCTGTGAATGAGCTCCTTCTGCACACATGGGCTTTTGAATGCACATCAAAACAACCTCAGCAAACCCAGGGACACATTCCTCAGGTGTTTAATGTGAGGGCAAATAGGCAACCACTTCAATAAAATACCTCTTGGATGGAATTGCATAAGTCAGAAAAGCAAGCACTGACCAGACCGAGGTGAAACTCAGAACACCAACGGTTGTAGGTTTACCTGAAGTTTATAAGGACTGTTTGAAGAGTGGGGATTTATTGTGTTGACAGGTTTACAGCGGAGATACATGCAACGTGGTACAAAAGCTTGATTGAAGGAGCGCTGAGGCCATCATTTCACCAGATATCAGGATGTTAATCAGTGTCGCCACCTCAAAACATCTATTCGTTCATTGAATTTTGGTGAAATGTATGGAGGAAGACGGAGAAAAACCTCTGCCACATGTCTATTTTTACATGCCGTCTTTTTGAGGTTGAAAAGACAATAACAAGTTGAGCCCTGCGAAGGCCATCCTATTTTAATTATATTGTACCAAAGCTCCCCCGCCCCATCTCCCTCCCCTTTCCGCAACCCCTTCCCTTCACAAACACACAAAAAGGCATCACATTACACACTAACATCCCTGCGCCATGTAATTATACAATCGGCAAAAAACATTTATTTTTAGGGTCAGTAAATGTTTGACTTCTGCTTGTGTGTGTACGAGAGGCTGAGAGAACAGGCAGGGGTATTTCACTATAAAAATTTTAACAACTCGAACTTCATTGTCCAGTTTGGGGATTTTATGATCTGTAGGCGTTTTCATCGAGTTGAAAGCGTTTCCAGCTCCAGCTTTATCCAAGAAAAGACTTGGAGCACAGAGTGTTCTGAGTGTAACAGGTGTAACTAGTTAAAACTAATGTGTTTACTGTACAAGGGGAGGGTTTTCAGGGTAACGCAGCTGAAATTCTGTGCATTAATTAGGACTTAAAGGGACATGTTGCAAACTGATGTCATGGGTAATTTCAACAGTATACAGTATAATAGGTCACAGATTACAGGGGCCTGTAACAGACATAAATATAAAAGTCAGATTTCCACAAATGGGACAACAACCGGAGTAATAATATAGAGTAATGCCAAGTCTGATTTATTCATCTTTCTTTCTTCTTCCTCTTTTTTTTTAGTCAGAATCGTTGCAACATAGGCAGCTTACTCACAATTTATGCCTTACACAGTTGGACAGAAGAAAATGTAAATAATTAAATGGATTGTGCCATTAAATTATAAATAATGACCCAGAACAGAGCTTCCATTATATTTATTTCATCTCATTTTTAAAAAAATTGCCATTCCTTGAAATGCCTCTTGCAGGGGAGCGTTTAATGGAGCACTGGCCAGAAAGTGAGTCCTGAAAGCCAGAGACTCTGAGGCTGGTGAATTAATCTGTGAGTCATAGGGATCTGGTTGACATCTCTAT
The DNA here is from genome assembly GCF_045865225.1 of Trachurus japonicus. Classification (NCBI taxonomy): domain Eukaryota; kingdom Metazoa; phylum Chordata; class Actinopteri; order Carangiformes; family Carangidae; genus Trachurus; species Trachurus japonicus. The sequence continues at coordinate 15,322,198 of NC_140923.1, forward strand.
CAAATCTATAAAGATATAAAGTGTTATGGCCACGTTGTGCTCTGGGGAAAGTAAAATCTTAGTCATAGCATCTTTAACCTCCGTTTGCGTCACATTTTTTCGACATGATTGTAGTGACTAAAACAGGAATATTTTTAATTCGTCCCTCTTGTAACTGATAATGTATCTTTGCCATTTGGCCCCATAATAATGAAGGATGGGAGGGTCATTATTATTTCTGTAAGAACAGAAGAACATGCACCAACACTTTTTGTCATTATTTCCAGTGACTAAGAGTAAAACACAAGCAGCAGCCTCTTCCTGTGTTTTAACCCATTAAAGAATGTGGGTGGGGGGATTCCGCATTTGTTAATTATTGAAAAAAAATACATTTGTACGTTGTTTGAATCATGTACTATCCCATTTTGTGGTTTGGGTACAGCATGTAGAAGCACCACTCCAAATTTCCTGAGTGTAAACAATAGAAGGAAATCTACATATTTAGCTTGAAAACATAACTTTAAAATAGAAAACGATATGTGAGCATTAAAATATCGTTGAACCTCCTCCATACACTACATTTGTTTCTAAAAATAACAAAACAGACAAGACCTGAATTTAAAGATTTAAAGATCTTCTGCAGAATTCATCTGTACCTTGAAAGAGAAATGCGAAACAAGATATTAAATATAATGCAAATCTTTCATAACTTTCTAAAAGTATATGAACAGAAACTGAAAAGAATAATTCGGCTCTTCAGTAATTGCTAGAAGCAACAAGAACAAGACTGCACATGGCTCGTGCTATTATTTATTACTCATCCTAAGTTCATCGAAGAGGTATTTTAATGCGAAACACTACAAAGGAGCAGAAAAGATAATTGCGGCTGCTGCAATGAGCTGCAACTTGTCTGTCTGACATTTCGCTGTCCATCACAACCTCTGAGGGCAGACATGTATTTGCTGCTGCTCCGCTCACTTGACAGCTCATTGTTTGAGGTGGGATCAGCCGTGATGACCACAGTGCCAATGTTAGGTAATTAGCACATGTTTCATCTGTGGAGTTCATGTGACTAGCTGGGCTGCAGTCAGTCTATACTACGGTGCACTTTGCTTTTGTTTTCCACGCTGCGTGATGAACCAGAGCCGACTGTTTGCAAAAGTCGAGGCCTTATCTGGGGTTTAGAATAAATAAAACGTTTTGCTGTAGACGTTATTGGATCTGGTGATGTGCCAGTGTTTAATCTAATCTGCCACAGGAGGAGACTGAATCCATGCCAAGAAGTTTTACAGCACGGAAATGATGATGGCCTCTCAATGAACTTTATCTTATCTAATGGAGCCCATAGGTGTCTGATTATCGATTGGTACAGATTCAATATATGTTTTCATACAAGCTTTATCTCTAATCTTGCAAATAAAAATATTGGGAAAATGTGTGTAAAAATAGATTTCTTTTCTTAAATGCTTCATAAAAATGTTTGTTTCATTTTGATCTTTAAAAAAAAAATCCACCCAGAGTTTGTTTTTTTAATCAGTCAAAAGCAAAGTAAAAAAACACAAATATTATATTTGTGTTTCCTTTTCCCATAAGCGAAGAATACTGGCTTCATCAAATTGTGTTATCTCTGGTGAATGTAGTTTGATGGGGGACAACAGGCGGCACACCCATCGCTTGTGGTTGGAGTGACTCATTCTCAGAAACCAAGCAGTCAGCAATTCAGTACATTTTCATATTCATTCCTTCTCACTGTTAATTAGACACAAGAATATTGCAGTAATACAATGGACTTTCTAAATGATTTGCTGCAAAAGATCGTGTGATCTTTAACTGCTTTTTACTTTTTTTTTTAGGAGACCGTTACAGGAAACCTCACATGTGTTTTCGCAGTATTTCTCTCTTTACCTAACAGACACCTTGTGTAGCTTTTACTCTGAAGAGTCAGTTAATGGAAATTAAAGCATCTTAATCACCATCTGTATCTAGCCTTAGGGATAAATTAGGCTTATTTGGCCAAGACTTCCATTGGACTCGATACTGACGCATTTTGCATTGAAAATAAAGATTTTGCCTGCAGCACAAAACAAATACACCTTCACTCTTTTGGGGTGGCAGGCATCACAAGTTTCAGAAGTTGGCGTCGGAAAACCGCAAACATTTTTTGCAAGTCAAATAACATCAATTAGATTTGTTTTCCCAACAACATTTGCAAAACAATACGCAGCAATTCATTTCCCTTTGTTTTAATCTGTTATTTTTAGATACTGTGTGAAACAAAGGGAAAGATTGTCACTGGTCTCATCAATGAATATGAAACATGACTTAAATCACAGTGTTATCACGCATCTGACTCAACACGTGCAATGTTTCCAACCAGAAACAACATTTGGCAAACCACATTTATAAACTCTAGACAGGGATTGCACACTAATGCCAAAATGTGTGAAATGAACATATAACATCTCTTCACTGACTGGTGCTGTTTCAGTTTTTTTATCAGCAGGTTTTATCGATTACTATTGTGTCCTTGTTCCTCCCTCTTCTTTTTCTGGGCTGTTGATTCCTCTGAGTTCCTCAGGCAGGAATATCACGACGTTTCAAGGTTAAAGACCAAAGGTGAGCTGCCCCCTTTTGGCTTTGGAGAGAGACCTGGCCTGAGGAGCTCCACCTGGACCGGTTAACACTTCAGTCTTACACAGAATCGTTCACTTATGTCTAATTCACCGTGGCTCCATAACCTTCTTTATCTTTGCCTGCTTGTTTTATATAATGGCAGCCAATCAAAGGAAGCTGCTGCTGGATGAGTCAAGTCAAAGCGAGCTCTTCCTCATTTTGGGTTCAGCAGGATGTTAATCAGCCTCAGAGAAGAAATCAGTCCAATGTGCCAAGAAAAGAAAAGAAAAAAAACCTTTTGAAATCCTCCTCCTGAAATCCCCACTGTTTTGTTCCAGTAAACATGAGTGTATTCAGAGATCCCAGGGTCTCACAACCAACCGACCTATTCAAACCCTCATGTTTGCTAAACCTATAAAGTCCCACGTGAAAAACAGCTCTGTTTCATATTGCCCCAATGTTTTTTTTTTCTTACACAACAAATGAGAGCTGCTTCTATTGTCATTCTAGATTAGTTTGGAGACAGCAGGTCCTCAGGGTACAGCTTTGTGACCTGCGCTTAGTGTTTGGTGCTGGAAGGAGGAGGAGGAGGAGGAGGGGGGGGGGTTACTTTACCCGAGATGCTATCAGATGACGGAGTATTTATCTCTAGTGTTTTCTGTAATTAAAGAGTTTGCTTTACTAAAAGCTGTGACCACTAATCACTTCAGCAACTGTTGTCCCCCGGTGGCCTTTCAAGTTCCTATATGTCTCCACGTCTTCTTCAGCTTGAAGGAATGAAACCGTCATTCGAGTACGAAGGTTTCACTTCCGATCATTACTCGATAGGTAATTACAAGATGAATCAGTCAATCTCGCTCTAATGTGTTTTGAATAACATGGCATCTTTGAAATAAGACACCGCCGCTCCAAAAAATCTGCAGCCTACGGGAACGCCGCATGCCTAAAGGAAACCACGGAGAAGCCTTGACTGTGTTAAGCTGGACAGGCTTATCTGCAACACATCTGCAGGGCTGCTTAAAAAGTCTGCAATTATGGGTTGTCACAATGAAAGAGATGATGAGTTAAGCTGGGCTGCTGGAGCAGCACAGGCTCATTTTAAAGGTTACGATTGACAGCATACATTGTTGTGGCGCTTCAACTCAATTTACTTAAGAATCATGTTTTGTTTTGTTTTTTTTATTTGTCTCTGTATGGTTTTGAATAAAAGGGCTGAAGGGATGAGCCCTGCAGCTTCTGGTGCTGTAAACTCAAAACACTAATCATGAGCGCAAACACATAAGTGTGAGTGTCACCCTGTATTACTTACTTACTTATTTTTGAACCATTGCAGTTTGGTGTATTCATTCAAGAGTCTTCACCTGCATCTGCAAAACTATACTGTTTCTATATTTCGTGACTCAACGGCTGTATTTTGTAGGGGTGGGAATCTTTTATTATCTAACGATTAGATTCGATTCTGATTTTTGGGGCTACGATTCGATTCAAAATCGATTTTCGATTCAAAACGTGATTTATTGAATTTTAAACATTTATCCATGCTTAGATGGAATTGTTGAAACTTTTGAAAAGTGCCTCTTTATTAAAAAAGTAGTGCAGTTAAACATGCTGCCTTTTAAATTCTAAGGAAATGGAGGCCGATTTTTTTATTTTTTAAAGTCGATTTTGGGACATTATATATCGATTCTGAATTGTATTAAATGAGAATTGCAATTCTTATATGAATCGATTTTTTGGCACACCACTAGTATTTTGGAAAACTTCTCATATTTGCAAAAGCCGTGGCGCCTCATTAGGAATTTGCTGGACAACAATACACTGAAACATAAATCACTACTATTATTATTAGACTTTCTTTCCCCTATTGTCATCTTGGATTAGAAATATAATATGTCCAAGACGCTGTTTGTTTGTAAAGAGGCTGAGAACATCATGAAACCTGACGCCCGTCACGCTCGGGACAGTAATATCTGGAGGAGCAATGAATTTTTGTATCTTTGCAACTTGATATTGCACAGCTTCACAAACACAAGAGTAAAGCCATGCAGCGTGATGTCATTTCCTCTGGGTGTTCATTTTGAGTCGGGTGGTGTGTGGAAGATTAAAGGTGCTTCCGATGAGCTTCCTCTTCCTCAGAAGAAGCACCCGTGTCCCCCCTTCTAATTTGCCTCCTGTCATTTGCTTTGTGCGCAAACTGAAGCCTTTGAAGTCAGTGAGTGAGGCTCAGTTGCTGTATGATGGAAAAATGTGTGTGTATGGATGTCAGTGTGTGTGTGTGTGTGTGTGTGTGTGTGTGTGTGTGTGTGTGTGTGTGTGTGTGTGTGTGTGTGTGTGTGTGTTATCTGGCTTTGTGGATGCGAATGCACCAGAGCTGGTGTAATAATACAAAATATAAAGAGTTCAACAAAAGGTAGGTTTCCTGTCGTCCTCATTCCCATGTAACACAATGCAGCGGGACAATAGCAGCAGCTCATCCACCGCCATTATCCACCGAGATTCACTGAGAGCTTCCGTTACACGAGCCCGGCTCCCATCCCTCCTGTGACTCCGCTGACGAGGTAACCTGGGGTTTATCTGCCTGACCGTCAGTATAAGGTTACATACGAAGGCTTGTGTTTCCAAATGCTCTACTGTATATAAGTTTTGTTTTTTGTTTTTACATTTGGGAATGTAATTTTCCCACAAAAACACAAGAAGTCACATATTACCCTCTGAAATATACGGAAAGTCATTTCAAACCAGGTTTTCATACACTGAGTATCAAATGGAGGTAGCTGTAGAGAAACTGGATATGTTTTGATTGAAGAAAAAAAAGTGAAACTAACTGATTTATGTCAACAAAGTAGGACTACTGAGATCTGTACTTCTGATTACTCATTAAAGTAAACTGTAAATAGCACAGAAACTAAATCAGCATTAGTTTCTTCTCCTCTTTCTCGTAGCTGCTCTTTAGGCTTCGTCTTGCGTGCTGAGAGAGAGAGCTTGTCAGCAGCGGCTCAGTCTGCTGACAGACGTTAAAACGTTCCCTGATCTGATAGCAGCTGCGTCTCTGATTAGTGAAGTGAAACAATGGCTTTGGAACGAGCGCGAGAGAGAATTCAAAACACAGACGCACAGACAGAGAGGAGGAGGAGGAGGAGGAGGAGGAGGAGGCAGATATCGATATGAAGCTTTAATTACAGCATCCTGCAGGAACTACATGGAGCCAGAAAACAAATACTGCACATTCCTTCATCCTGCACGTGCAGCTGACTGCTTGGAATTACTGTATTTATTATACCTGCATTAAGTGTATGTGTAATTTCAAGATTTGGGGATTGTTGCATGTTTTTTTTTTTTTACATCTTATTATAAATAAACAATTATACAAACACCTGAAACATTCAAAGCATAGGCAACATTTTCAAACTCTCCACATCAGCCAGAGATCTATCCACTGAGGATTTGTTGCTGTTTGAACAGCATCTGTCAGGTGGATGTATTTCACATACAGTACCAGATATTTGGTGGATGCTGTCACTGACAGCAGCTTTTATCACTGCTGGGAGAAAAAAACACTGCACAAAGTTCAGCAAACAAAATACCTAAGAAAAGAAAAGGTTTCTCTCGTATATATAAAGTTTCATTCTTTATTTTCTTGCCTTTTTATTTCTTAGCCTCTTGACCTACTGACCTCTCTCTCTCTCTCTCTCTGGGATCAAGTTACAAACACTGAAGAAACTGGTTTTCTATTAGGAACATGATGAAATGTTTTTGCTGAGCTGAGGGATTCTCTACTTTTGTGACCTTTACAGTTTTTCTCAGTCCCTTTGGTACATTTATCAAATCATAGATATTTGCAAAACAGTAAGTGCATTTCTCAAAACAATTCGTACCAATAGCAAAACACCATGGAAAACACCTGCAAAAGCCAGTCTCTTGCTCAAAATCCTTAGCTCATCTCTCAAAAGTAAAATCTGTCAAATTGCTTAGTCATGTTGTCAATACAAGAGTGTACTCTGGAGGGATGTTCTGATGTAAACTAATAACTATTATAAATTGTAAGTTACATCTTAGTGTATGTGGGAGATTGATTGGAAGAGACTGGACAAGATTCACATTTAAACTTTTACTGTTTGTACTGTAATTTGTTGCCAGACCATGCATGTCATTGCGATACAGAAAGAAAGAAACAAAAGTAGAAATGTGGATATAGGACAATCTCCTTAGGGAAAACTGTACATGCAGTGCTGTAGTCCAATTCCTTGTCCTTCCATTGTCAGACATTGTAACATTGTGTTGTGCTCTGGCTACTTGCCAGGTGATGGTTCATGAGATGCACCTTTGGGCTATTTCAGAAAACTGGTTGATCATTGGTTGATCTAATGCTTCAGACATTTCCCTTTGTTAGAGAAAGTCAAGATTCACCTGGAAGCAATTTGCCAATTCAGGACAGATTTAGAAAAAAGGGCTAATGGAAATGTATAGAACTTGTTCAACCATTTAGCATGTACAGATTTATGGGATTAACTAATTCCTAAATGTTGTGGGGTGTGAGACTATTCAACAGAGACCCATTATAATACATTTATAAATGTAGGAAACAGCAGAGATTTGTACATAATCATTTGCATGGATGTGCCAAAGCATTTGCAACTTGTTCAAAGAAATGAGAAGCTGCTTTTTTGATGTGCACAAGTGACACAATGATGTGAAGATTGAACAAGTTTTCAGTTCTGATCTGAGAAATGAACCAGAGCGACTGAGAAAATCTGTAAACATTTCGGTCTGTTAGCAGAATAAAACTATAAACATTAGTAAGTGCTCATCAGAGTCACTTTGTACCTTAATGCGTGCTCTTCAACTGTTGATTGTGATTGTTAAGGCTGACATATTCCTATTGTATGTGGTCACTGTTTGTTAATCCAGCATCAGCAGCAGCAGCAGCAGCAGCAGCAGCAGCAGTTCACCCTCATCCCTCTGTGCTGTCGGGCTGCTGCTGCTGTCGGTGCCCTGACGGCCGCTCCGCCGGCTCCATTCAGCAAGTCAACAGGACCTCACAGGAGCTGCTGGCAGCCCGGTGCCCACACAGCCAATTCTCCAGCACTCAGCAAGACAATAATACAACAGGGCCCCTCACAATGCAAGGCTCCCATTAACAATGAGGTGGGGGTGTGTGGGGGCTAAAGCAGCAATCAGTGCAGGGCTCCCAATGAGGCAGACCAGAGCTGTGCAGACGTCTGGGCTGGGGATTTAAACCGGAGGCCTCGGGCCATCACACCTGACTGCAGGCAACCTGAGACGCAGGGTGAGAGGAGGAGGAGGAGGGGTGGAGGGGTGAATGAATTGTCAGGTTAATCATTTGAGAAGAGAGTCTGCCAGAAAATGTTCTTTAAAAAAAAGTGGCGTTGGTGATTTACTCTGCATTTCAGAACATTTTCTGTCGTCTGGACTCATCATCAGGTTTCACCCTGGTTCACCCTGATGATGACGGCTGAGTGTTTCAGTGTTTCACTGTTTCACTGTTTCACTGTTTCAGTGTTTCAGTGTTTCACTGTTTCAGTCAGAGTTGGAGTCGGTTCCTCAGGCGTCGACACGGTGGAGAGGCATCGTTTCACCTGGACCAGTGAGAGAGAGCGGCCTCTTTGAAAAGTTATCGTGTCAGCGCTCATTACCATGTCAACATGCTAACAACATGTAACATGTTTGACGGCATGGGACGGATTATCAGGCATGGCCCAGGGGATGGATGGATGGATGGATGGATGGATGGATGGATGGATGGATGGATGGATGGATGGATGGATGGATGGATGGATGGATGGATAGATAGATAGATAGATAGATAGATAGATAGATAGATAGATAGATAGATAGATAGATAGATAGATAGATAGATAGATAGATAGATAGATAGATAGATAGATAGATAGATAGATATGAAGAAAACTAGAAATCTGAGTGAGAAAAGAAATACATAGTTGAATTCACATTAAAAGTTGAACAATGCCGTCTGTCAGGAATAAAATACAAAGTGCTTAAACGGAGAGAGAATATTTTTCAAGAATCACATTTACATAACCTCTGACATGACTGATATTAGCAAAAAAAATAACACAATTAAATTGTTCACCGGTGATTACTTTCCCCCCTTTTTACTCCTGCTTGCATTCAAACAAAATATGATAGCTGCCAGTTATTTTTTTTATCTATTTTTTTTGCATTACAGTAAGTTTGGAAAAGAGTCGCTATTGTTCAAATAAGTCTCTCTCAACCCACAGAAGCACTATTTATTCACATTCGCTGGTCGAATCGTTTTGCATGTGAAAACAAAGAAGTGAGCAACAGAAAGAAACAATCAGGCAAAACAACTCAGCACTTTTCTGCCCTTAAATAATCCAATTAAGATCTCATGAGTGCGGCCAAAGTCACCAGTGAAACAGTTCCAGCTCACTCTGAAAATAAAAAGAGGAAATCTGAACAAACGGGAGGGTAAAGTGTGCTTGCATGTGTGTGTGTGTGTGTGTGTGTGTGTGTGTGTCTGTTTGCCAGTTGTATACGTGTGTGTGTGTGTGTGTGTGTGCATGTGTGCGAGTGTGTGTTTTTGTGACACGCTGCATAAATATTTACAATCTCTCACCAAATGAGTGTGCTGATGTGGATTTAAAAGCTAACATTACGGAGGATGAAATAATGAGCTTGTGGTTTCAGGGAGCTGGAGGGAAACACGCTTGGACAAATAAGGACAGCGAGTAAATGGAGCTTTTGTTGAGCTCTGTGATACTTCTCGCTCTGCACAAATAGAAAGGTGGTGTCAGAGGTGATTAGGAAAACAAATGTCAAGTTCTTTCACTCTGCTATCAGCTCTTTTCAGTGCAGCCCTGCACAGGTGCACGGTGTGTGTGTGAATGAGTGTGTTTATACGAGTGTGTGTGGAAGCACGCCCCAAAGTGAAGCAGAGTTTTGCTACTGACATTCAGCGTTTTGAGTTGATGCAACCTTCCTCCATCAATGCGTACTCCCTTCTTCCATCTAAAGACAAGATTTGGCTTAAACGCACGCAGCACAACTGATCTTTTTTTTTTGGAAATACATCTTAGCCTGTGGTCTCACAGCGGGGATGTACTGCCAGGTTTAAGACCCTGTGAGCTCACTCTGAGAGTCTGAGTCTGAGTGAACAAACCTGAGAGAAAGGCTGGACTCTGTGTGTATTTTTGCAAAGCCAACAGACAGCTGACGTTTCTTGCACATGCAGGTTGAGTCAGAAGTTGCATAAAACGAAACATAAAAATCACATGTATCCTGAGGAGACTGGCAGGGCTTTAATGTGTCAAACCTGTGACGTAACGTACCTGCATGACTCCTGATGCTTCTCATAAATGGTGGATAATTACACAGTAACAGACAGATGCAGCACAAAAAGAGCTTTGTGGAAAAGACAGCAGACAACTCGCAGCCAGCGCTCTTTTATTTCTCTCTCTCTGTCAGAACAGAAGTGCATGTTTCGTTTATGATGTGCTCATTAAAATACCTGCAGAGTTTCACGTATCGTTTTACTGGCAGATTGCGCTCAAGGAGCTCCTCTGTAGATCGTTTTATTGCAGTTTTATTGCGTGTAGATGTAAACAAAGCAGGGGAAAAAAACACTCTCTCAAATCGCTTGCAGGAGTTTGCTCACTTTGTATGACATTTTTCTGTTGTGTGTATCTCCAGGAGGCAAAGTAGTAACTCTGCCGCTCATTTTACATGACACTTCAAACGTTACCACATCAGACTGGTTTTTTTTCTTGTTTAAGTTTACTGTAAGTTCACTTTTTTTAATCCAGGTTTGCTAATGCACACACAGGATGCTACTGATTGGTGCATATTTACTATGACTTAAGTTAAGAGTGACAGAAACTATTAAAATACATAATCAGACATTGCTTTTATTGCACTGCCTGAACACACAGGTCATCCGGTTACATGAATCTATAGCTGCTACTATACAAACACATGTAGGGTGTGGTTAAGGATGAGACCTGAGCGGACAGGTAAATACACATGGTATGTAGTTATAGTTTTATTAGCCTGTTTGACTAAAAATACACTGTTCCTCTGTGTTGGCCTATGTGGCTAAAAAAACATGTCCAAAGTTGATTTATAGGTGTTACACAAATGCACACCTGAGATAGAAAACCTCGCTATCATCAGGCAAATATATACACAACATATGGTTTTAACATTAGTCACTCTGAAATATTGAAAATTAAGTGATCCAGTTTGCTAACAATGAAAAAAAAAACCTTGACATTGATGAATCAGCTTCACCTTATCAATAGAAATAAAGATAAGTGGAAAATGAAAAAACAAATTGTTGCAAAACTAATGTCACCGCCCAGTGCTTTGCAAACAGTTTTGCTGACATCCTTTGAACTCTGCATTTACCTTGAACGATAGCAGAGATATTATCAGTGGTAGGGCCAGAGTGGAGAAAAGTTAGCTGATTTCCATTACATTTAAAAAATGAAAAAAAAGGAGGAATAAACGCAGATTGATAAACAATACGCTGAATTTCCAACTGTTTTAACACTTTAAATTATAATAATTTAATTTCTTAATTTCTCTTCTGCAATGACTGGATTTTTGTTTTTTTTGCCAGTCCAGTTTCGACCAGTTGGATTCGTAACACCAATTCAAATCCAAACTTGCACTAAGTGTGACACCTGGAATCGGTCAGGTTTTTTTGATGACTAGCAAATTTGGCATTGTTTTCTTGTTGAGCAAGTGTTAGCATGAAGCAACATGAGCCGTGAGCACAGAACAAGCGCACGTTGGCCAATATTTGGAAAGACGCCCGGGTTTCAGTCAAAAATCAAAAGTGTAAGTGAGATGTGTAATTAAAGATAAGATGTTTACTCCAGCTACTGCAAGGAGCCTGAAAACTCAGCAACGAGTTTGCGTTTCTATGTTGTTGTTGTTGTTTTGGGTTGTGTTTTTTTTTTGGATGGGATTTCAGCGAAAGGGCTGAAATACAGCAAGGTCCATGTTTACCACAAGTTCAAGAATGTTTAGCCTTTTATTCAACATCAGCAGATACCCAAGTCGTGACTTCTTTGAGTTGTTATGTCTCTTAAGAAGAGCTGGTTGCTATTAAAAGGGTAAATGTCAAGTATCAACACTTAGATGAACTTGACTCCCTCAGGATGGATGTTTCTCATGTGTATTTGTTTACTCGCCATAATTAGGTAAATTAGATTAGTCAAACTACTGATATTTATTTTCCTACACTGCTTAAAGCAGAAGTAAGCGATATTTTTGTGTTACTATAAGTCTTAAATAGTTATATCTTCCGACGGCAATTACTTACATAGAGTGTTGGGTCTGAAACACGGGTCTGTCAGTCACTCTGCTCTGCTCTGAGCCGAGGAGAAAACTTTTCTCGTATCCTACAAGTTTTATCCAATGAGGAGAGAGAACGGCATGAAGGGGCGGTCCTCTCTGTGTGTGCAGCCAAGGGATGCGCGTGAATGTTGTGACGTAGGGACGAGGACCAATAGATCCATGATGAGAACGGGGGCTGCTAATTCCGTCGGCTGACAAGAAGTTATGGTGCGTTCAAGGCAACCCGTAACTCGTGTTTTTCCGACCCGTGAAATCGTACCAGTTCGATCTGGTACGAGTTCACAGGTCGGAAGTTACGAGTGGCCGTTATAGTGACTTTCACAGGTAAAACAGGTCGGAAAAACAAGAGTTACGGGTTGCCTGGAACGCTACAAAGTCGTAAGTCGTGACTTGAAGCTGTAATTTACGGTTTCAAAAGCCGGCCTGGAACGCAGCATTAGCCCAAACGACCGGATCGCTTACTTCTGCTTTAATGATGCAACTGCAATTCTCAACGTGATGAAATGATTCACAGACAGTCTCACGAGTTAAAGCTAAATGTGACTAACGTATCAGAACTTTTCACCATAGAAGCCGTGGTTACATAAGAGAAACTGTACCGATCTCTCTCTGTCTCTCTTGTCTCTCACTGACTTGACAGTTGTCATGTCGGGTCTGTCGTCACCTCCGAGGTCAGGCCCGGGGCACAGCGCCGGCCGGCCGCAGGTGAGAGGAGAATCTTCCCCCTACTCATGTTTATCACCTCGGCGCTGAGGAGCTGCTGAGTGAGGTCAGTGTAAACCAGGATTAACCTTCCCCTCTCTCTGGTCGACCAGGGGGTCAGAGGGAGCTCTCCTGCCTCTCACTCAACTCCCTTGTTTTTACTTCTTTTGTCTGGAAGAGCATCTGAAATATTTCAATCATTTAAAGAGCTTTTCTTTGCTGAGAGAGGTCGGCCTGTGATGTGTGAGGGGAGGGGGGGGTCACTCATTCAGGAGCAGGTGAAACAGGATATGTTGGGGTTCATTCCTGAGATGTCGGAGGAATCAGTGGCATTTTTTTTTTTTAATTCTTATTTTGTTCTGGAAAAACAAATCCCTGCAAAAGTTCAAATAGCCGTAACATGTGCAAATGTCTCAAGACTTTATTCATAAATCAGTGGAGCAGCTTCATGAGGAAACACTTGTCCAAAGCACTTTTCGTCTCATCAGAAGCTTTTTCTATATATACATATATATGTGCGTGCGTGCGTGCGTGCGTGCGTGCGTGCGTGCGTGCGTGCGTGTGTGTGCGTGTGTGTGTGTGTGTGTGTGTGTGAACACTTTGCTTAGGGACACTTTGACTCAGGCAGGAGGAGTTTTAATTGATGACTGAGCAACTAAAGAAAGATTTAGATGGATGACAGCCTTCGTTAGTGCAACGTTCATTCTTCTACAAACACAGAACACAAAGGACTGAATGTAACCTCACCTGTTTTATCAGTGCTGTTGTGCCAGATCTAGTGTTTTGTGGTTTGTGTGTGTTGTTGTTGCCATGTTTTCTTGTCATGTTTGCGTTCCAACAAACTTTTATATCAGCCAAACTCTCACTGCCGGAGATACAAGTTGCTGCCAAGTGTAGAAACAGCTCGACACGGATAAAGAGACGTAAGAAGAGGGGAAGCTTTGAGCCAGTTAAGGATAGCTGTGCAATAAAGAGGCAATGTCTTAAAGTTTCATTTGAATGAATAAATGTTATGTCAATATCTATCAAATGAGGTATTTTCTATGTTTGTTGGCGCTCCCGCAAACCCAACACTTACAGCTGCTGTGGCTCCACGTTAAAACTGCGAGCTACTGTGAGCTTTAGAGCACAAAAAAATTAATCTGTGAAACAGGACAGTGTTAATCGTCACCGTTCTGTATTGAATTCAATTGAATTTTATTTTATTTATGTGTCATACACCAGTTTAGGTGCCCAGCCTATAAGGGCTTACAAGACATAGATTTCATACTCCGAGCCAGCACACTTCAGAATACAAACAAAACCAAAGCACGTAGATTTCAGGTGGCATTCATACAAAATAATTAATTCTTTCATAATTTCCAAGCACTTTTTATGAAAGTAGCTATAGTAAAGACCTGTTCTCTGAAAAACCATTCCTCATCATCAGTCCAAAACAACTCAAGGCTTCACACTCTGCATTTTCCGAAATAAAAACTGCCTGGCTTCGTCATATAATGGACATCATGAAACAAGAAATCAAGTTGTGTAACTGCAGATCATTTTTGAAGCTCAGTGATGCGACATGAAGGAGCGGTGACAGGCTACACACCTCCACCTTCTCAGCGAGGTAACAACCCTCCCTCCACGGTGCCATGTCATGCCATGTCATGCCATGTGCAGCGTTCAGTCAGATCACGTTTGCTGCCCAGACGGACACACAAAGGCTGATTATTGCCTGACTTGTTTAAGTAAGACAACACAAGTTTACAATCCTGCTTGTTGTGAGACTCTATAAACTGTTGTATTAACGTGCATTTGCCGTTTCCACCTCGCCTTAGTAAATGAAAGAAAGGCCGTCACTAGGCTACATATTATGTGCAGGTGACAATTCCTGGTGTTTGTGTGTTTAACTCCAAATTCATTCATTCATTCTCAAGAAGTGACAACACTACGGTGATAAAAAGACCTATCAGTGACTGCACAGAACTGATAATGGAGGAATGCCTGACAACTTATCGTTGATTCGCTGCTACACATCGAAATCGTCCCATTACTCACACTGTAATTATCAAAGAAGATACGGGCGCCTAAAGGTCTGCCATGAGACAATCCCTATGAACTTGGTCTGAGGACAATCCACAGCTCCCTGCAGCCACTCTGACCTCCCAGGCAGTGTTTGCTCTCCGGCACAGCACGAACATGTTTTCACTGTGGATCCTGGGCTCATAAAACACACTAATTAGAGGGCATCCTTCAACCGAGTGCAACTATCAGTCAGTCATTTTATGTTTATGGCCATTTTTTTCCCCTCTTGCTTTAAAACTCTATTGCTGGAGTGGTGTATAGCTGACTTTAGGATCCCCGGGGCAGAGATAAGACACCTATAATGTCTCTGTATCAGCACTGCAGGTTAAAGCTGTCTCCATCAGGCTGTAACCCTTGGTCGGGCACCAGTACATGACTTTGACAGTCGCCCACGCACTTTTCCAAAGCCAAGAACTTTGTGTGTGTAGAAGTGAGTTGCAGTATGTGGAAAATGCCCAACTCTTACATTCTCTTGCAGGTAAAAAAAAAAGAAAAAAGGGGCATAATTCGCTGGCATGTGCTTTGACAACACAGCAGATTCCTCCGTAAAGATTCGAAGCTGTCTTGAGTGACATGCAAGATACAGATGAAAAAGGCACGGAGAGGTCATGTGACTTTGAGCTGGATGTGACCGCGCTAGCATGTAAAAAACGCACCTAAGAATACTTAACGAAAGCCCAAGTCAAACAGATACTGTACTTAAGGCATGAGAACAGATCGACGGTCCAAGTCCCATCCAGCAGCAGGCATGTGATGAGTCACGGCAGCCTGGGCAAACAGCGATGTCTGGCGTGACTCACAACCACTGACACATGGGTATCCACAACACGTGGATGGGCACACAACAGGCAAGTCCAGGCAAAGGGATGCATCCAGCCTGACAGCCATTACACCTTGTTAATTTCTCTGATCTCTCTTTTGCACCAATCCATCTCCTGCACGTGAATAGGCATGTGAAAGCATGAGTTTTGGTTTCATTTGCATGGTTTTTTCCCCCTTCTCTCCTGTCTCCTTATATCACCATGTGGAGATTAGTGGATCACAGTGTACCTGCAGCAGGATCCTGCGCCTCCACCCGCTCACATGGCCATATACTCTTGTGATTAATAGCCCAGTGCAAACAGCAACAACCATGCCGTGACTCACTGAGTCAACATGCAAGTTATCTTGTCTTTGGCTCTAAACAGTTCCCATCACAATGTCCAAGTCTGACTTTGCTGCCCAACCAGGGGTGGGGAAATAAGTCATGCATGCACTTTGCAAAGCTCTAAAACATACACACCTTCCATAACGTATATACATATACATTTTTTATTTTTGACTCATAGTTTCAAATGGAGTTTGCAAAGGCAAACACACACACACACACACACACCTGTCACTATGGCAGTTAGGCAGACTTTGCATATCCTGTCTTCCTTTTCAAACAGGATTTAGAGATTAATATTTCACAGTGAACGAAGCAGTGCAGCAGCCAACAACTTGAAATAAAGTGATCAGATGTTTTACATTATATTACATGTTTGTGCACTGTGTTCTGCAAGCGAAAGAGTGCAGATATATATGGTGCAAACCAGTTCAGGTATTTCTAAAGCTTGTGAAAGGCTGGGCACTGCGGATGCTCAGTCTGTTTGTTGTGTTCCCAGCACGTGACACAGGGCAAGCTTTCGTGCCAAACGATGAATGACTGTGGAACATTCAGTACTCTCAATCAAAGTCTTAATTGTATTATGTATGATCGTTTTGTGGAATGTGGCAATTCCTGCTGATGTCTTCAGGGAAATAAAAAGCAAACACAACACCAATTGTCCAGTTCTTACAGAAGAAGACTACATGTGACTCCTTTTGGATTGATGTAAATTCTCAGTTTGTGAATGTTCCTGAATCAAATCAGAAGGGCAGTGAATATTTGGTAAAACTGGATTTGAAATGAAAGAGAATAGTTTGTGAATTTTATGTGAAAAGTCAAACCAAAGTACTTAACAATACATTTTAATATTTTACTTTCCTTCTTTTCTCAGTTTTTTCCTGTTCAGGAGCGTTTGGCTTGGGCATTGCTTTCGAATTTGGGATTTGATTTAAACATAAATCACAACTGTGCTCACCCTGTTTAGCTCGCCCTGGGCAACTCGTGAATCATAGTTAAGTCACAACCTGCCAGAGTCATCCAAAGTTCAACCTTTTTGATTTATAAATCTGGTGTAGGCTGTACAGTTTAATCTCTGCATGGCAACTTATTGAATTGTCTGTTTTTAATGTCAAGGCGGCAAAAGCAAGAGGTAATGAGAGAGAAGTTAGGAAAGACTAACATTTTCTAGGATGAAAAACTGTGAGTAAAAACGAAACCGAAAGAGCCAGATGGGAATGTTAAATGTCCATTTAAGTTTTGCTACTGCTACCTATTCAATATTAGCATTAACAACTGCTTTGGAGATTGTTGCATTTACATTACAAGAGATTAATCGTGATGCCTTCAAGACAAACTGCTACAGTGACTTGATAACAGAAAAGTAATGCAAGTGTTATTTGTTTTTGGTTTTGGAAATATGTTTATTCAGTTTCTTATAAAGACCTTGAGAGAGAAGATTTCTATTCTATTTACAGTGGGTTAAGTACAGAGACACAGCTTGGAGCTAGGTAGCATAGTTTAGCATAAACAGAGCTAAAAAAAGACGCAAAATGCACTGAAACATCTGCAACCTATAGTATCTCCACAGTTTAGGCTGTTGAAAATACAGTTGTGTAAGTTTGGGCAATGTTTGACTGCACAATATGAATCTGTGACAACTGAGCAGGTCAGTGAAATGATTTGAGCTGTAATGACATTAGAGCTGTCCGTCAAAGCTTCCATGTCTTTATCAGATCAAGTTAAATTAATATAAAATGTAATTTGAGAGCAAATATTTCAATTAAATTATATTTTTATGAACCCCATATTGATCCTTTTTTTACAGTAATGAGTTCCACCCTTCAGAGCTTCGCTGCAGATTTTTCCACTTTGAAAAAATAACATTATGAGACTCTATACTAGATAAATGAACCGTTAGGCTGAGGATATTGTGTGGTGTTGAGTTTCGAGGGGGGAAAGGACTTGTCGAAATGTGGATTTTATACAGGTCACAGTGAAAGCATGCAAATGCACAAAGTATTTGAGCATCAGAAAGCTCACAGCTGCTCCATGTCAAGGCTACGCTGCAAATAAAATATCTAGTGTGAAGTGCCAAGAAGCTGTTGTATTTAAGTTATGAAATTTATGTGACTGATAAAGGGAAATCATAATCACGAACACATGTTATACCACAAAAAAAAAACCGTCTGACAGTGACATCGGCAACAAGAACTCATAACCCGAAGGAATCTGACAGGTTGACGAGAAATGTTTCAATATTAGTTTCATTGTTTGTCCCTCTTGACCTTCCCCTAGTGTGCATTTGTCATCTGCTTTTGTACTTTCTACTCAAAATCCACCCTGGCGTGACTTGAAAGCGCACTCAGCCGTGACCTCTCTGTGGTCACTTGACGGTCTGAGGATGAGGACGAGGGTCCCCAGGGTGCTGAAGTGGCTGCTACACTGGACACCACAGCTCAGACAACTCTAGCAAAGAATGGGATACATTTCTTCCTCCTCATCCTCTTCTCTTCTCTTTTTTTTTTTTTTTTTTTTGTTTTTTCTTCAGGGTCGCGTAAACACCAGCGCCAGACCTGAGTGGGATCAAAGTGCTCATTAAAGAAGCCCACAACCCTGAGAAATGGCAGACCAAATAGCAGCCCATGGTGGCGGGCAAAAACTAAAATTGGAACAAGGGCACACATTCATTTCCCAGGAATGGGGTGTCTTAGGCAATTGCCATTGAGCAACGACAGTGTTTTAAACAGCAGGGTTTTAAAGCTACAGCAACAAACAGCTGAGTTTTTGATGCCAAAAAACAGACCAAGAGTTGTTTCAGATAGATAGATAGATAGATAGATAGATAGATAGATAGATAGATAGATAGATAGATAGATAGATAGATAGATAGATAGATAGATAGATAGATAGATAGATAGATAGATAGATAGATAGATAGATAGATAGATAGATAGATAGAAATACCTAATATGCAAAGGAAGGAGGTAATTTACAAAACAATTCCACGTCACATGCAGAAGGGCCATAAAGTGGTGGATTTGTTTGTTGAACGTAGATTTCACATGGAGGCTAAACCAAGCCTGAAGCTGTTGTATGAAAAAAAAAAACTAATTAAGAGTTTTATTCCTGAATGTGTCATTAAAGAGAAAAATGTTCCAAACGAAGAGAGCAGCCTGCCAGCCATTCATTACACAGGTCAAAGCCGCTCATGCATGATCAACAAGCCTATAAACAGGTGACCAAACCTCCAGTTAAAATAACATACACTTAAATGGAAAGAAAATGTGCATTACATCTAATTTTCATACCACTGAGGTGTCATAGTTTCTGCTCATTTAACGGTTTCCGCCAGCTGAGACTGAAATAGTGGAAATGCATCATTCTGTGTGTGTGTAGCAGAAACACACTGGCATCTGTGTGAGCAAGCGGACGCGGACGTTGTATCTCGTTGTTTACCAAAGATTCAAATCAATATGCTTGACAACGGCGGTTGTGATTAGACTCAAACTGTCTTTGCTATCAACTGGTGAGAAGCAGAAAAACACCTTTGATGTGGCTTCTGAGTGAAAGCAAAAACACAAATGTAGGTCTACTTTTGCATATCACCACTTACAGGCTTCTTAAAGGCTCAATCAGAGAAATGTTAACATTGGTGCGAGCGACAATAGGTTTTTCCAGTTCCAAATGTAAATCAAAACGTCCCCTCCCCACCGTGTAAACAGAGGGAACGAAACAATCTGGAATCATCTGTTGATTCAGATTTATATTTGGGTCTTTGTGATTATGGCTTTCCCACCGTTGCTCTGTAATTATAGGCCTGCTCCCCTCAGCAGTAAGGTTCACATTACAAGTGTGGTTATCAACATGTGTGTGAGAGCGAGTGAGAATGTGTGAGAGTGAGTGTACGTGACGGGCAGCAGCCGAGGACTCGCAGCGCAGGGCGAGCGTGCCTGTGGTTGACCTGTTAGCCTTTACATCCACTGAGGAGCCTTAATTATCATAAATAACGCCTCTGTTGAGAGTTAATATATACGGCGTGACACATGAGACGACTGACGGGCAGGCATGTTTGTCAGTGTTTGAAAATAACTGAATACATCTACTCGACATCCACTTCTGCAATCTTCTTGTTGTTTACGTGAGTCTTTTAGTTATTTCACTTATTTCAACCCATGATAAGTTCATAATGCGATCGCTTTTGCTTTAATGAAATTTAATGAAAATACATCTGATACAGGATATAGACAAAAAAAATACAGAAAATAAACACAAATATACCATTATAAACTTCAATAACCCATACAATATCACTTAAAGCAGAAGTAAGCAGAATGTTTGTGTTAATATAAGTCTTAAATAGTTATATCTTCCGACAGCAATCACTTATATAGAGTGTTTGGTCTGAAACACGGGTCTGTCAGTCACTCTGCTCTGCTGTAAGCTGAGGAGAAAACTTTCCTTGTATCCTACAACCTTTATCCAATGAGGAGAGAGAACGGCATAAAGGGGCGGTCCTCTCTGTGTGTGCAGCCAAGGGATGCGCGTGAATGTGGTGACGTAGGGACGAGGGCGGGGACTGCTAACGCCATCGGCTGACAGGAAGTTAGCCAAAACCACCGGATCGCTTACTTCTGCTTTAAGTAGGCTACATATAATGTAACAGAATACTCCGAAAATAATCTCCCACATTACCTCAAAGAAAAACAGCAACAATGGACTAAACAACACAAAAATGCACTTGAAACACTTAAGCTAAGATAAATGCACATTTTTACTCCTATTTTTACTCAAAACGTCAAGATGTCAGTCCTGATTTGGCAACACCTGTGGTTATTGATGGTAACAAGTTTGTTTAATATTATACAGTAAGTGTGTGTCCAGTATCCTCCCTGTGTCACTTAGTCACTACTCCCTCTGCTACACTCAGGAGTGAGCAGTAAACTGATATTTCGGGTGCATATGAATCACTGTTATTTTGCCTCATCACTGACAGCTGTTCAGCTGCATAACGTTTGTGAAGCACTGTGGGATTTTATTTTGTTTTAGGTAATTTTAGGTATTTTTTGAGAGTATTACAGTCCATAGATTTCATTCTGATATAGAAGCAGAGAGGTAAATATGGTAAGGTAAGGTGATTTCATCCCAGGAGCTTCATATTCCCTCAAAATGACACAGTTTCCATCCTCCATTGAGCCGTAAACACACCCTGGACAGATTCAGCTGTGACGTGAGTCACAATAATGCTGAACTCATGATTAAGAAATGTTGTCTCCCACATACTGTAGCTTAAAATATATACACTGCTAGAGTCAGCTTTTGCTTTATGTTTCACATCTGCCACATGCTTGCACCGTTTCCCCCGAATCCTTTGTCAATGACTCCCACAATGACAAAGCAATCTATCACGGATAGTGACAGTGAACGCAACTCCAACATTTCTTTCATCACTTTTAGCTCTGCTGTAAGTTTTATTTACCCTGACACTGAGTCACTTTTTTATAGAAAAGTATTTGTAGTTGTGCATAAATGAATGATCTGGATATTCTCTTCACCATTAATCTATGGTTTTTGTGAATGCAGCCATAAAATGTTGTTTTGTCTGTTGAATGGGATGGATTTTGAGGAGAAACGCTGCCTTACAGCTTTTAGGTAAAAACCACATTTTGACTCAGGAATTTTGATTCTCCAGAGAAGTCATCAGTCAAACGGAGGACAAGACTGAGTTGTAGTTCCTTTAAGCTCAAGAGACAGCGCCAACAGTCCCACTTTTAAAGTGTAGATAGAGATATTCCCAGATGAGGCTTAGACAGGCCTAACCCCGAATGATGAATTAGGCTATTCACTTCTCCCGAATCCACACAGACCTCTGTGTGTTTTGTCACATGAAAACACAAGGTTGCCTCTTGTACCCCAGGCCCAAGTATGTAAAAACAGAGGAAATAGCTGAAAGAAAAGGTGTCATTTTTCTTCTGAAAGAGCATGTGTGAGTGTGTGTGTGTATGTGTGTGCGCGCATGTTCGACTCAGAGAGGGAGAGTGAGAAAAAGTGAGAGCGGCTGCATGCGTGAGAGGCATATGGAGGGAAAGTGAGAGCGCAAATGGAGAAAGAGAAACCAGCCTCTAATTCGCTGATCTCAGCTGATTACATTTTCCCGTCCAGACGGTAGACATTCCTCCAACCTGTGGCCGCAACCATCGGGCCCCTCGGTTTTAACTCTGCAGCAGAGTCCCATTAGAGGTAAACAAGCATGAGTCTATGCAGGCCGCAGAAACAGGTGGGCGTGAGGGGTGAGACTGGTCACTGCAACCCTGTGAGAGGTCAGCAGACAGATCATTTTCCATTGAAGGTTCGAGAGATAACACGATGATACAGGCTTCAAGCGGTTTTTTAACGCTTTGTACATCAGATTTTCTCACAGGGCCTCAAAAAAGAGGTAAAAAAAAAAAAAAAAAAACTAGATTCCCATGTGGTTAGTGTTTGTTTAGAGAGCTGTGAAAACACAACATCTGCACCTCAAAGAGTTAAACATCTAGATCTGCCGCCTGCTCTAAATACAACCTTGGAACGGGATCTGCCCGAGCTGATCAGAGTGAAGCTGTCGTTCCCACAGGGAGAAAAACCACTTCAGATCTCAGGGTTGGCACCAGCATGAGAAACAGCAGGATCTGCTGTCAGCCCCGTCCTGCGACACGAGGAAGACATGACACGGCAGAAATGACTCACAGATTCACAGTTCATCCATGTTGTGTGGACGCGCGCGCGTGTGTGTGTGTATGTGGACGCGTGTGAGTGTCACTGTGCAACAATGTGTAACAGCGTGTGTGTGTGTAACAATGAAGGAGAAGAAGAAGTGTTTGGATACGAAGAGAATGAATCCTATTTCAAAGTAAAAGTCCCGCTCTTATTCTATCTTTAGCAGTGAAATGTACTTGAAGTATCAAAAGTACTTGTTTGCAGAAAACAGTTACAGTTATTTGTTTAAATGGAGCTATGTGAAAGTTTAGAGGGGAAATCCTCTCTGGTGAAACTGATAACAGCTCTGTATGTCTGAACCACAACAATGAACGACGAGTTTTTGCTGCTTTTAGTTTGGAGCCATCGCTTTATTTCACATAATAAACTTAATGTGTTTTTCTTTTTTTAATGTAAAATCTTCATCCGATAATTAAGTAGTAACTGTGGCTGAGGGTGGTGCAGCAAAAAAGTTTCGTTTTTGAGTTATAAAGCAGCTTTAAATGTGAAATATGAAAGTAGCACTTGGTTTGACCACTGCTGTTATACACCACACCACACACACACACACACACACACACACAGTCAAAACACACACCTCAGCCCAGCGACGACAGCATCAGTTTTTCCGCCACTGAGGGCACAAAGGTCAGGGAAACACTGGCAGAGGTTCAACATGCCCCCCCTCACCCCCCCCATCTCTCCCCGCTCCTCAGCAGGCCGCACGTTTACTATCAACAGGAAACATCTTTCACGGCAAAGGAAGTGTTACTCTCTAATTGGCCTGATGTGATTCAATGACCACGCTGCTCTCAGCCAATGGGAGGGGGCTTATTTTAAGAGGCGGTATAAAAGGGAACAAAAGCCTTTCCAGAAAGCACAGACGGCACCGAGTTCTCACACTGACTACATGGTGTGTTCACGGCTCAACTTCTGCAAACTTGTGAAGACTCTACATAGACACATTACTAAGCACATCTGGTTTCATTGTTGTTTCATGGATCCCATAACACATCATGAAACCACAGTCTAAGCAAAAGAAGATGGGGGAAACCCAGAATGTGAAAAAAAAAACTGACCTCATTATGATTCTCCGGTCTTGGCGTTTGCATTCCTACTCGCACATTTTATGAACGGAGAAAAATGATCCATGCATCCAGTAGCCTGTAATATATCAAATCATAAATCATAGAGGAGCTAACAGGCGTATGAAGGTGAGAGGAAGGCCCCGTTGTGAGGGATTTACTGTTACTTTTTTCACTTTTGGAGCTCTGCCTCGTGACGGAGCAGTTACCCCCTCAGCTGCCACTGATGCCACATCTTTTTTTTTTTTTTTTTTACTCTGCACATTCCTAAAGGTGACCGTTCTTGCCAACTTTGAGAATTTTTTTTTTTTCTTTGCTGCTTCAATGGACTGTGAAAGGCATGAGAGCAGAGCCAAAAATATCATAGCACAGAGGGTGACATTAGGAGAGAGAGAGAGCGGCCTATAGCGACGGGGAGCTATGACGGAGTTCCCTCTGATTAGTGACTTACCACGCAGAGACAAAGGGCCTCTGAAATCACAGGAAACAGAACAATCAAAGAGCCGGTGCACATTCCAAGAAAAGCAGAACAGCACAGAAACACAACGTGATCCAGGACGCTGCTGGCTGGGCTGGCTGCGTCTGAAACATCTGATGAAAGCTTCAGCAGTTGAATTGTTTAGCGAATGACACCGAGGGATGAGGCAAATGGCTGAAATCAGATTCTATCTTTGATCGACCTTCCTCATATTTTCCTGCTGAGGGAGCGAAAATCACAAGAAGAAATGAGTCCTGAGCTATATTGGGATGAGAGCTGACCCCTAATTACAACCTCCACACTCTTTGACTCTGAGTTATAATCCCACTGACAGGTATTTTTAATCCACTTGCAGATGCAAAACCTCCAAACCCTCAAAACACGGGGTCCCAAACCCCCCCAGTCCACACAGCTCCCCCCTCACCACCACCACCGCACTGATCCATCAGATCTCGGCCTGCACTCAGGAAATAACTGGCTCCTTCCCTTTCTCCAAAATGGCAGCTCTGTTTCCGCAGCATTGGTTTGCTGGATTAGAACAATTCCCCCACCAGCCCATAATTTGTGGGATTCTCATAACACGACACACCCTGCCATACATTTCCATTATAACCCCATTTTGTCCTCTGATGAGGATATTTCAGGATAAAGGAGAGGACATCTTACCCAGTTTTTTCTGGTGAAGGACCCCTTTGGTTGTGGGGGCCTTCCTTGGGTTACGGGCTGCACGGATGAGCTTCAAGCCTCATGTGTGTCTCACGTTTCCCCTCAGCTCTTCAGTTAACAGGTAACAGCAGGGCTGGGTGGAAAACCTTCAATGTGGTCGCACAAATTCTAGGTCTAGTAGAGATGAAGGAGATCTATTTTCAGCAAAATGGGCTGTTTATCTCTGTGCATAAAACCAGCGGGGAACCTCTTCCCCCACAAGTCAGACCCACTTCTCTAACTTGTGGTGTATATGTGACTATCTATGTGATTGCAGCTGCTAGATTAGCTGTGTCTTGTTTGCAACGTCTTTTCCTCACAAACACTTGATTGGCAATAACTAGTTGATACTGAGTTCAATCCAAAATGTAACACCTTCATGTCGTTTGAGGATTAGAAACATGATCTATTGTTAATCCCTCGTCATAGAGAACAGAACAAACTTGTGAGTCCTCGCTCTCTGTGTTTCCTGTCCAACAGCGAATCAGTCAGGCTTGTGCAACGCAATGGGGCGAGGACCAAAAGTGCCAGATGAGTATAAATCTTAGCATAGTCAACCTCAAAAAAAAACTGAACAAACGAACGATGGCCCAGCAGTTTCCTTGGCTCACTCAGACTCACACATTATATACACAACTGGTGGACATGTGTTCCTGTTAATCCCTGATTTGAAAGACAACATTTGACTCGGGCCTCAAGCACGGGCAAGAATGCGGCGTCTCTGTCTCGGGCCTGCGTGAGGTCCGAGCTGCTGAGCCCATCGTAGACAAAGCACAAAAGGCAGAGAGAGAGAGAGACACGGAGATAAAGAGACAATGCGAACGCTGATCTCTTGATCTACACTTTAAGCTGAGCAGGAAGATTGCAGTGCGATTAAAGAATGGTGAAGGATACATCGGTTTCCTGATCGCACAAAAAAAACAAAGAAGCTTCAACACAAGTCTCTCCAAAATAAAGCGCCGCTCGTTTTATTCCATTGCACCATCTCTCCATAAACACAGCCACAACTGTCACACGTGAAGCTGCACTGACACACGAGATGTGCATGGCTGCACACACACATACACACACACACAAACCTAAAAACTATTAGTTGTTGCATTTATGTTTACAGTAATCCTTTGCAGCTCCAAAAGGTGCAACACACTGGGTAGAGAGGAACTGTGATTGTTCATTGCAAGCATGCATGCTACCTCAGTTTTGCGTTAACCCACAACACACAAATGCTCTCGCTAACACACACACGAAACACACACTTCAGGAAACTATGGCCAAACTGTGAGAAGATTCACTGTTCGAAAAAACAGGAAGTGGTTACCAGCTGCATTAAACCAGAGTACACCTCTGTAATACAAACTCTCAAAATACATGGGCAACCTACTATGTGCCTACTACTTCTTTAAAAAGTCTGAAGCAGAACTGAAAAAAACTGTTTCACCACCTCCTCAAAATTATTATTATTTTTTTTGTTTTATTTGCATTTGATACACATGAGATGAGAGACGAGCACATTATTCAATTTGTGCTGGAATGCAGTTCCTCAAAGAGGCAGTTTCTCGTCATTAGAAAGTTGTTACTCGCATGCGTGTGAGGCTTTGTCAAAGAACATCTCTATCCCTTTAACAAAAGAATGTCTGAATTGCATAATGTGCCAGGTAGGTAGATTAGTGAGGCTTTTTTTCTCGTGCACCGTTCGTGCCTCAGGTTAGAGCAGCTGCATTTGAGAATGTCACCCAGACCTGCAGGCTTTTCCTTCCAAATGAGAGCACATGCATTTATGGATCAAGTGTGTTTATCCTCTCAGCCTGCACTGCACCGCAGGTTGAAGTACATGACCTGTCCTGCTGTGGAGAGGAGAAGTGCCCGGGCACGCTGACAATTGCGGAGGCTCAGGTCGGAGAAAAAAAAACAAAAAACAAACAGAAGGGCATGAATTGAGCCAGAGAGTCATTACCTGAGCCGTTAGTGTCAAAGGACAACACAGGCAGCAGGTCTCGTGATGAGTCCGTGTGAGAACAAGTTCTGACAGTTGAGCTGAGCTGCAAACAAGCCGGGCCTGTTAAGTGCTTAAGGAAAACTCAGGTGAGTTTAAAGCGGTCAGTCAAGGTCGAGAGGGTTGGGAGCAGCCACTTTAACTTTTGACCTGTGAAGAAGCCTCAGAGACGTGGCCACAGGGTCAGATGTCGAGGAGTCAGTGTTGCTCTGTGTCGGCTTTCCCCACATCGTCACAGCATGCCGTTGCTAAGCACCGCTTGTGTGTGTGTGTGTGTGTGTGTGTGTGTATGCACAGCCTGTTGCTCTTACTATTCACTATGACAGCACAGGATGATCACATATTTTGGGAACAGTTGGTCGATGAATAAGAGACTCACCGCGGCGCAGTTGCGTCAATAGGCCCTCATTGTAGTAATAACCTCAGCCATTCACAAACAGACCTGACCCTGACTGAACATCTTGTGAAAATATGCATTGAAACCTGAACTGGACGAACCAGTGGATTATTTATACAGTTCTGTAATCGCTGTCATTCTTTCGTCAGATGATGTTATCTGCTTACATGTCAACTACGCTTTTAGTTTTGTCTTCACTCCTCAGCATTTCGGCTTTGATAGTAACCAGCCCTCGTCTATTTTCACCCCACAGAAAGCTCATAAATTACTGTCTGATCAATGGTGGGCCCCATTCAGGAAGTGAGTGAGCAGGCACAGATGATTCAAGAGATACAGGTTATTAAAGAGCAGTGGGGGAAAGGGGAGTTTGAAGTTAACCAGTCGGGTGAGGTCCCTGAGCCATTACAGTAGGTTAATTATACCTTAGTTGAAGTGTTAAATAGACCAGTAACCTGCGCTTTGGTGCCATTTATTGAAGCCAGGTGTAGTAAATAAATCAATTAGGTATGCGGCTTCAGAAGTAATTTGACTCACTTCATTCCTCGGGGGAGTTTTTCGAAGCCGTCTCTGACTTTACGTCGGGCACGTTGTGGGTAATTTCAGTTCTGCTCCTGCAATAATATTTAAAATAGATGGAAATCCTCCAACTGTAAACGGCTTTGTACAGATTTTAAATCAGGTTACATCAGTGAATTACACATAGCCACAAAAGAAACTGCTGAAAGTTGGAGAGGAAACCGACATGCGGCTCAGCAAACCACTCTCTCCGTTGAGGTAGCACACTTCACTCATGATGAGCTGAATATTTTTGCATTGGTGTGGATTCGCTCTGTGCATCGTGGACCCACCTGGTAAGCTGACAAAACCACACTACAAACACCAATTCCTGTCAGCAGCCTCAGAGTGAAAGAGGGACACATCAAAATCTGAATGCTGCGCGTGCCAAATGGTCGGTAACACACCGGATCTCGTTTGGTTGTCAACCACAGGTTGTTATCTTCTCTGCCTCTGTGCAACCCAGCCCAAAAATCTAAATTACTCAGTTTGCAGATACACCCTCGGCACCTGAACACTCCCTTTAACTGCCCTAACTGTCCCAAACAGACTCTGATTTAGCTGTTGCACCCAGAAATCACTTCACATCAGCTCCAACTGAATCTCATTCACATTGCAAGCACAAGAAACCAAAGAATAACTGATACTGAGCTGCACATTACACCAGATACCATCTATCAGGACCTTTCTCGCCCCTCACCCACTGGAGAAAGAGGGGGTGTTTTACAGCAGCTTGACTCAGGTTAATGTCCCTGTGCTCCTTTGGAGATAGCATCTGTAATGTGCAGAGGAACGCGTCTGACCCCCTTGAGTGCCACCGCTCGATGAGTTATTGACTGACTGAAGGCTGGACGGCTCGCAGGCGAACTCGTGAAGCTTCCTGGCCTTGAGACATATACAGAAGAACACAATTCACCTGTGTGTGTGTGTGTGTGTGTGTGGAGCAGGTTTCAGTAATTACCTTGACCCGGGCAGCTGCCACTGTACATATTTGGAGAAGATTTATAAATTTGGTGGGGAAAATAAATAAATAGTGTGTCATTAAAAAAGGTATTCCAGCAATTTAACACATTTCATAAACAAACAAAAAGAAAGTCTAATCTAATGTTAGTAGCGATATTCTGAAAATGCAGAGTCATGCTGGTGGTGACTTTTATCAGATCCTCTCTGCCCTCTTCTTTCAAAACCAATTATTCCAGTTTGTCCCTCTTGGTCACAATAATCTTGGGTTTCAGAAGAAATCAATCACACACCGGCTGGAGATGTGTTGGTTGTGATATACACTAGGGGGAACCATATTTGATCAAATCTAGATGTAATGCCCCAAAAGACAACTTGAATTCACTCAGCAGCTCCTCGTCTTCTTACATGATACATATAATGTCTTTAATATGTTAGACAGCTGTTTTTATTCCTGGAGGATGACAAGTAAACTGTAACTGATGCGGAAAAAAACAGGGGGGTGCTTCTTCAGAAAATCATAAAGATCAACTTCATCATCAAAACATCTGAGGCCCTGACCCCAACATTGAGCAAACCTTCCTTAGATATGTGTAGTAACCTTTTCCTGCTTATGAACTCATTCCAGCCTTTTGACCTGGCCGATGACCTGTCACCGCTGCCTCCCACTGGATCTCACATACGATAACTAGCGTTCACTGCGTGGTTCCATTAATTTCACCATCACGGTGAAACTCATACTCACACGCACTCATTTCCCACACAAACCCGCCAATAAGCTCCCGACAGCCTGGGCTGAAATTGCGTCACGCTTTTTGGCCTTTTTTAAGAGACCTGTGCTTTCAATGTCATCCATTTAGCAAAAAAACAACCCCTATTCAGGAGTACAGGATCAATATCCACTCTCTGAAAGAGCGCGGTTCTGTGAAAACAGACGAGTGCACTCAAGGAATCGTAACCAGGTGTAGGGGAGGAAATACCTGGAGCATTCCTTGCTGCAGGAATGTTTTTATTAGCCTTTTTACAAATGTCGCCATTTCGAGGTGTGTACACTATAAAGTGCACTGCAGGCTGGATCA
Organism: Trachurus japonicus; assembly: GCF_045865225.1. Lineage (NCBI taxonomy): Eukaryota > Metazoa > Chordata > Actinopteri > Carangiformes > Carangidae > Trachurus > Trachurus japonicus. Next base: position 15,352,035 of record NC_140923.1, read on the forward strand.
CTCAATCAAGCAGAGCGTGGCTTCAATGGGGAACCTGTGTCAAGGCTGGGGTTATGCTATTTGAACAGCTGGCACAGTTTAGTCCGGCATGTTCAAATGTGCACTGCTCTGAGGCTGTCGTACCACACGGAGGAAAAAAACACGACCAACCCCCCCAGATTGCAGCAGAATAGATTCCACTTTATACAGTGTCATCACACTCAGAGTGACATGCTGACACTGGCAAACAGAGAAGAAAAGGCTTAATGATGTCTACTTTTCAAATCACATGCAAAGGCAATTAGCTTTAACACGTGTGTTTGAAGTTTTTGAGAAATGTATATATTCACTTTTTTGTCCAGAGTGAGATCAGATTATCAAAATCATGTTTTTATAGAAAATATGGAGTGATTTAGTTTAGTTTAGTTGAGCAACACAACTCGAAATGGTGAAAATGCCCTGTAAAAACCACAGATGGTTACTTTTTTTTATACAAATCCAACAAATGAGATATATTGTGTTCATTAGTGAGTATTACAGGTGCTGTAAAATGGATTTTGTTAGCTTCTGACAGGGCTGTTTCCTCCTGTTTCCAGTCTTCATGCTCAGCTAAGTGAATTTTGTTTCTGGCTATGGTTTAATATTTATCCTCCATCAGGAGAGTGGTCTCAATCTTCCTATTTAACCGAATAAAAGTTTGGTCCAATGTGTCAAACTACTCCTCTGAGGTGAAAAACACGCATGACAAATATTTCCAATAGTAAAACAACTTGTATTTGACGATGTGCCTTGATCCTGAGCAGCTCTTTGAATTGTCATGTGTCCAGAGGTCGGTCTGAAAATGTTTCCAGTGCTTTCAGAGTGGCCCACTTCGAGCCCCTGAGAGCCTGCCTATTCTTATTTATCAAATAAAAAGCACCTTTCTCTGCACTTTGGAGAGGAAAAAAACAACATTTTCACAGCCAGTGAAGCCATGTGTGTGTGGTGTGACGAGTGGGACCAGTATGATTCCTGGTGTTAACAGCTAATAAATTGGGGGCCCATCCCCCCGGTGCTCTACTGGCTCAATTATATCCACATGTAGCCATTATTCCTGCCATGTTAGCCGGAGTGGGCTGCATATTTTTAAAAGGTGGGTTTCCATAACACTTGCTGAAAGCTGCGTTGGTTGTCGAGACACATGTTTGGGTTCTGTGGAAGCCAGACGCTCGCTGTTTTAATGCAGAGCTGCTGTGGTACACGGCATGAAACCAGTGTGGACCCTTTGTTTTCAGAAGTCTCACCTCAGTAACGTGTGTACAGACGATAAACAGGTTTATTAGCTGGATAAAGGCGCAAACTGAGAAACTTTTCCCCACAGGGAGAAGAGAGAGAAGGGTTTTTTTTCTTTCTCCGTTCGCTCAATTCTTGGGTATTTCAACACTTTTCAACACTACAACTGACAGGGCAGTTTATTAAGTACACCTGCCTAAAACTAATGCAACACTCATGCAATAAATCTTCTCTACATGAAGCTCTGTGTGTTCAGCTTTTGTTGAAACTGTTTTAGAGAGGTGCAATTGATTGTTCTGGATATTAGATACACCTCTCGGTATTTGATTCAACTTAATCAATAACCCTTCTTTTTTTAAAAAAACATATTCTTTAGTTAAATGTGATGAATTTTAATGACATTTTTGTAATGATTTAAGTCATTGTTCTCCATAAAAAGCATCAATAAGAGATAATGAAGTTATGTATTTCAGGTTGACATTATCAGAGGTGGTCTCCCTGTGTTTCTCAGTATCAACTGGTTTACTTGCATCTTGTAAACAAGCAGCCAGTGTTATGCAACACATTATTCAAATGAGTTCAGCGCAATTAACTGTTGTAAATACTGTAGGTTACTGGAAGCTGTGTTTGGTGACAGTTATCTTTAACAGTGAAACTCAGCTGCTCTTTAGTTATGTTAATCCACTAAAGATACGTCGCTGAATGCTTCCCAGCAGGTAGAAATGTGTTTTCTCTTTGCTGCGTTTTTTAACCAATGTTTGAAAGTTTCTGTCTGAAACTGGAGTAGGACTGGAGCCAGCTCTTTGAATGTCACGCAGATGGCGCGTGCCAACCTTTTCTGCTAAACACCCACCCCCACCACCCCCCGCCTCCCATCCCCCTTTCCTTTTCCAACAGGGGGATGGAGAGCCTCAATGCTATCATTCTTTGATTCTGTTTGAATCTGGCCGCGTGTGAGCAGGAAAAGGAGCCAAACGTGCTTCCTGAGTTGTCCGGGGGGGAAACGCTGTAATAAGCAAGGGGCGGGTGGTTAAAAATAACTGGGCTATATAAGCCCAGAGCAGGATCCCACTCGCTCTCAAACTCTCACTGACTCTCGCTCAGTCAGGACGTCCCATGCAGGCCCCGGCGCTACCTCTCACACTTACACACTGTTTTTCCATGGAAGCGAGCGGAGAGCGCCACATGAGACAGAGCTGATGTGTCCAAATCCTCACCGCAGTGACGGAATACGTACAGACCTGACACAGACATGATGCATGCCTGCCTTCATGTCAGTGACAGCCCAACAACAACTGCTACATCATGACAGCACAGAGCCTCATCCTGGAGAATATGAGACATATGTGTGCGATGAGCAATGTGGCGATTATTGGAAGCAAATGAAAATTAAGGAGGGAAAGTACACTGTGAAACTGTAAACAACAAGCTGTGCTCTTTGTGGGTCGTGGAAGGCAATTAAAGCAAGGCATCTTTGTTTATATAGCGCATTTCATCCCAAAGGGGCAACTCAGTGTGCTTTGCATAGAGACAAAACATTTAACAGTAATGGATGTAGTGGACATTTATTCTATAAATACATATGTGAAAGTATAAAGGGGAAGCACGGTGATAATACTGTTTTAAATGTAGGAGCTTCTGTCATTTCTCTCAGAATTGAAATTGATTCCTTCCAAGAAAGTCACTTTGTGTTTTGGACGGCGTGGGAGTGTCAAGCTCTGTAAAGAGTCAAATTGATGTCTTTCCCTCTATTTTACAGGTTTCACTGCATTGAGCTCTCAGGGCCACCGAAGGTTTTTATTTTTTTGTGGTTTAAAGAATTGTAAAACATGAAATCTCAAAATAAAAGAATGCAAGTGACAAAATAAGAGTCTGCCTCGCATATAAACTTACTACAATACAATACTACAATTGTGAAATGACATGCGCGTTGCCCAATGATAAAACTGTTGTGTAAATGTCAATTCAGGGAAGGAGATTTTTTGAGACTTTTCTGGAAGCGTTGCACATCTACAATTGTCTAATAGGCTGCCATGATTTCAAAGGTTCCTCTTCCTCTGCAGGGAAAGTCAAATGTGCAGATCATCCAAGAGGCTGCAGGTTGGGAGACTGTGATTTGACTTAAGGACACGGGGTCAAGAATTCGTGGAGGACACTGAAGCCTCGCCAGCTCCGAGGTGTTTGTCCCGGTTTGGACCTTTGATCTCAGTGTGGAGGGGAGCAAGCAAAAAGGAGAATTTCCCCACAGGGATCAATTAAGTCCCACTTCTTTATGGACTCCTAACAGATCTCTTTAACTGAAGCCTCCACTGAGAAATGTTTTTTACGTGCGCTGCTGCAGTCAAAAAAGAGTGTCCCACCCAACGTATGTGAGGCCCCGAACCTTCGCCCAATTTGCCCAAATGAAATTCTCTCGTCGGGTACGTACACTTCTCCACAGGAAGTGACGGATCAGAGTGAAATACAAACCTGTCTCTTAAACGTCATACGAATTAGCGAGAGCTCCCTCCAAGGAAACACCAGACCTGCCAACTACAGCTTTCTTTCTTTTCTTTTTCTTTTTTTTTTCTTTTTGCTTCTCTCATCCCTCTGCTGCACTTCACCGAGCAGTGTACACGCTGTGAGCAGTTTCACATGATTTCAGGCTACTCAAGTGCAAATGTTTCAGTCCTCTCCGGCTGACATTTGAATCCACCAGGTGCACAATTGTCTAGTAAAGTCTTCATACACTCCCGTCTGTTGCAAATCTCCTGTTAACCAGGTCTGGTTACATCATGACATTTGACTGTGAGTGTGTGTCAATGATGAATAAACCAGCTGCGACAAGCCTGAGTGAAAGTTCATCGGATTCAGGCAGGTAATTGCCAAAATAAGGGGCATGATTACTCCCAATCCTCTAAAAAAACATTATCTTCATCCACTAATTGGTAGATGGCATCTAGTTGGGAAAGGTCAAGGTAAGGTCAGTCATTAATTGTAGGAACGGTGGTTTAATGTCAGAAATCCTGAGATATAGGCTTGTTTTGGTGTGGCAGATAGATAGTAAAACAGTCAAAAAGAGCTGAACTGTTAACTTATATCACGTCTTTTCAACTGGGGTTAGTATGTTAACCAGCTAGCTCCAGCTCTTTCCCTTTACTCTCCAATAGTGACTCACTGTGACTCCCAAAAGACAGAGCGCTGAGGTCAGAGGTCATATCATAGCCTACTCTCTTGTACTATAAAGACCACAAACAAAAGAAATCGCTTCTGGTATAGCAGAGAAAACTGAAGCTAATGGTCTCCCAGCTGTAGCTTCATGGGTCTGTAAAAGAGATGTGAGCAGTGCTGATTATTTTATTCTCAGAGAGAAACTGAAAAATTGTTCTTAAAATATCCTGCCATGCAAAAACAAAGATTGAAATCTTGGAGAAAAGCTTCAACTGAAGTTCAAGGCAGACTTTCTGTGGAGTCAGTTACATTTTTCATGTGGAAGAGCAGTCATTTGTCCACAGCCGCTGACAGAAAAAAAAAAACACCTCCAACACGGCCTCCGAAATGTGGGAAATATTTCCAAACACTTATGAGTGTTAAGAAGTGTTTCTGCAAGTTAATTATGAGTTATGACTGTAAGTACTAAGAGGTCACCAGTGGATTAAGTTCCTTAAATTGAAACTCTGCAGCATTACAAAGCGTTGTAATGTAGCTTATACTGTAGCTGAGTAACAGGGGAAGTGAGAGTCCACTCACTCTCACTGGTAGCGGAGCAGAGCGGAGGAGAGGAGAGGACGGCTGCACACGGCAGAGGTCAGAGGCAGCGGCCTTACTGGACTCCTGCCGCGTGACGCACTTTCCACTGAACACACTGTGCAGATCAGGGATCAGGATGTGGACACCTCACAGCTGCACTCACAGGGCTTCCTGGTGATGGTGGACATGACAGCTTGATGAGAAGTGATGTGTCTGTCATGTGGTGCTGAGCCCGGTCGTTCTGTGTTTACTCAGATGATCATGGACTGTTTTTTTTTCTGACTGTACCTGTTGCGGGGGTGTCGGAGGTCACACTCATATAGGCACCACCATACCAACAGCACAAACACTACTTAAAAGCATTTCGTAATGTACTTATAATATTTGGATACATCTAATTTCTACTTTATACTTACACTGAGAGGGACTTATGGTGTGTCATTATTTGGTAATTACAGTTTTAAAATCTGAAATATGATTAGACGGAAGGGTAAGGCTGGGTATGGTGGGTTGGAGGGATATTTATTTAGGTTTTGCTTTCATTTTCATTTATTTTTCTTCATCTGTACTTTGTATACATGTTTATCTGTTCTTTCATCTGTTCTAAAAAACAAAAAGAAGGCATTATGTCCTAACTGCATACATCTCTGTATGGATATACATTATACACTTGGATGTGTTTTATGTAAATATGTAACAATATTACAGAGTGCTCTAATAAAAATATTTAAAATCTAAAAAATGAAAGTGAGAACATATGAAAGCACATGCTCACTACACAGTATGATTACATGAGAGATATTATTCCTTTATATGATAATGGCTGTTTACAGAGGAATGGCAATAATAATCAATATATTGTAATATATGATTATATAATACTGATGGGGGCCAGTCTGTATGTTTGAGACTTTGTGATAGTTATTGTTTACTTACTGTGGGATATTTATAGGCTACATTGTGGTTTTGCTATTCTCTCTTTTGACACTGCTGATTGTGAAATATAATAAAACTGACTTGTACAGACTTGTCTTTGGTTGATGTCCCATGTCTAATTGTAGAAAGTTTATTATTATCAGTGTTTTATGCTGTGTGTGAGTGTGTGTCATGCTTTATTTTGTGTCATATTTGATGTTAGTTTTATTAGGTGACACAAAGTGCAGAGGATCCTCGCGCCAGAAACCAGATCCCTATAGTGCTGCAGAAACAACAGCATCAAGCGGGACGGGAGTTGAGATGTAAATTTGACCCCCAGTCGATACTTTACGAGCCCCCTCATCCCCCATTTGCACCTGAATGGGACGTTACCCTTAAATCATGTTTACATCACCAGTAGTTAGAGCGTTAAAACGCCGCGCGAACCGTTTCAGACGAGCCTGGCGCCTGTTTGGACAAGCCCGCTGGGAAAGAACAAAAAAAACCAAATCGTCCATTAATGATAATGAGCCCGAGAGCGAGACGCGTCAAACAGGTGGAGACAGCAGCAACACACACACGCACACACGCACACGCGCGCGCACACACACACACACACACACACACACACACACACACACACACACACACACACACACACACACATAGAGATCATCTTCACAACTGCATTATTATGAAACACATTTTAATCTGCTCGTTCATAACACACTTCAATCCACATAGATGAAAGAGTTGGTTTTGGAGCTTTTCTCATTATATTGATACATTTATTTTATTTTTTTTTAATATATAGGCTAGTAAATAAAAATGCCATCAGATGCACGCACCATGAGTAGAAACTATATTCACAAACTCGCTTGCACTTTAGATAATAATCATCAAATAATACAACTTTGTTAGATAATAATGCTTATTACTGTGTTTTAAACCCACTTCTCTGACTCTCTACTTGTACTTTTATGTTCATCAAAACAGCCACATCTCCATAGTAACGACTAATTGAAGCACTGACAGCCTTTACATTAAGTTGCCGGAGTCTCTGTCATTAGGCTTGTTCTTTTCAGCCTATTACGTAAGTATCTATGGTTGCTATATTGCCAGTGTGTGTGTGTGTGTGTGTGTGTTTGTAATTTGGAACTTTTTTCCAGGCTCCAGGTGGGTTGGTCCATGTGCGTCAGACTGTGGGGGGGAGGGGGGAGGGGGGAGCGCCTGCACTTTATAGGCTCCTCTGCGCTGCTCCGCTCTGTCACACAGCGCACTGAGCCCCGCTCGCCTGAAGGAGCCGCTTTATAAAGAGCTAAATTTACCAAACTTTACGTTGTTTCCTGAGCTCTCACAATTGGCCAGGCGAACTCTGGCTGGAGAGTTATAAGGTCGGGGGACCTCCTACCACTTTTTAAACTTGTTCATGTCCTCGGAGCGCAGCAGCAGCGGAGACGGTGAGAAACAGGCGCACAGACTCCGGCGCGGCTGCCGCTCAACTCAACTCAACTCAACCCGACTTTGACAAGAGATACTAGTTGTTATTTCAGCAAAGAAACAAAAACATAATGGCCTTATCCGGAGTGATGCTACCGTCGTTTTCGACATTCTCTAACCAAAGAGAAAAGACCTGGGAAAACGTAAGTTGATCATCTTGCTTTAAAACAAATCTGTGCGAGTTTAATGAAGATAGTGTAGTTTCACCTGCTGATGTAGATAGATGATAGTGTGGAGATCAAGTGAAGCTGTTCGAGTCAATATATGTTGTAAAAGACATGTACAAAAAATTAAAATAAAGTTCACATAAGAGGATAAAAGTCAGTATAGAGAGGTTTCTCCAGCTGGATCTCGCATCTGCACTTTCACAAGCTTTGATTGATTGTATTTCACTTTTATCAGAGTTGTAACGATCTGTAATCTAATATTGTATCTGTCTTCTTTCAGAGGTGGAAAGGAGATATGGACAAACTGGTCTCCAGCAGCTGCTCGATGCTTGAAATGGTACACAGCCAGGACATTCACAGCAAAAAGGACGACGAGGATCTGAGTAATTATTTGGATCTGGATTTTATTCTCGCCAACACAACAGGCGCAGACAGCGGGGCGGAATATATGGGCACAGTTGAGTCCAGCATGTACACAACTGGAAACTCGGTGGCATCCTACCCAGCAGACGACCACCGCTCCCCGCCGCCCCCGTACGGCGCCAGCCTCATGACAGAGCTTCTCCGCTCCGAGGGAACCAACAGCAGCTATGGCATTACGCGCACTCCCAGCGTTCAGGGGAGATTTTATGTCAACACTGCCCCTTTCCCCCGCCCGGAAAACATCAAAGTGGAGCCATCCATGGACAGTTACGGCCCCGTTTTGGGCATGGTGCCTCAGAGCTGCAGCAAAATCAAGCAAGAGGGGAACGTTTCATGCATGATGTCCTTCGAGCAGCCCCGAGTGGCCATCTCCCCGCGGGCAGCCAGCAACATGACACCGCCTCTCAGCCCCGACGACCAGGGAGCTTCGGACTGCCAGGCGCAGCTGTGCCAGCCCATGAACTTCCCACAGAAGTACCACACGCCGGCAGCTTTCCCCCACCACCACCCTCAGGCTCCACAGCTGCAGATGTCTTACCACGCTCCGCACACTGCCTTCGCGCTGTACGATGAGAGTCTCAGCCTGCAGCCTGGCGCGCAGAGGGTGATGCTCACGCCGCCCTCCTCTCCCCTCGAACTGCTGGAGTCCAAACCCAAGAGAGGACGGCGCACATGGCCGCGGAAGCGCACAGCCACGCACACCTGCACCTTCGCTGGCTGCGGCAAAACCTACACCAAGAGCTCACACCTGAAGGCACATCTCCGAACCCACACTGGTAAGTCACAGCTCACCTTTCGAGGCTGATTTCTTTCTGTGCGCAATTACGCACGGTGCTCAAAAAACAAACAAACCACCACCTCCTCCTCTCAGCACATTCTAATGAATCCCCATGTTTTCTGTCCACAGGTGAGAAGCCATACCACTGCAGCTGGGAGGGCTGTGGATGGAAGTTCGCCCGGTCCGACGAGCTGACCCGTCATTTCCGCAAACACACCGGACACAGGCCTTTCCAGTGCCACCTGTGCGAGCGTGCCTTCTCCAGGTCTGACCACCTGGCTCTCCACATGAAGAGACACATGTGAAGGAGCCCACATTAAAAAAAAAGGACTTGGGGGGGTTAATGGCTGGGTTTGTGTTATTTTTCATTGTGAACCAACTGATGTATTTTTTATTTAAACTGTTCTACACATGACCAAAGTCTTTTTTTTATATATAATATTGAATTTAAAAAACAAAAAGAAGTTTTAGCGTAATTATTTTCTAATAACGTAGCTGGTACTACTTTGGTTCTATAAAAAGCTTTAGAAAAGCTTTGTTTGCTTTAGAGCAGGCAGACCAAGAAGGGGCTGGCCCTGTATATACTACTCTTCTTTGACAGAACTGGAATGCGGTGTTTAACACAAGTGCCTTTCTATGACTCTGCTACTGTAAAACTCTTGTGACAGAAAAGACATGACCACAACATAGTACATGTTCTTGTTGACAGGAGTGACATGCACATACAGTTTGCCTAACATGTGCAAAGACAATGTTTTATTTAAAACTGCCTCAATGTCTTGAGTGGCCTGAGCTGTTGTATTTTATTGCCTTTTCCTGTATGTAGTGGTCGTTGACTCCTCTGGCGTGAAACTCTTGGATCCAGCCCCTGTCTACACTATCAGGGCTTGATGTCCTGTGCATTATTTTTTACTTAAATTTATATGAATATGTAAATGGATTTTATACTGTAAATGTGTATTTATTGTAAATATTAAAAAAACAAAACAATGAAATTGAACATCTGACCTGGGAATGTTTTCGTTTTTACGCTTGCTTGAGCATTCAAGACACTTGCTGCTGTTCACACATTTAGTTTAATGATCTGCATCCGCCCACTCTGCAATACTACCTCATCCTGTGCTTACTGCCTCTCTGTGCAGGCACATAAACCCCGCGCACCAACAGACGACTTCACCAGATACATGTTGCCATTGTAGACCCACTTTTTTTTTTTTTAAACATAGGCACTTGATTTCCACTGTGATGTTATGCAGCTGCAAGACGGAGAAGGGCAGCCACTTGTGGGCTTAGCCTATAAATACAAACACTCCATTTCCATAATTACAGAGTGAGCCAGGAGCCGTCTGGACAGAGGGGCACAGCAAACCCTCATCAGGGAGCCCTTAGACTCCCTTTCTGATGGGTAGAAATTATAGTAGGACATCAAAGGGCCTTAATACTACAATTACACAGTCACTGTGCACTACAGTTTCAAAGTATTGGAGTCGGTGCATATTATGTCTGCATGGTGTCGGGGAGTATTTGTTTCACCCACATGAAAGGTAGAATTAAGTAGATGCATCAAAACCACACAATGTTTTTTTTTTCCCCTAAATCCGTAAATATTAAACATTTTTCTTCAAATGTGCGCTTGGTCTTTTGTATCATGACAATTTAAAGTGTTTGAAACAACTTCACCTTTTATTAAAAGTGGCACTACTCTAGTCCGCAGTTACACTTTGCTTCAGCCCTAATAAAATAATGGGAGGTGTTGAATAAAACCTCAGCTTGAATTATTCATATTTCAAAAAAGAGGAAGTGTGCACTAGGTCAAAAATATCTACAGTGGTGGATGCAAATGTATCACTCTCATTTCACTTTTTTTGTTCCAATATTAATGCAGAACTTGATGATATAAACAATCCATCGTAAATAGTGAGACTTGATCTTCGAAAGGAGATAAAGACCCTAAAACAGAACTACTACACTGTTCCCCCAGGCTGTTTACTCTTTCTTGTTTCTACATTTATCACTGACACAATTATTTTGCAATCAAACAAATGATTCATGGCTTTGTTTGTCAATGAGCCACACCCTTCTTTAATTTTAAAATACCAAACCTACCATGTTCAAAGAATGTTAAAAATCACTTTTATTCAATTAAAAAGTTGGTTAAGTTTTGAGCAACTTAAAACTCCAAGGGATTGTTTTAATATAATCACATACATACTGTGCAATATTATAATGTTACAATGCTGATATGTAGATAAATAAGGCGTTGTCACTCTGTACATGTCCAGTACTGCCTGGAATATACAGTGCATACATTATGTGCCGAATAAACCTGATTAGTGTCAAATGATTACAAGGAAGCAATATTTTAAGGCTTTTACACAAAGTGTCCTCCAACAGGATCATGAGACATGGATGAAGTGAAAATTAAAACCAACCCCCGGAGGAGAAAATCCGATGATTTGTGAAAAAAGCAAGAAGGTTGGAAGCAGATGTCACTGCGTATCAGTGATAATGTTAGAAGAGTCACGGAGGACGAAGCGCAAGTGTAACAGCACCAGTATAAACAATGTAGTTTTACACTTTTCTCCATTTTTATAGAGGCTTTTAGTTGTATGGGAGTGCACACAGACAGACAAGCTGCCGACATGAGAGGGGGTGGTGTGCAGCAGCGCTCCAGGTAGACTGGACTTTGTTCGCGAGAGAGGAAGACGTCAATGATTATCGCTAGCATCTTAATTACTGTAAATACAAGAGGCTAAATCATGTTTAACCAAAGCTTAGTTAGGACTGAAAAAGCTCATGGGGGATCCCTAAAACTTCAGAGAGTTTGATTATACTCAAACATTTCATCAACCTATGTACTTTAAGGCCATAAATAGCAGGTGCCATGATCCTAAATGCCAGGAAACACTTGTATCATTCAAAATAAAAACCAAAATCATGCCATTTTCATGCCGATAATTAAACTCCAGTCCTTCAAGATGGCTTGCACATAAAACCGTTATCTAACAATATTTACAGTACGTGACTAAAGTCGGGCTAACGGGGAAGTCAGCGCGCGTAGTTTGACTATTGACAGTTATTAAAGGTTATATAAAACAGTTTATACAGTGCATTTTACTTGTACTTCATACACCACAGATTCATTGCTTCTGTATACAATTAAAACAGTAAAATATCCTTAACTTTTTTCTTTTTTTTTTGTTTGCAACACACTGGCTTTTGGTTAAGGCAGGGTGATTAACCATAACAAGATATGGAGCTAGATATAGGTTGTAGTCTGGTACCCTGCTGGTTTGGGTTGCGTTAAATCGCTATGTTCTTGCAGGGTTGAAGCCAGGCGTAAATCAAGTGGCTCCGTATTGTCCCTGATTATAGTTGCCATGTAGTTTGGGAGCAATGAACCATAACTGGTTGCTAAATGTGGAGTCATCTGACTTGAGTCCAGTCATGGCGGGAGAAAGCTCTGGTCTCTTTCACAAATTGGTAACAGGGGCTTGCTAGTCATGTCGGGCCAGTGTCGGTGCTGCTGTCATGAGCCTGCGGACGGGGAGGGCTGCGAGGCCGGAACGGGGACGACTGTAAAGTGGTGGTGGTGTGGTGGTGGGGGCATGCCTGGTCAGGCGCTGGGCATGTCGGCCCGGCTGAGAGCGATGGCGAGCTCCAGGTCCTCTTGCTCCCGGAGCCGCAGCCTCCTCAGCCGCTCCTGCTCCTCACGCTCGCTCTCCCGCTTGGCCCACTCCAGCTGCTGGCTCTCACTTCCAAACTGAGGGGCAGGGAAACAAACATTAGATGTGCACGAAAAGTCAAAAAATGCAGGCTGAAATGTCAACACGCAACAAAGAAAAAGGAAAAAAAGAAAAAAAAAAAGATGAATTGCTGGACGAAAGCTGAGATAAAAGGAACGGCTGATGCAAATTAAAAAAAATCAAGTGTTTCGAATTAGGCAGAATATCAAAAACTATGTCCAGACATAGTTGAAATGATTTGATATATTAGAGTCAATTGAGGAAAAAATAAATTAAACAATACTGACATTTAGATTTCACTTGGACGTCACAAGAAAAAGCCAAGAAAGCAGCGCTACAAGCTTAACAAAACAAAAGACTCCTGCACAATACACAGTGCTTCACTAGTGCCATAAAACATTGCTCACATATGTCCTCTATTCATCACTTGGATCAACGTGACTGAGGAGGATATACATTGAAAATAACCGTGCTCATGAATCACCCTACTAAGATTATGCGGTGCGGTGCGGACAGGTTTTTCACATGCAAAGGGATCGACCACCACACCCTTGTACGGTCTTACCTTGACATGTTCGGATCCTGGCAGAAAAACAAAGATTACAACACAGTGCTCGATATAAAACAAAAAAAATTAAAGGAAAAAAAAAAAAGAGCATCAAATCCCTTTACCAACTGTCATGCTATAGTGAGAGGGGGAAAAAATGAATGTGTGTCATGTCAAACGATATACAAACCAGACACAAAAAGCTGCCATGCATCATCTCTCCAACGTGAGAGCGCGTTCAGCTTTCGGACGACACACGACGGCAAAGAGGCGGAAGGGTGGAGGACAAACAGGAAGATTTGCTCTGATGTGCTCTGCTTCGAGGCCATTCATGCTATGACAGAGAATAAGCCGTCAGCCCGTAGTTTGAAACGTGAAAAATGCTCCTCGTGGAGGCTACCTGACCTGACCTGACCTGACCAGGCAAGTTAATGAACTCGCTGAATCTTCTCTGGATAGGCTGAAGCCGACAACAAGCATGCAAGCCCCCTTTTACCAGCTGGACGATGGCAACAGGTGACAGCGCAGAGGCAGACGCACCAGGACTGTCCGGGTCGCTCATGCAAATGCAGATTTTTTCCTTCCATACAAAGCCCTCAGATGTTTTTTTTGTCAGTTGTTAGTCAACAGCCAGTTAAAAAAAACAAACAGCCGTCCTGTGATGGCTTTGTGAAATCATTGAGTGAGGGGTTGGAAAGTTAACAGAATGAGGCTCGGTGACAGAGAGCTGACACCGTGAGCCTTCAGCTCTGCAGTCTGAAGAGTGAGATCAGCGTTATGCAGACAAAGGCGCTTGTTCCAAGAGAAAAAACTGTAAGTGCGCTACACTTACAGAGGCAAAATCTGCAAAACCCACAGGACAGTCCTTGGATGTTTTGCTCGACTCTGTCGTAACAACAGAGTCTTTACTGTCTGCTGTGGAGCCGCCGCTCTGGAGCAGCTCTGATGCAGCCGAACTGAGCGCACCTACTGGAGAAGGGAGACATTCAAATAAAAAGATCTAATTTCCAAATCCACGCAAAAAAAAAAAAAAAAACAGTTCTGGCGGCCTTGACTTTGGAGGCTAGCAACCGTTAGCCCCTGGGGAAAATAACCTGACACTTGTGAAATACACTGTTGCTAAATGTTTTACAGGAAGCCAAGAGCTTTAAGTTCAGAGTTTTCACCCACGGGTGATATTGGTTTTAAAAAAGGTGTTAACCGCACTTTTTGTATAAAGCTCACTGATGCATTGAAGCTTAACAAGCACAGCGTTGCTTTTTTGGAAAATAGAATTGCAGAAGGCTGACCCACCCTTGTCTACTGTGGGGCTTTGAAGACACTTCCTTTATTGACGGTATTCTCATCTGGTTATGATTGTGCAGCTCTTTAATTTGCACCAGTTCCACAACACGTTGCATCTGCAAATGAGGGCCTTCGAGCCAACTAATTATTCCCCTTATCTTATCAAAAATACCAGGAGCATTTCAACCCAAATTAAGTTTCATTTATCCAATTACTGCCCTATTAAAATACTTGAAACCTCTTCACAAATGCCTCAAAAATCGCTGTGACACACTTTTCACCAGTGTTTTTACTTGAGCAAAACTAGTTTTGCAATTGACCCTGTGATGCAAGCACTCAAAACAATGTACAACTCTGAGAGGGATCTCACTTCCCCATCACGTAGGCGGCACATCTCTGGAGCTCGCTCGGTTTCTTAACAGCGGCTACTCATCTCTACCCCTCTGTGTGTGGCGAAGCAAAAGGGAACACCAACTTTCTCACGCTGTGGCTTCTGCTAAAAGAGTAAGTGCAAGGTAACAGCGGAAGGGCATGTGCTGGGCATGGCCTGTGGTGTGTGTGTGTGTGTGTGTGTGTGTGTGTGTGTGTGTGCGTGTGTGCGTGTGTGTGTGTGGGAGAGAGAAAGAGAAGGACTTCACATAAACAACAAAGAAAAAGATGAACATGAGGCTAAATGCATCCAAGAGGCTGAGGTGGTTCTTAATCTCACCACACTGGTTGATTCAAGAGAAACTTATAGAGCCACATGACTTTGAAACCCTACTACTATTACTACTACTATTACTATTACTATTACTATTACTACCACCACCGTATCTCTGCCACCAGCCTTTCCTGATGCAACTTCAAAAGAAGAAATTACTTTCTCTGCACCCACACAGCTCAATAGGGAAGTCTCTTTTTTTTTCACGTATCACCAGGGCTCAAAACTCCCTGACAACACTGAGTCACACAAGAGGGATGCAGACACGTTGCCCGCATTTACATTTTCATCACAAGTAACAAATGTCAAATAAACATTTGACACTTCGGCGTGATTGATGACAAATTGTACTCATTTCAACCGGTTTAAGGCGACATCGCATGCTGATTACGCACATCACTAAATCACCGATGTCACATTAAGCAGCAAGCACAATCACACGCGGACTTACTGTGTATATACACGTAAAATCAGGGCTTACCATAGGGAGGTGCAGGCCGGTTAGGCACATTTTTCTTTGACGGCAGCACAGGGTTGTCCGACTTCTGTTCATACACCAGGGAAAAGACAAAAAACAAAAATAAAACGCCTCGACTATCACACAAAATAACGACTCCAACAGAAATGTCAGCCAAAATCTAAAGCCTACTATGGCCTCAGACCAGAGAGACTGTTTTCATAAATGTGTTAAATTGGCAGGAAAAATAAGAAATCAGTCATGTTGAGAGTAACAATAACAACACAGCTTTCTACAGCTAAAGAGGAAAATGATGCTTTATGGTGCAACTGGTTCATAACTCCCAAGAATCCCAGGAGCTTACCTTTGACATCTGACTAAAGTCAGCAAATCCACCCCCCTTGCTTCCAAAGGAGTTGCTACCAAAAGGGTCCGCTCGCCCAAACACATCTGTGACAAGAGCACATTGAAGAGCATTTGGAACATTTGAATACTTTTATGGGAAGAGCCACAAACTATAATGAAGTTCAGCCCCAAACCACACATTCAAAATCATCTCTACATCTACGGCTTATTCTGAAAAGGCCTGCGTGCGATTTCCAGAGGAGGGAATGTGGCGCGACCGTTTAATTTTCCATGACATTTCGCAAAAAAAAAAAACCTGGAAAGCAGACGTTTTGTTTAACCTGACGTATGCAACTGATCAACTAATTAAAGGCGTCAGTTGGCGCACTGTTAACCAGAACTGTGCCTGGGTTGTTTTGAAGCTCGGTGGTATGCCGCTTAATGAAAAAAGAGGCAAACTGCAGATGGTTACAGTGAAAAAACAAAACATTGTAATAGAATATGTTTGTTGTGAATGTGCCACCACAAGAGCCCCCATTCATGTGAAGTACGCTGTGTTTTTCTTTTACGCACAGTAACCCGGCTCAGGTCTACAGTTGCCTCTGTGTTCCTCTGAAGGTGTGTAGCACGGCAGAGCACCGGCCACTAACTTAAAACAACCTCTGTGGCGAATGAGGCAGAGCAGCTCAATAGCAGCAGATATAAAGACAGAACAGAGGCAGGAGTGAACTGGTTAAAAGGAGTGGCAGTGTATTCTAGTAGAGCAGGACCAGCAGTCACAGAGTTTCTGTTATGTTTGGCCGCTGCGAGCCTCCTGTTTTTCCAGGGTAGGGGGGAGTATTTTTAGTTGGCCAGTAGTTAAATGCGTAGGTACTCGACTAAAAATAGCCCCAAACCGCTGGAAAAATTGAAGCCACAGTGAGTAAAAATTGTTTGCCCCTCATGCCCCCAAAAATATAATCTAAATCTAACACGTCACCCAGAATGGCAAAGAATGACTCTTTGAGACTAATTTCACAACAAGGACACTCTCTCATGTTCAGATGGCGGTTAATAGAGTCACATTCCCGGAAATCTGCATGGAAAATCTGTACATATTTAGTACAGGGATGACTGTGCATTCATGCCTTTATCCGACATAGCACAGTACATTCAACTGTGGCGCCGCCATATTCACTACCTACCTATCTACCTATCTACGTACCTGAAACAAAATGACACACAGCCTGAGCCTACACATTCAACGGTACAGTGTGTAGTACAAAACACAATTGTGTCTCCCCTAACCAAGAAACAGGATGTGGTTGCTCTCTTTCCCTCAGTCACAATGCTGAATATAGGCCAACATTACAGTATGATGTCACGGATACACTGTTCATAAGACAGAGATGTACATACAAATAGATGAGACTGATAGATAAACTGTAGCACTTTTGATTTTTACCGTAAGGACATAAGCTCCAGAAACAACTGAAAATCACCCTACTCTTTATAATTACAACTGGGAAGACTCAGTAGAAAGTCTTTCCCTGTGTGTTCAGTCTGCAGTAAAGTACCTGAACCCTTTGGCTTGGGGCTGTTTGATGCAAACGGGTCACCACCGCTGCTGCTGAGGGCACTCGGCTGCAAAGAAAAACAACAAAGGAGCACAAGCACAAGTACAGTGAGCAAGCTATTGAAAAGATCTTGAACAAACACACACAATGACCACATCAGCACAACCACCAAGAATCCCTCTGTCCTCCTCCTGGTTGACTTTTCCAGGTAGCCATAACGGCGAAGACACGTCAGAGCTCGTTTCTGCAGTGTCAGCTTTGTGACAACCGCAGCGCGTCACTGAGCGCAGGACAGGAAACATCTTTTTGTTTTCATTAAAAAAAAAGAGGGGGTATGTCTGATACCTTGGCAGGCGGAGTGGGTTTTCTACCAAATGGCTCCGAAGATCCAAACATGTCTGACTTGTCTGTCCTCTTGAAGAAATCGTCAGATGAGGTGCCTTTGAAGGGATCACTTTCTTTGAAAGGGTCACCGAACGGATCTACGACAAAAAGACAGGACAGTCATCTCTAACCTCTGACAGGAACTCATTTACGTTTCTTTTTCTCCACAGTATGAACTCTGGACTGACATTTGCATTTAATCCCCAACAAAACAAGCTGGAATAATCCTTATGCTTTCTGAAAAACAGGAATAGATAATAAAAAGAGGCGTGCAGGCGTTCAGACCTTTGAAGGCTTTGAAGGGGTCTTCTGTCTGGAAGGGGTCCGGTGGCGGCTCCTTAGCTGTGCTGTTGTTGAACATGGCTATCCTCGACTTGAACGAGTCATCCTGGTGAATGAGAACATTCAAGATAGATTTATTGTCATTGTATGGTTGATACAACGAAATTACATTGCACTCAATATGCTGGGCTCAATATAAAAACAATTAAATACTCTAGTAAAATTAAAAAGTATACTCATCCATACATCGTCTCATCCATTCAGTCACATTCACGTCATCATACATCACACCATTTACTCAGTACCTTGTATGCATTAAAAACGAGACAGTGAAAGTGCATATGCTGTGTATGGTACAAAGTGCAGTGCATTTTGTGAGTTCTTGCTGTTATGTTGGCAGATGTTGGTGGATCTGTTTCAGGTCAGTGTTGAATATGGTAATGGCCTTGGGGTAGAAACTGTTTATGAATCTTGTGGTGCGTGTTCTGATGGACCTGTACCGTTTCCCTGAGGGCAACAGTTCGAAGAGATGGTTAGCAGGATGGGATGAGTCTTTCAGAATGTTGTGTGTCTTCTGCAAACACCGGGAGTTGAAGATGGAGTCCAGGGTAGGTAGCTGTTGTTTGATGATGTTTTGGGCAGTTTTTATGATCCTTTGTAGTGCCTTCCTGTCTGCAGCAGAGCTGCTGCCGTACCACGTCAGGATGCCATAGGTCAGCACACTTTCGATGGAGCAGCGGTAAAAGGATGTCAGGTGCTGCTGTGACAGGTTGACTCTCTTCAGTGTGCGGAGAAAGTATAGCCGCTGTTGTGCTTTCTTAACTATTGCAGTGGTGTTTATTGTCCATGATAAGTCTTCCGAAATGTGTGTACCCAAGAATTTGAAGCTTGACACTCTCTCCACTCCCTCCCCGTTGATGTATAGTGGTGTGTGTTTGTCCTGCTTCTTCTGAAATCAATTATCAGTTCTTTCGTTTTTTTGATGTTGAGGCTCAGATTGTTCTCTGTGCACCACTCTGTCAGTTTTTGTACCTCCTCTCTATAGGCAGACTCATCCCCTTTAGTGATCAGCCCCACCACGGTCGTGTCATCTGCGAATTTGACCACTGTGTTGGTGTTATGTGATGGAACGCAGTCATATGTGTACAAGGAATAGAGGAGAGGACTCAGCACACAGCCCTGTGGGGCCCCTGTGCTGAGTGTCAGAGTGGGTCAGAGTGAGAGGTGCGGCCCATGGAAAACCCACAAATTAATAAACATGTGGGGGGGTTGGTGAAGTCTCAACAGTGAAACAGCAAAACAATGGACTTGTAGTGAGTATTTTAAGTGACAAAGCAAAACACAGCGAGACAACAATAAAAGAGAACATGCAGAGTCAGTAAACAGACTCCAAACAAAGAGCACAGATCTAGCATGTCTAATCTGTAATTGTAAAGTATGACTGAAAGTCCTTTTCCACAAAAATGCCCTCAAATTATAAGAACTAAAAACTTTGGGAATAACAAAACTGGGGAACAAACAAAGGTTTCAGAGGAATATTTGTCAGATATGAAGCGGTGACATTAAAACTACTAAATCCGAAATGTGCCTTAGTTTCTTCCGTCCTGCATTTGTATTTTTAAAGGGCAGGAAACAAACCCAGACGCTAAAGTCTTCAAGAAGATTCATTCATCATCTCCTCACCGAACTCCTGAAACCTCCGTTCTGCTTCTCAGCAAACCCTTCGCTCAAGTCTGGCAGGTTGTTGAAGTTTCCCCCATTGATGTCGCTCAAAGCACTATTGTACTGCTCAATGGTCTTGGTCATCTCCTGTTGGCTGTCCTGGATCAGCGACAGCTTACTCCGGGCCTAAACACACATTAAAAAAAGACAGTTTCATCAGATTTTCTTCACTCTGTATTACCAGGTTTCTCAGCTGTTCAACACTGGTCTTGTGGTTAAGCTACTTTGATTTCTTGCCACGTTTTCAAAAACCTTTTGAGGCTGAAATAACATTCCCACACTATCACATGAGCAGCAGAATTTCGAATTGTCATACAGTAGATTTCCCACGGCTAACGGCAGAAACAGTTTACTCAATAGTCTCGGCAGACGGAGGAACGTACCTGGTTTTCAGCCACGTAGCCTACACATGTAGTGGTTAGTGGTTAGATTGGTGAAAATAACCTTAACCGCCACAATAAAAGAGTTTCACTTTAGTGTACTTCAAGGCATGGTAAATACTTATGAACAATGGTCACAGCGGTAAACGTAAAGCGAATGTGACATTTCCGTGTGAACGAAACCTTCTCCGCCAGCGTAAAATACAAGTTTAAAGTCCACAGACACACACGCACATGAACGCACAACCTTATCTCGTTTCTTAAACTTAATTTGTATGATGATGATGATGATAATGATAATGATGATGATAAGCTTTATTTCAGGAACAATTAAATATATATAAAACAATATAAACCAATCATTAACAACAACGCAGACAGCCTATAAACTGGAGCTCTAACTCCAGAGATTAAAAAACATTTAGACTTTGGCTCCAATATTTCCAAAAGCATGAGAAATACCTTACATCACCCCTTATAATTTCATTTCTTGACTCCCTTAGTCTACACATAAATCAGGTGGGTGCATCACTCCTAACAAACATTTCCCTTGCCCTGGTCCATCTGGGGAGTTTAAAGGGGAACTACCGTTTTTCCTCAAATAGTAGCCGGGGCCTTTATTTACACAAATGCCTAGGAGACCCGGCCTTTATTTCTAAATCCCTCTGTTTATTTATACATTAACGACCAAGCTCATCGTTCTGTAGCTCATCTTCACTCATCTTCCTCGCTGCGCTGTCGGACCTGGGTCTCTGTCTCCATAGCGCTTCGCTCCCATTAGAGTCAATCAGAGCATTTTCATGTGCGCTGTGCTCCACGGAGCAGAAACCTGCCGTTCAGCAGTGCAAGGCTGTCCCTCTCTGGAGCAGGGGATGAGGTCGGCTTCACTCCGGTCAGTCCTCACAGACAGACCACAAAAGTTTAAAGAGTTTCTGATCATATCCTCGTCAGTTTGTTCCAGGCGGCAGAGTTTTTTTTTTTTCCGACCTGGCCTGTATTTGGGATCGGCCTTTATTTGTTCGTGACCTGGCTATTAATTGAATACCGACTATTATTTGAGGAAATACGGTATGCACTGCAGGTCAGGTCGCTTTTCCTCTGTTTTGCTAACTCTCCTCTCAGCCATGTGCATTTGTTTACAATGAAGCCGGAGAGAAATCAATCAAGAGAGCGGTACATAACGTTATCATGTAAGATGTTACGACGTGTACAGTATATTTGTGTAGCCTTATCTGCCATAAACAAGAGATTGCGGGTTACAGGGCACGTTTGTGTCATGGTGCACAAAGACGAGAGCTGGGACACCAGGGTTTTTCAGCCAAGAGATGAAAGGTGGAAGGCAGAGAGCCTCCATCCTCCCTCGAATCAAGTTACATGTCATTTATTAAACCATCACAATTACTCCAAAGCTGTTAAATTAAGGTGAAAATGTAGCATAGTTAAGCTAAAAATCCTGAATAGTTCCTCTTTAGGAAATAACCTAAAAGCATCATTATATGCCACTTGGAGTTTCTTCATCTTTGCCTTGCTAAAACTGCACCACAGGATAGTGGAGCACAGGATGAAATCTCAACATCAACTGTGCACACGTGGAATTTCCGTATGCACTAAAAAACTGTATATTTATGCTCCACAGCGCTGAGTTAATCCGTTAACGGTCAAAAGTGGCAGAACATCCTCATGTAACCTGTGTCTCTGTGTCTGCACTGACCTGGCTGATCTCCTCCTGGGTGGTTTTGAGGGACTTGACGATGCTGTCCAGCTGGACGCGACCAGAGAGCAGGCTCTGCTCCAGCTGGGCCTCCTCGTCCTGCAGCCGGCTCAGGTCTGCCTTGGTGCGGCCCAGTTCGTCCTCCTGGCTGCGGAGGTCTGACTCCTGAGAGCGGATCTGGCTCTGCAGGGACGAAATCTGGAGCAGAGAGAGAAAAGGCCGTTTTTCATTTGTAGGTTCATCAATTGCATAACAGTTAAATTGCTGCACATTTCGAAATTATAGCCATAACTGGTTTGGTTTGGTTTGCTTGTTAGGACACATCAAAGCAGCACTATTTTAAAAAATAAAAAAAACACAGTACAGTTAGATGGTGGTCCTCATTAAATCAACTTTTAAATATGTCCAACTTAATTGGCCACAGATGAATCAGCAATGCAATCCTTCACAAAGTCATCAAAACATAGACAGTCCCACTATTTTAAAATGGTGACTGTTTGAAGATAATAATGCACAGCAAGTATGAATTCAACTTGAACTTGATCTGCCCTCACAGTGTGACTGATAATTTGCTTAATAAAAAGATTTCGCCACAATTTATTAAGAATTGCATGTGTAATCATCACTGTGTCACCTGCGGTTCAATACAAAATACAGCAGAATTCCTTGTGAGTAAGTCAAGTTTGTAACCGTTTGTGTCTCATCCTGGCACTTCTGCTTGACGTCATTGAGCATCCCCTCCAGCTTGGAGCGCTGCTGGTCCATCTCCTCCAGACGATCCTGTGCATCCTGCTTCTGGGACTCCAGGTCCTGCAGACTGCTGCTCTCCCTGTCCAGGTCATTCTGCATGTCCTGAAGGTCACACACATACAGGCGTTAGAAAGAGACGTTTACAGACTGTATTATAGTATCAACTCTTCTAGTTCTCCTCCAGATTGTGTAACTTGCGCAAGAAGCTGGTTTGTACCATAAATTTAATGCTCCAAGCACAGAGAGAGTTAGACACTTACACGTCAGTCATTAGGCACAAGTTCCATACAAACGTATCTCTGTGAGGCCTTACCTGAACTTCACTGTTTTGATGTCTAATTGAGTCCTCTTTTTCCCGTATCTCTTGCTCCAGGATGAATTTTTCTCTGTAGGTAAAGCACATGGAAGAGGAGTGAGGGCAGGAAGTAAGAAACTCTGCTTTTTACCCCTAAGAAGCTAATGTTGGCAAAATGCATGGCTTAAAGAGACAAGAGCAACGTAATGAAAGGCAAAAACCGGTTAACACTTTAGATTAGGGAACACATATTCACCATTAACTAGGTGCTTATTAATATGCATATAAGTAGCTTACTAGCTCCTTATTAGTAAGTATTAAGCACATATTAACACCTTATTCTACATAGCCTTATTCTACTTCTATTACACCATGAATTAAGATTTTTCCTGATATTAACTCCTAATTATGGCTTATTCATTGTAAATTAATGCATTAATGCTATACTAATTCAGAGTGATAAAGGATTATTATTATTATTCACATCATTATTCAGAAACAACAATGCATTAATTTACAATGATAAGCCATACTGTAATTAGGAGTTAATATGAGGAAAAATCTTAATTCATGATGTAATAGAGGTAGAATAAGGCTATGTAGAATAAGGTGTTAATATGTGCTTAATAATTACTAATAAGGAACTAGTAAGCTACTTATATGCATATTAATAAGCACCTAGTTAATGGTGAATATGTGTTCCCTAATCTAAAGTGTTACCCAAAAACCTCATAGAACCACTTCATTCATTAGTCAGTTCTCTTATTGTAACTTCAGACTGAATACGAGATATTCAAGTCTGTGTAATGTCTGCCTGAAACTTCCAATTAGAAAGAGACCTAATAATAGAAAGTATTCGCAAGACTCTAAGTGGTGATGTTTTCTTTGCCAAGTCTCTCTTGGTATAAAAACACTCCAGTACAATAAAAAGGTTAAAATCATTAAATAAAACTATTACAAATGGTTTTAAAAAAGCTTTGATCCTGATCCTCGCCATCACCTCGCTGCAGCCACCTCTCCTTTTTCTCAGAGGAAGTGAGACAAAGCGATCCTCCTGTTACTCAGGGTGCTCACCTCTGCAGCTGAGCTATTTCCTGGCTGAGGTCATCCAGCTCTTTGATGCCTGTCAGCTCCGCCGACCCCGTGGAGCTGGCGCTGTCCTGAGGCCAGAGACATTGAGACAGAGGAGTGAGAGAAAAGTAACATCGGATGAGAAAGTACGATCGAGGATGTGAGGGAGGTGGTGGTGGGGGCGGTGAGAACAGAGACGAAGACAGAGTGACGGGAAACGGATTAAATGGACGCAATAAAGACATTGGGGAAAATGTTTTAATAAGGAAAAGTGGGACATAAAGGAGGGAGAAGGAGATCAATGGGGACACGAGAGGTATGCAAGGGGAGAGAGGAGCTTCCCACTGATATGTCTAACAAAACAAAAGACACAGGAAGGAAGGACAAACACCTCGCACAGCCAGGGAGGGAGCAAGAGATCCTGACAATACATGCATGAAGAGAAATGTGCACAAGACAATGGAAAAGAATGCAACACTACAGTGAAATCTATTTTATGCATCGGTGTTCAACAGATCATGCCAACGATGGAGTTTCATCAGAAAATCACAACGTCCCAAAACTGTCTCAAAGCACCGGCCAGACACAAACTTTGCCTTTTAGTTGTTTTTAAAGTCTCAGATTCAATCTCAAAAAAAGGAAACTGTGTAAAAGAGTCTATGTGAGTTGTGAAGCTACTTGTACAAGAGTTACAAAAGCTCATCTGTTGTACAGTATTTCTTTGCACACTCTTGTTTAATTGATCCGACTCTATTCAAACACATCTGTTTCTTATTAATACCAACACAAAAGAGTCTACACACTTATCTAAAAGGTTTGCTCTTGTGTCCAAAAAAAAAATCTGTTCTGTATGGAAAAACTGAAAAATGACACCTGTGATGTTTGAATAGGGATAAATTTTTTTTTTTTTAAACCTATATCCCACCGGTAAAAACCTGTCTTAATAAACACATTTTGGCTTTACAATTAAACATGTTTTTACTTAAACATAAATGGCTCAGGCCGCCAAAACTATAATATCTTAACTACTGGCTATTCTAGACTTTGTATTAATAAAGTGATGTATCATGTAGTAGTGTATCAATGCTGATAACATGACAGCAGGTGGCAGTGTGATGCCCTTAACACAAGTTTAGAAAAAGACACATTTGTGAAAACCCCAAGAAATCAGAAATATGCTGAGAAAAAGCTAAAATCTAAGACAATCAGTGTTTCGTTTTGTTGGGGGAAATATATAATAAATAAAGTTTGATACACAATAAAGAGGCTAAAGACCAACATGCTTCTGTTTAAACCCGGTGCTTCAGACTGAGATGGAGAGCGTTTGATGGAACACATGCGCCACCCAGTGACACAAAGCTCAATTACTCACTCGGCGCATATTAGCTAGTGCAGCAGGTTCAGGTCTCATAGAAGACATAAGCCCCATATAGCTCTGTCAGAGAGGATAGAAAACAGCTCAAACAAGAAAAAGCATAAAAAACAGTTTTGCAAGGTAAAGCTAAAAAGCAAGAGAGCAGAAATCACTGTTCTTAAAATGCAGCTGAAAGTGAAAAAAGGTTGGCTTTGAGAAAACACAAGTAATTGATATAAGCTGAGGTAAAGTCAGGACTCACGGATGTTGCCGTCCTTTCTGAGGGAGGGATCATGTCTGGTGTGAGAGTGGAGGGAGGGTCGATGCCTTTGGTCATTTTCTGCTGCACCAGATGCATGGCCAAAGAGAACTGCTCCCAGGTCAGCTTGCCTGTCTGCTTAGTGTCAGCCAATCCCCTGCAGACAGAGCGCTAAACTTCACTCAAAATGTTACATACTGAATCCTATGTGTGAAATAAAGATACCCAGTATGCGTAGACAAAACAAACAAACTCTTAACTGGTGCCACTGTCTCAAGTTTTGCATCTGACCCATGCCCTGGACAAAATGTGATGTCTCAAACTGTCCAGAAGAGGGTGCTGTGGCATTAAGCCAACACAGACTCTAATCTATGTGGATAGTTCAGCACTAGTCAGTAATGAAAGCACTAGTAGTGACAAGTTCACCACAGGAATAAATAGTTAATGACTTCTTTTCCGCTCTTGAAGACATTTTACCTCTTATTTAAAAAGAAGTCCAGTTGCCTTCAACTCCAGCATTTAATGAGTACCATGACCTGGATTAAAGGTAGACCGACTATTTGGTTTGGACAATAAATCGGCAGTGATAGGACATTTTATAGACTATTTGTTATTGGCAGAAGTATTGTGGCTGATAACTGTTTGCACCAATCACACAGTAAGGCTAACACCATCTTATTGCACCAGATCTCCTCATGGGGTTATCAGCTGATTAACTGGGTATTAGCTTTTTCCTGCTCCAAAGTTGGCCTTTAAAAATCCACTAATGGTTGAATGACCACCAACCTGAATGACTGAGAACCTGCACACACATATATCTAACTTTTGTTTTTCCATGGTTCAGGTAAAGTTCAGGACAGTCAGGCCACCATTGTAGCATCTGCTTTGTAGTATATGTATACACAGATTGCAGAGTTTGTACATCATGGTATTAAAATCTTTAAAGCCATTCTGTTTTCAACTATCACACTGTGTTTTACCTTCACATTCAAAAACCTGCAGCATATTTGCACCATCTTTTCATCACTTGCAATTTCAGTTTTTACTTATCTTTTTTTTTATAGGTAGGCACAATTTCAAATCTACATAAAAGTAAAGAAGGTAATTAATTACTTGATAATTGTCTTTAAACTCATTCCTTTTCTTTTTATTGCCGTCACACATTCTACAGTGGCTGAGAGGGCTCTGCTGTACAATGCTCTGCAACCTGAGAAAGCACATGCAAATAAACACAACCAAGCAAATTAAGACTAAACCTTCACCACTTCGCCGACAGACAGACATTTAAAAATGCAAATAAGAACGAGCCAACTAATAAGTTATGCGCAGTTTACACAAACACGCAACGAATAAAGACAACACGATAAATACAAAGACGCTGATGTCCTACAGAACACAACAAACAAATATATTAACGACTCTTCAGTGGTGACTGAAAATTAGCAAACACTGTTTATTTTCCTTTCCACATTCTCATCATGTGATTTTGTGAATACATCTGGTGTTAGACTTGTTCTTGCTAGTTTTTATGTGGAGGTGTTTTATGTTTGTGTTTTCTTCAGCTGCAGTGCATTTAGCTCTCTCTCTCTCTCTCTCTCTCTCTCTCAGCCACGGTAACATTCACAGTTTATGAAAAGTGTTGTGAACTGAGCTGTGGTCTCACCATATCTGTGCCAACATCGTCTGGGAGAGAGTGGACTGCATGAAGATCTCTATCACCTCGGTGCCGGAGACAAGGCCGTCATTGTCGGTGTCTGTCTGCTTGAAAATGTCATTATATTTCTCCCTGTCAGCCACCGGTACCACCCAGTTCACCACCGGCTGGAATGAACAAAAGACAAAATTTAGGTTAAATGAGCAAGAAATTGAGCATTGTTGGAGCCAAATGCAGAAAACATTCACTATAAACACCAAAAGGTGCAGCCAAACATTTTCCAAAAATCCTGCCCTTAATGGAAACACGCATTTATTCATGAACTGTTTACCCAAAAACAGAATGGTTACTGACATATCACACACACACACACACTGGAAATGGTGGTGTGTTAGATAAAAACAAAAAATGATAAAATCTGATTTTTGTAATTGAAGGAGTACTGTAGCACAACTATATTTCTAGTCTAGTACATGTTGTGTAGACAGCCTAGATTTTTATTTTGGGCAAGTTACAAAGAAATGATCAACTTGGGGATGTTTTAAATAAAGGGAAGAGGACATTCATTGAAAAAGAGAGGACATTGGAACAAGTGTATGACAGCTACATCAGGTGACCATGGTACAAGTATGAACAGGAAACCTGGCCTCTCTTCCCTCTCAAGAAAACCTGTTTTTCAAATGTCACGAGTTAAAGCTCCCTGCAGCTATGACAAGAAGGTAGAAAGAAACACATTGGCTGATACATAATGCTGACAACAATGTGGCAAAACGAGTCCATCCATTAGCAACAGAAAGAATCAATGAATGCATGAAATGCTGGTTTCATTGAACCACCAGGCCCTGCTCTTGTGACGCTTATTTTTGGGAGACACAAGGGAAAAGTAATGCATTGATTTTTCCATGAGGATTTAGTGTGTGCAATTTTTCCTTCTTAATTTCTCATAATAAACTATCTACATTCAAAACGTTGTTAAGACATCCAGAGTTTACTTTGGTCCACAAGTCACTGCATTAGGAAGTATGTAAGTATGTAACCACCAGATTTAGGTTTATACATGTACAAAGTAAGGTTAAAATATGTTTTGTAATGAAACGAGTAGAGCTAAGAAATACCGTTTATGAAATATCAATATAAATATATCTTGAAAATAAACAAATACATTTTTTGTATAATTATTAGCAAATTGTAATTAAAGGCTAATCAACACAATATTTCATAGAAATTAAGAATTTGTTGGTCTAATGCAGAAAAGCAGATTATAGTTATGGAGTTTATCTTTGCACTGAACTTTAGTTTGATATGTGGCATTTCATACTCTTTCTATAATTGTATTTATAGTAATTCATTAATTAAAATACTGTGATATGAATTGTAACTGAAGTGCTTCATCTCTAATACATAAGACTTACAACGGCAGTTCAAGAGAAGCACAGGAGAGGAGATGAATGGACGTACCGGGGAGCTGGATTTGAAGGAGTGTTTTGGAGAGAGGTTGACAGTACTGGTGCTGAGGGGGGAAGCACTGCCCAGAGGAGGAGTGCTTCGTAAGGTGTCTTTGAGAGGAGCTGGGCCACCCATAAACCCTGACAGAGCAGGCAGCACAGCCACAGCGCCTGGCAGCCCGCCAGCTGTTTTCTTCCTTTTAGAGGGGGGGATGAGTGAAGACGGTAAGCTAGCTGGGATGGGCTCCTGCTCCATGGCTCGATAAACAAGATGCATGGCCTAGAAAACAGGGAAATCGTTGCACTTTTAAAAGAATGGTAAAATCAGCTTTTAAAAACCTTTACTCTATTAGAGACTATGTTTTATTACAATAAGCATTTGCTTCCCAATATAGGCTGTGGTAGACTTACCACTGTGAATTCATCTTTGTCCAAATGTCCATCTTTATCCACATCACTTAGGTCCCAAATCTACAAAAACAGTGCATAAAAGACAAAGTGAGCATGATTTAGTTGCTTTGAATAAACACTGGCATGTGTTTAGCATTGCAACGTGTCATCTCACCTTTCCTAACACGTCCAGAGGTAGCTTGGAGTTTATCAAAACTGGCCTGACTTTATCCCCAGAGAGGAGACCCTTTACTGGACACAGACTCTCAAAAATGCCTTCAAACTTTCCTTTTTCGTCAGGCTGGGAAAGAAAAAAAAACATTGAAGTTTAGATGACAAGCTTGATTTTATATATCGTCATGAATCTTCATAAAAACACTATGAACTCACCCTTATCGCCCACTGCGAGTCAAGCGCTGTTGAAACACTTAATAATGGGCTGCTAGTGTCTCTCTGTAAAAATATGGTAAGGAGTAGATACTAATAAACAGGGCAGACCGATACACAAAATCTGCATGTATATTTTCATGAAAATTAGAAAAAAGACAGTAAGAAAGTATTTCAACACTTACAAATTTGGGTGCAGCTAGGTTTTGGTTGAGGGTGTTGAGGCTGATGTCATTTCCACCCTGTGCTGAAGCCACCAATCTCAGAGCTATGAAGAAACCCTGAAAAAAAGAGGAAGGAACCAAGGCAAGCCCAGGATTTAATGCACACATCAGCATCAGTGGTCACAGCCACTTTTAACGGAAATGTAAGATTACCCGCTTATCCAGATAGCCTTTTCTTTCTGAATCTGCCAAATCCCATATCTGAGAATATAATAAAACAGATTTAGATGCTATTGATAATTGATTAAATGTCATTCGTGTGCACGTATATGTATGTATTTATGTTTAAGACCCACCTTTCCCAATGTAATGTCTGGGAGGCCTGACTTCTTAAGGAACTGAGCAGCATCTCCAGCTGATACTTTGCCTGTGTTTGTTGGATCGAGCTATGAAGAACCAATAACAAGGCGATAAGTGGAAACAGCTGGCACAGCTTTGACTCACACAACTGATTTTTTTTGTATGAAAAATCAAATCACAACAGTTACTACGAGCTTACCTGTCTGTAATAGGTTTCATAAGCTGGGTTTCCACTCGATAACTATAAAAGAAGAACATAGGGCAGAATTACAACAAATATAATGAAGGAGGGTGTGTTAGCTAGCACACGCCGTTGTAAAGCTAGTTATGGCTCTAACATTAGGAGACTGTAAAAGGTGAAAGTAGGTAAACACAGCTTTTAACGCTAACGTACGATTTATTTATGTTCAGGTTTAGCTACCAAGCACCCTTTTTCGCTAGTAACGTCACCGCCTTCCTGGCAATAGCAGCTTCCTTCTTCCATTAAAACGTACAGTAACTTTGCTATCCTTACTACTACATCTAGCCAACCGTGTTAACTTAGCTGACAACGACAGGGTGCTAATACGGTTCAGCGGGGCCACATACACCGCAGCTTATAAAGCAGTGGTGCGGCGAAAGCTTACAGCCACTGTCACTGTCACTTGATTATGATCTATATTTTAAAAAAATTAGGCACTTTTCCTTGAGACACTGGCTGTTCTTACCTGACTGGTACTCATGAGCGCCGCCATATTTCCTGGTGTCTCGGGAGCGCGCAACGCCCCTTATTCGAACGAGCGTGAGCGCGGATAGAACGAGGAGGACAGAGGTTCCGGTGGGAGAACCGTTTCCATCACAACACTAGAGAAGAGACAGGGTGGGACAACGGCTACAGTGGTAATAATACAGGGGGGTGGGTGGGTTTGAATCCTGTTAAAATAGTTCAAATATGAACTTTACTAATTATAATCTTGAGACAAATTATGCTAAGAAACTTACAGAAATCGAAAATTGACATTTGCTAAGAAATCTTTTATAGGCTATTGCGATCAAGAGGAAATCAGACGCCCCCCCTTCCAATTAAAATGTGGCTTTGTGAAAACAATGGGCCTAGCTAAGCTGTGTGCCGTGTCAGGGAAAAAGAAAACCAAATACCCTATGACGCACAGGCACAGGTGGGTGATACCTAAGTGTCCTGCTGGGTCCAATGTAAATACCGAATAAGATATATGTGAAAAGAGTTTCCCCTCAGGTTAAATCTACTTTAACCTACATTACATGTTTCATGCCATTCAAATTGATAAACACTTCCGAACATTTTCTCCCTCAGCGCACCACACAGGTCTACAGTGTTGTGCGCACAGCCACTCGAAAGAGGCAGTGCCAGGAGGAGGAAATGGGTGGATAGGACACAAGACCGGGTTTTATGAATGGTTAAACTCATCCTTTTTCCATTTTCTAACTTTGTGACCTCTTTACCTTTAGCATTGGGCATTATTTTTAAACAAATCTGAGCAGTTTATAACCCACGTACACATTTTAAAATCCAGAGCCAACTGTTTTACTGTATTAAATCCTTTAACTCTCCATAATGTGCGTATACAGTGAAAATACCACCAGACAATAAGGTTATAGTCTTTTAATAAAAACTTTGGTATCAATAACATTCTGTCCAATAAAAAGAACTGTGTGACCCTCAGTGATGTCATGTGTCACACCAGAGGCTCACCATCTGTTTCTCCAGACTTTCAGGATATAATGCAGGTCTTGTCATGTTGTAGAAAAACAATTTCATTGCTCATATAGATTTCAGTCAATTATGCCTTCAAGAGCATGGAAAGGAAAATAAAAAGTCAGTGCCAAAGACATAACCAAAATAAGTTACATTACATCAGTCTTGCTTCCTGTCTATATTACTTTGTGATTGTTTTACTGCAAGTCTTATAGATTACCGTATGCGCCGTGTGTTCAGTCGAGTGCGTTTCTCAACGCTGAAATTTGAATGTCTCTGCAGATCTCTGTTTTATCATATTGACCACATTTTTTAATCACAGGTTCTTGTAAACTGCCAAAAATACTTTAACAGATGAAGAAATGTCAAGAGGGAATCAGCAAATGAATTATATGTGTAGATCGAGCAAATATCAAGAAAGCAGTGGATGTCAGTGCCTCCTTATTCTCTTATTACAAAATGAGGAATGGACTTTGAAGGTGGAAAACCTTACAATCAACCGAGCTGTTCAGGGGCAACAGGGTAACATCAAGACCAAAATTAAAAAGAAACTATGTCCATTAACACCCAACTGCCCCACTTCACTACATTCCCCCCCGCCCCAAGTCGAGTTGTGTCCATATCTCAGGGAAAGGATGCACAGCAGCCACAATACCCCTGGAAAATACAGGACAGAGTTTCTAATGGCTCCTTAAAGCTCATCTTTTTCTTTTACTTCCTCATCTTCCATTTCTGATAGCGCCTCCTCTAGCTCGTCTTTTGTATCTTCATCTTCCTCCTCCTCTTCTTCATCAATCCCATCTTCGTCTTCTTCTTCATCATCACCACCCTCGGTGTCTTGCTCCTTGTTCTTCTCCTCCTCCTCTTTTCGTTTCAGGTCGTCTTGCTCTTGCTTCATTTTCCTCTCTGGTTCCTGAGGGAAGATTAAAAACAAATCCATGTCTCTAGCTATTTAGCATCTAACTGGCAATGGTTTCATGTGTTGTACATACGACAAGATATGGCTTAATGAAGAGTACCAGCACGGCATACCTTTGTCACACCCCATGTCTCCTTTCCAATGTCTTCTGCTTCCTTCACGTCATCTGTGATCAGGAAGTTGTCAAAGATGGTACCAGATTTCACCTGGAATAGACAGTAACAAATGTTACAGTGTAGTTCAACATCACTACAGCAACAACAACATTACAATTAAATGTTGATCTCTTTCTCTCTCACCTGCCAAAGATCAAGTCCTAGAACACCGATATTGTCGAACTTGTAGATGTTTGAATCAGCGTTGTATTCAGGATTGTCAATCTCAGGATGCACCCATGGGCCTTTGTAGTTGGGGTTGTCGATCTGTTTAGGTTTCCATTCTCCCTGTAATAGAGAAACCAGTTATCATATTACAAAGGCATTTCTTGGGTAAAAGAGGTCAAACAAACCATAACTAGACATTGAAATCCTGCTTCAGCTTACCTTATACTCTGGGTTGGGAATCATGGGCGGCTCCCACTCTCCATCCATATCCTCATCCCAGTCTTCAGGCTTTTTAGCATCAGGGTCTGGGATGTTTTCAGCTTTGTCCCAGTCCTAAAAAGAGGAACAAATTATCAAAATGTAAAAGCTGAAATAAAAGAATTGTAAATGTTTGTTTTTTTTACTTGTCAGACCCAGGACTGCTGTGAGAGGATCACGACAGTCAATGCAAACCAGGACAGAAAGCAGAACTCATCTACATCAGTGAGACAATTTACCTCAGGCTTAGTATCATCAGCATCATCAATCTTTGCACGATCATCCCAGTCCTCTGGCTTCTTGGCTTCAGGGTCCTTAATTTTCTTAGGAGGCAGGAAGTCCCAGTCTTCCTCCAGACTACCAGATTCTACCTTCTCGTTGTCAATTTTCACCTCATAAGTCTGATCTGGATTCAGGATCAGTGTGTACAGGTGGGTCAGTTCATCATCCTAGAAGAAACCAAGGTGTCTCGATTAAGCCAACAGTGCAGAGGTGGTGATGTCAATATTTTTTTTCCAAATGTATAAAAGTTTTATTTACCTTGCACTTAACCTCTTTCTTAATGAGGTGATTCTTTCCCTTGTAATTGAAGATGACATGGACTTTCTTGGTGCTATAGCCACAGATGTCAGGACCTAGGGGAAACAAATGTATGTTATACTTTTACAGACTCTTCCTTTCATTGTGAGCATTTGCTATGATGCATAACTGTGAACACCACTTACCAAACATGATGTAGTATGAAGACTCTCCATGCATTGCAGTCTGCTCCAAATCAGCGGGGAAGACCTTCACATAGCCACCACCACAGTCAATCTTTTGCTCGTGCTTGACTGTAAACTGGATGACCAGGGACTTGCCCTCATTGCTGAAAGGCTCAAATCGGGCAGAGGAGGCATAGAAACGAGCATCCTGGCTCGTCTGGAGACCTGAAATAGGAAGTACAAAAGAAGCATTGAGCAAGATAAACTCAAAATATGTTCTCTTAGTTGAGACACAGATACTACAGCATTGACAATTACTGACTAAATAACCTTTTAAGACTACTGACAAATGTGAAAATGACAAAGATTGTCGTGTAATGCAAAATAAGAAAGGTGTAGAGTCAAGTGGCACCTCTTTACTCTCTCAAAAATATTATTTGCTCATATCAATCGTTACAATAAGACATAGCCTAATTACATCAAAAAATATCTGGGTGAATATTTAAGATCAAATCACGTGATTTTTGTTTTGCGATAAGTGGGATGGGAGCTCGACCCCCGCTTTACCTTTGTCTTTCTCAGCATCTCCGTAGAAATTGCCAGCCGTCAGTTTCCACTCTCCATAGTCAGACTTGTGTTTGGAGCTGACCCACCTACTTCTCCAGGCATCTGAACAGAAAAAACGACAGGTAAGTTTACTGTGGATTGACGACACCCCCCATAAAATGCAAATTTCCCATTCATTACCGTTACTCTTTGAAATGCAACAGTCAAAATCCGTTAAGTTAGATCAACGTGCAACTTATATTTAGAAACTTCAGTGCTATACAGCCTTGCGTTTGCTAGCTTTGGGGCCTTGCTAAAGTTAGCCGGCTAACAACCCAGTCAAAGTTATTAAGATGAGAAGGATGGTACTTTACACTATCAACGATGAAAATGCTTCTTTTTTTTAATTAAGAGACAGAGCTTTCAAGGAGAAAAAACACACACACGACGACATTTCTGACAAAGTAATGGAGAGCAGTCAATGAAATGAACTAGACCCCCTGCACTAGTAGCAGCAGTCACTGTTGGAAATGTTCATGCTAAACTTACCACCGTCTTGAAACTCCTCCCGAAAGTAAACCGTTGCATGTGCGCTGTACACCGCTAGTATCACCGCAATTACACCCAAGACTTGCATTTTTGCCCGTTTTCGAGTCCCACTTTCCACTACTGCTGCTGGTACTTGCCCAAGCTGACCAGTGAGTGTGAACACCTAGCGGAGAAGGAGGAAGAGAAGGGAATATTTTAGACTTGCTCCAGCGAACAGATGTCTGTCTGCCATTGGACGACAGCGCGGTGTGCCTGGACCAATCACAGTGGACCACGAAACATATGTCCTAACCGGTCACTGATCCACGATCGGTTGTTAATGTAATCGTGTAGTTATAGCAACAGTCCGGTGGAGGGGGCCAGATTCCTGGAACGGAGAGAACAAGATGGCGACAGCAGACAGTCCATAGTACAGTGCTGTTTATCTTGTGAGTCATGTAGTTTGGTTTACACACAGCACAAACAAATCTATAACAACACCTTAAAAGTAAGGAAAATGCCATAAGCAAACTATGACAGTTTGAATCTTTTTTTGTTTGTTTGTTTGTTTGTTTGTTTTACAAAAACATATGGTCGACCTTTATGCAATACTGTAATATATTAACAGGTTATGTTGGTCATAGATTTGTATAAAACCAGTCCTGATTTGGACAGATTTGGACATAAATTCTTTATCAACATTGTTAGCAACAAACTAACAAATGTCAATCCATAGACTTTGCACAATGTTGGGGCAGTGCCAAAATAAATATATCTGTTCAGTAGGCCTATTTCCAGAACAGAAGGTGCATTTTGCATCAATGTCTCTTTTTAATCTTCTAACAATATGATCATTAGACGGAAGAAAAAAAATCTATTAATTATCTTAAATGATATTTGTCCAACTTTATTGGTTAACAGGTATCGGTTGGATAAGAGCCAGATAGATGAACACAGTTTACCA
This sequence comes from Trachurus japonicus, assembly GCF_045865225.1. Classification (NCBI taxonomy): domain Eukaryota; kingdom Metazoa; phylum Chordata; class Actinopteri; order Carangiformes; family Carangidae; genus Trachurus; species Trachurus japonicus. The sequence goes on from NC_140923.1 coordinate 15,388,000, forward strand.
GTTACCTAAAATAGTAAAATAGTACTGCGTCATCTCTTGCACCAACGGCTGTGGTTCGTGACTGTACGTTAGGCAGTTTTTCAAAAATAACGGCAGGTTTTGGACGGAAACTTAATTGTCAGCGGTAGAAAAAAAAAGACTGGTCCTTGTTCATTATTTATTTATTTATTTATTTATTTTACAACCGAGACAACAGAACAAACTGAAAATGTTACCACTAGGCGGCTATATTTTTATTTTTATCGGGTGACCGAGTTTAGGTAAGGACTGGGAAATGTGTAACCGTCTGACTGCATAACGTTAGTGAGTTTGCTAACGGTAACGGTAAGCTAACGTTACGTTACTTCAAGTATCACAAAGTCAATGTTAGCATTATCCACCAAGTTAATTTAGTAACCAGAAAGTTTTATTTCAACAACTTTTACTCTTGTATTACCAACTTTAAGATTCGCACAGTCTTAGCAGTGCCAGTTAGCAACACAGATGTATTAGTTACAGTGGTAAATTAGCTAAAAGTCGTTGGTTAGTGGTTCAACAGCCAACTGCCGTTAACAGGCATCAGTTTGTCGGTGTGAATTTCATATCATGCCCCACAAATACTAAATAATCTTTCATATAAACCCTATTGAAATTCACTTTTTCTAATTCCAGTTGATAAAACAAACAAACAAAACTAGCACTTAGCACTTTTTCTGTGGGGAAAAAAAACAACAGCTTACTTTTGTTGTGATCTGTTTTGGGCTTTATGTTTAATCTCCTTTTTTGTTTTGTTTTTAATCTAGTGAGAATACCCTGGGCAGCGGTTGGAGGTGATTTTGTGCCACAATGGATTCACATGACACAAAGACAAACAAGCATGGATGTCAGGTAAAGTGATCATATACCTTACAAGCAAACAATAGCATACAATTTATTGAGTATACAACTCGAGCAAATACAGTTACTACAACCCTTGTCTTTCTCAGATCAAATACAAGCAGGCCAGAGCAGAGCGAAGAAAGCTCCTCACCCCAGCACACAAGTACATAACTGACATCCTGGCTGAGAGGCTTTCCTTGGAGCCTGCAGCAGTAGAAGGCTTTATTTTAGATTCATCCGTGAGTAAATGTTGACTGTATTTATTTATTTATTTATTTACAGAATATCCCACAAGAGCAGTAATTTATTTTCCCTGTGATTATGGACTGTTGACACTGACTGAACACTGACTTTCAGAGGATCTTTCCGAATTTGGGGAAAATACTGTCGGTGGCTACTGCACCTCTTCACTTTACCCCCCTAGATGGAAATTATCATGACACGTATGCTTCAACAATTGCTCAAGACTGTGGGGTGTATGATACTGTTAAAAGCAGCAACATCTCAACAAATACACATTTTAACATCATATTAGTGTCTTTATCTGCTACTGTAGAGCCATTGGAAGATACACCAGTCAGACCTTTTCCAGCCTTTCACATGGGGTTTGATGTTGGTCAGAGTTTGCTTTCTGTATTTCTGGTGTTGACTCATGATATAATACAAGATGCATGTGGTGCTCTTCATTCTTGAATTTGAGAAGTTTGTACAGATATTTCTCCCTAAGATGATCAAGACGATTTTTGGTTGAATGTCTGCCATGCATGTTTAAATACAAAAACATGCAAAGAAAAAAAAATTCTTAAAAAATGTCTTTCTTTCTTTTTTGCTTGCTCAATAGTTGGCTATGTTTGACCATTTCTTTGCCGAAGGAGGTCGTAAAGCAATTTCTTTTGTGTATCAAGAGGCAGAAGTCCCAGGAATAGGTAAGCATAAATGTAGAAACACTGAAATTCCACAATGCCTTACTTTGTTTTTATGTGACTGTTATCATGCTAGTATTAGAAATAGGAGAACACATGTAACACCATAGATTTTTTTCACTTCCCGCCCATGGAGTGATGTTAGATATCTGTAAGAGAGCAATTATTTCTAAGAGGGTCCTTTGTAGTTCCTTATATCATCAAAAATCATTTGGATTGAATTTCAGAGAGTGGCCGTACATATCCTGGGACCACCAAAGGGGAAAAAATACTGAGGTTGTTTTTGGCAGATTTGTCTCAGATATGCCTTACAGGCATTTGCTGCTCTTTCATACGTAATAGTGTGGACTGCCCCATTACTTCAGAAAACATACATGAGGTAAGACTGTCGTGTGTGTGTGTGTGTGTGTGTGTGTGTGTATATAATGTGGTGTGTTTCTGTAACTGTAGTTCTTTGATTGCTTTCTGTGATAGACACATTTTCTCAATTATTGTTGCAAGAGCCATACACAGTCGCCTGAATGTGCATTTCAAATTTTTTTGTGCCCCAGAAAGTTAAGATTTACCTGTGAAAGATACTGATTTGCTAATTGCACCATCCCCCCATTTAAATAACACTTATACAAATTCATTATTCTCATTCAAGAAGAGCGGGAAGATGCTCTGATGGTTAGCGCTTAACCAGCTCTAAGCTAGTTTTTAGCTTTTGCTTTTTAAATTCAATTTTGCAATCTTATCTTGATGCATTACAGGAGATCACTTTTTCGATGGTTGATGCCAGACAAGGCCTCCTGAAAGGAATAAGAAATGCCTACAACTTTGTGCTACCAGCTCTTGATACAAAACAAAACTGGGGTGTCCTAGATAAGACAAGACGTGGAGAAAAGTTTAAGAAGGACTTCAAGTACACCATTAAACATTGTCTTAACACCTTGGATGGCAAGTCATTTTTTTGCTTGCTGAAATATTTGTTGCATGATATCATGGCCAAATACCAGCCTTCAACCAGTTCTAATGATCTTGTATTATTCCTCTTGTTCGTACCTCAGAACTCCAGATGAACAATGAGAACATTGTTCATCTGAAAACAGTCTCAGACATTGACCTCTCTAAATTGACCTCCCTTGATGATATGAACGCTGCAGCTGCCAACATGGACATGGTACATCAACTTGAAGAAATTTTGATGCAGTGGTACAAGCAAATCAATCAGGTTGGTTTTCATACACCTCACACAAGTACAGTTTCACAGCCTCTTCAGACTGACTGGCTGTAGGAAGGGATTGAAGATTAAATAAATAGTAGGAATTAACAACAAGAGCAAAAGTGGGGAGAGGAAAATATCTTCCTTATTATATGTTGGATAAAGATGAATTAGGATGTCATTCAGGTGCAATCTCAGTTTATAAAGAAAGTGAAAGTGAAACTGCAGATAAGCATGTTACTTACATTTAAATGAACCTAGTCATTGATTAAATACTTGCACCGTTAGAGGAAATTGTAACCTTTATCTGTATCTATAATCATCAGGTCCTGTTGGAAAGTGATCAGTTGAGGAAAACAGATGATTTTGCAGGACCACTGTGTGAGCTACAGTACTGGCAAAGAATGTCTTTGAGGTTCAACTCCATCATTAGTCATGTCAAAGGTCCAGAGTGTAAGGCAGTGGTAATGGTGCTCCACATCAGCCGTTCCAAGGTTATGAAGGTACTGACACACAAGTGTTCAACTACAACTAATCAGTTAAGTTAGTTATTAGAAGACATACAATTATATGCATGATAACACTGGAAATTATCCAGAGTGTAAAAACAGGTTAATAACAGTTATTGCTAGGTGACTGAAAAGTGCATGAAGAAATGGATCATAATCTGAAAAGTAGAAATATGTACCATTAAAACAATCATTGGCATCTAATAACTTTTGAAGAAATTGTAATCAAGTTAAGACATCACAGAATTATTCAAAATTATAATGTCCAAATGTATCACATTTAGAGGTTTTCAAACGTTTTTGAGTTTTCTTCCATTTGAAAAACTTTAATCTGGTTCTGGTGCAGTAACCTGTGCAGGGCTTTTATAGATTGATGAATTTAAATGAGGAAAAGAGAAAAGAGAGCTCTATAGAATGAACTGAAATTGATAATTTAAAATCATGCACCTTTGCAGATGTGGCGGGCAATCGATGTCAGTTTAACAGATCGTGTCAATGAGGCAAAAGACAATGTGAAATTCCTGAGCACACTGGAGAAAATCTGTCAGCCTCTTTACAACAGTGACCCGGTATGTATAGTCAATAATACAATGCGATGAATTTCCATTGAGTATTTTTTCATTATAAGACTAATGGATGGCAATCATTTTTGCAAGCAAAGAATTATTATGAACAGGAAATAATATGGGCAAACATAAATGTGTGATTGCAGGTCAATATGATGGAAAGTGTGCTGAACATCATCAATGCCATTCAAATGATACACAGTGTTTCACCATACTACAGTATAAAAGAAAATATATCTGCACTGTTCATCAAAGTAAGTGAATATTATTCAGTCTAGGAAAAACCATAGTTGCTCTGGAATATGTGGTTTTCATGGAAACATCTTTGAAAAATCTTCCAGGTCACAAGTCAGATGGTTACAGCATGCAGATCATATATAACAAACAGTGGTGCATGTCAAATATGGGACCAAGACCCTACAGACATCATGAAGAAAATGGAGGTGATGTTGACACCTCAATGGATAATATGTGTTTATATAATGGGTATATGGATAATGCCTGTGCTATCATTACTAAGGATTGAATATATCACAATATAATCATATTAGCGTTTGCATTCATTTTTGTCTTTTTTGTCTTTGGCAGGACTGTATCTCCTTGTATCAGGAGTATCAGACTTGCTTCCAGAAAACAAAGAAACGAACATTGGATAGGCCTGGAAAGAGGCCCTTGGAAGTTTCAGAGATGCTGATTTTTTGCAAGTTTGACAGGTTCTGCAAGCAACTCGAAAAGGTTCAGAGCTTTATTCAAGTTTGAATTCTATTTTGATATGAAGGTCTTGCCAAATACTAATAAAAATGTCTTTTGTAGGTCAAACAAATAATCACAGTGTTCAATACATTTGAATCTCTTGGAAAATCAAACATTGAAGGCATTGAAATCCTGGCCCGACAATTCCACACTGTGTCCATGAATTTGAAACGGAGGACATCTGATATGTTGGCCCCCAGGACTACTGATTTTGAACATGATTTTGCTGAGTTTATGGTACAAGTGAGCCACATTGAGGTATGAAAAATGCTGTGCTGCAGGAAGTTGTATAGATAACATATATTATCTCCTTCTCTAAAGCAATTATTGTTTACAATGTACACAATCATTTTATAATTTTGCCTCTTTCTCTCTTTAGACCCGGCTGCAGGCATTTATGAGGTCCTGCTTCTCTAACATCTTCTCATCACGGCAAGCTCTCTGCTTTATACAGCGGTCAGTATAATATTGTGAAGTATTTTTTTCATTGTGAACAATTTGGTATGATAGAAAATTCTAACACAGGTCACAAAAATTACTTTATTTGTAGTTTTCGGAAGCTGAACATTCCCTGTTTGGAGACAGAAACTTCCAACATCTTGGGTCTTATTCTTCACCATTATGCCTCTGAAGTAAAGTTTTTGAAAGAGGTACCAGGCACCAGACTCCATGAATATAGCAGACCTTTTTTTGACACATTTATTATTATATTATGGACATTTTCGATTAACAGAAGAGACTTGCTCCTGTGAATTTTCTTCGCAGCTATATGACAAACAGAGAAAGCAGCCCCCATTAGCCAGAAACATGCCTCCTGTGGCTGGACGAATTAGCTGGGTCAGGCACCTCTACAAAAGAGTAGAGGAACCCATGTCATATCTAAATGTAAGGCATTGTGTGTCCTACACCAATTCGAAATACCTCATTATCATAAAAATATATTTTAATCGTGAATACATTTTTTGTCTTTAACAGAAACACCCCGACATTCTGGGCAGCCCAGAGGGACAAGATGTGGTCAGGATGTACAACCAAACTGCTTTAGCACTCGTTGAGTTTGAGTGTGTTCTCCACACAGCATGGCTAGATGAAGTGTCAAAACTAGACTACGGTTGGTTCTTGACTCTAACTTGATATGTTGTTTCCCTAGATGGTATATCCCTTGTTATGAGCCAGCATAGCACTGTGTAAATATTCATTTCAAATACTTTCCCTTTCTTTACCTCATATCAGTCTTGAATATGACACTGCTGGTTCGACACCCAGCGACTGGAAAATTAGTCGTCAACTTGGATCCTAAAGTTACTGAGGTCATTCGGGAGGCTAAGTGTCTGTTGAAGATGGGTCTGGTGGTTCCGAAGCAGGGTTTATGCCTGGTCAAGCTGGAAAGCACAATAAAGGCAAATCACCTCAGACTACAGGTAAATCAAACTGTAACATACAGTAATGCTTTTCTTTTTTTCTTTTGCAGAGGGGTTACCTTAATATAAAATTATTTCTATGATAATTTGTCTCTTACAGACCATCTTGGCAGACTATGAGTCCATTTGTGACAGCATACCTGCAGACTTCATCAGCTTGATGGCTTCAAAAATAAAAAATGTAAGCATCTTAGAAATCCTTTGGCATAATAAATGGACTTCATAAAGTTCATGAAGTGCATTTATTTCTTTATCCAACAGTGCTCCCAGGGTTGCTAATTTTTCATTCTTGTTTTACTGATAAATTGCAAGGTGGAATCTGTGCTTCGCCATGGATCAGTGCGGCTCACCTGGTCCTCCTTCCCCCTGGACAAGTTCTTCCAAAATGTTGACTCTGCTTTATTTGACCTTAAACATCTTGTAAAGACGGTATGTTACAGTTTTACTTATTGAGTATTCTAAATATACCGTTACTCAAGTGGTAAAAGTTACTACATACATTTCTTTTGTCAGGTGCTTGATATCTCTAAGATACACATTGATGATGTTCTGAAGGACATCTCAGAGACTGAACTGTTTGAACTCCCAGAAGGTCATGCGTCATCAATGCATGACCTGATTGACAAGAATGAGGTATGGATCGGTATAAACAACTTATTTTTACCCTCAAAATCATGAAGTAATTACATGATGTATTATGGAAGTGTCAATGTTCATTTTTCTCGTTTAAAGAAACGATGTGTGGAGCTGGCAAAAACCTTGGACCATAAATGTAGTCGTGTTAAAGAAGCAGTGAAGGAGCTGAGTAATGTTTTTAGTGCCATTTATGAACCAAAAGGCACCAAGAAGACCACTGCAGAAGGTAGGTACTCTTAAATTGCAGTTGAAAGAGATGCTCCTAATTCTAAATATATAATGTGTGTGTACAATTTTTGTTTTTGTGCTGACACATATACAACACAAATTACAGGACAGAAGGGTGTGACATTTTCAGAAGGGAGCCAGAAGAGATCTAATCAGGATCAGGGAAATAATTCTGAATGTCTCGATAGAGATAAATCAATCAAATTCGAGAGGGTATGTTTGCTTACCAGCATCAAAACACTTATCTTGTTCACAGTTTCACAACAAATGCAGTAATGCCTCATCTTTATTTCAGGAGTTTAAGAAGCTCTATGAATACCTCACTGCAAGAGTGTTAGAGGCACTGGTCAAAATGACCAAGTTTTCTCTGGAGATGCTAAAAAGGAGGATTTGTCACAAGTAAGTGTGTTGTTGTTTGGCAGCATGTACAAAAAGGAGCAATATCTAACAAATATAATACAATCTGTTACAGATCAACATCAATAAATAGATCTGAGTCGAAGATGGTCCCACTAATAAAATCAGAAGTCCAGCTTGTCATACCCAAAGTGGTAAGTTTCTGCCACTGATTGATGACTGATTGCATGACATAGACTGGTAGTTATTGTGTTTGGAAGAATAATAAAATTTGGAAAAAGAGTAAGTATTTACTGTACCAATCTTGTGAAACAGAAATTGTAGTACCTATGTCTGGAATTTGTTGTCACCAGGTAATGAGCCCCACTGTAGATGAGATGCAACACGCCATAAATCATCTCATCGACCGGGTGTTGGAAGTTAGCAAGGGCATTATTTGGCAGAAGAAGTACAGTAACAATCTCACAAAGAACATAGGTTTGTCATTGTCAGTCATACATACAAAAAAAACAAAGACAAATTCAAATTCATGTGTGAATAGAATTTGGTTAAATCATTTAGGGTTGAAATCATCCAGAACAATGTTTGGGGTATTTTTTTTTAAATATTTGCCTGTGTACAACCATTTCGTAGGTGAAGAGAAAGAGAATTTCTATCACAGAGTAGCGGAGCACAAGGACATAAAGAAGGTCATGGTCATTCTGAAAACAGCGGTCACCTCTATGAAAGGACAAGTGACTGATGTCCTGAAACAGTTCAGTCCCTACAGTGTGATCTGGAATGAGGACAAGAACCTCAAAGTTAAGGTTTGTTTTCCTGTCAACACAACAACATTTGTTTTGACTTTAGACACATCTCTACTGTACGGCATATGCTTTGAATTCAACATTTAAGATTTTCTGAAATAACAGCATCATCATTATTTTAACTTTTTAAGGAATTCATGGCCAGCCGTCCATCCTTGATCCAGATTAAATCTAAAATCGAGCACTACAACTCGATCGAAAAAGACGCTGATGATATTAAAACCGTCATCTTTTTAATGTCTACCGAGCTATCAACAGGTAAGGTATTTATCCTGTGTTCAAGACAGCAACCAAATAAATGATGTGACAAAAAGCCTAGTTAGTTCTGTTACTATTGGAAACTGCTGTGAGAGGTTACTCTTATGCATGTGCTCTGAGCTAAATGCTAACTCAATGTCAGATAACATGCTGATGTTAGGATTCATTGGAATAGAATCAGTTATCTGACAGAATATGAAAAATTATAAATAAATGTAACCTAACACTAAGCCTAAAAATCAAGATATGAGGTGGGACCTTTTTCTGTTGTTTATTGCCACATTTTTTTACTGAATCAAAACACATTTATTGTCCCTCTATTCGACCTCAAAAGACAGTCACTTTTAAGTAACGTCTGGCTGGAGAACTGTGTGCATGTGTTAGAACGGAGGAATAAAATTTGTGTCTCTTGTACACAGATCCATTAAAGAAGGCCCTGAAAGTTGAGACCAAAGCCTGGAAGAAACTGTTGTGCAAATACTTGAAGGAGGAGTACAAGAAAAAAATGATTGACACCAGCATACATGCTAACAAGTACCTCACACAACTGTCCCATACTGTGACTAATCTGGAAGATGTGCGCTGTGCCATGGCAGCCCTGTCTGAGCTTCGGGATACTGAAATTCAAACTGATATGACATTGATTTCCATCGAGGTATTAAAAAGCACAATTTGTTTTCAGAGATATAGATGTGAATAACAATCTAATGATGATCTTACACTCTGCAGGAAGCCTTTGACATTCTGATTAAATACGAAGCAGATGTGACCAAAAGAGAAGAAGAGGGGGTGCACAATCTGAGGCATCTCTTCACAAAACTTCAGTCTAAAGCTGTTAGTAGTCTTTTATTGTGTCTAATGTTTTTACAGTGTGTTTTTTCTGTAACTCATCTGTGATGTTCATTTTAAATTTCTGACTTCCCCAGAGGGCAGTGCAAGATGAGCTTGTTCGAAGGCAACCCAAATTCAAACAAAACCTTCTGGAGTGCGTTGCTACTTTTCAAAATGATGTTTCCACTTTTATGGAGCAATATGATTCAGTAAGTAATCTGTTGTTTTGTTTTGTTTTTTTCTTAATAGTAAATTGTGTAAGTTTTCAAGCAAATTAGTCAAGTGAAATCTGTTAAATACTATGTATGCTCCTGTTTTTAGGGAGGCCCCATGGCTGATGGAATAGCTCCACAAGAGGCCAGCAGCAGGCTTCAGATTTTTCAGGTAGCTGTCAGTTAGTTTAAAATCATCCTAAGGTACACGGGTCAGTGTTAGATGCATGAAAAGCATTCAAACATACACACAGCATACATACAATACAGTACACCAAAGATGTTTCAGTTTGAGGTTAAGATGCATTAAAATTCACAAACATTCAGTTTTTCAATGAAATCACTTTTGACATAAAACAAACCAAAAAAATTATAAAAGGTTTTACATAATACATATAAAACCATGCTCTTCTGATGAAGTGGACTACGTGTTGTCCTTGTTTATTATGAATGTGCTATCCAAGTAGCTCAGTTCAAATATCAAAAATAATATCTGTGAAAAGGATCAAAATTCTTGTAGATTAGTTGTTGTTGTTTTTTTACCTAAACATTTACTGTATCTATATCCGCTGATTTTTTTTCTTTAGTTTGTCCTTACTTGTATTGAAATGGTCAAATGTATGTTTGTACTGGTTCTTCTATAAATAAATAATAATATAAATGCTTTTTTCACATTATTTTACCCAGGGTAAATTTGAACATCTGTGGAAAAATTTCAGCACATACAACTCTGGGGAGCAGCTTCTGGGCTTGCCAGTTACACCATATAACTGTCTACAGAAGAAAAAGTATGGACATGTTTTATAAAGACTTATCCAATCTTTCCATAGCCTTGAAAATGATTTCTATACTGTTACAGTGTTATCGTGTTCTGTGTAGTGTATTCAAACTAACAAACCTTTGATTTCTTCTGGTTACTCCAGAAAAGAGCTTGATCTGCTACAGAAACTCTACAGCCTGTATGATTCAGTCATGACTAAGATCAGCAGGTACTATGACATCCTGTGGACAGATGTAGATATTGAGAAGATCAATGCAGAACTTTTGGAATTTCAGAACAGGTAATCCATATATTTCTGTCAATATCCCCCTTTACTGATACAGCTGATTTAATTTGCAATGCAATTTCTTATTCGCTGTTGCTGTAACACCAGGGTTTTTGTTTTAAAAAAACAAAACAAACTAATTTTAGGTGCCGGAAGCTGCCCAAAGGACTGAAGGAATGGCAAGCCTTCCTAGACCTCAAGAAGACAATTGATGATTTCAGTGAGTCATGCCCCCTGCTTGAGATGATGGCAAACAAATCTATGATGAGAAGACACTGGGACCGGATCACAGAGCTCACTGGGCACCATTTTGAGGTGGAGTCCAAGACTTTTATGCTTCGAAACATCATGGAAGCACCCCTGTTGAAGTATAAGGACGAAATTGAGGTTTGCTGCCAGTTTGGATGCTTTGGTTACAGCCTGTCCTAATTCCATAAGACTAATTCAAGCTGCAATATGTCATTATTTATAAACCCTTGAAATTCTACATTTTTAGGACATCTCCATATCAGCTGTTAAGGAGAAAGATATTGAGGCAAAATTGTCACAAGTGAAAGAAGTGTGGGTTGGCCAAACCTTGAGCTTGAATACATTCAAGGACAGAGGAGAACTGATGCTGAAAGGGGCGGAGACAGCAGAGATTTTCACCACTCTGGAGGACAGTCTTATGGTGCTGGGGTCTCTGCTGAGCAACAGGTAGAGAAACTCAATTTTAAACTTTCAGAAAGTTCACCATTTTATACAGCAGTGACTGGAGAAATCAACAAACATTTAATACACAGAAAAAGAAAAGATGGGGTATGTTCAGCAGAAATGTTCCTACTGGACTTGTTTGACTATAACTGACAATTCATAAGGCATACTATGGAAATAATTTTGGCTTTGTTTCATATGGTACATATTTTTTCAGACTTGGTGTCAATATGCTGTCTTGTGCTTTCTTGTCTTGAATTTTTGTCCATGTTTGCCTTTTTCAGGTACAGTGCTTTCTACAAAGCAGAGATCCAGGATTGGGTGTCCAAGCTGTCAACATCATCTGATGTCATTGAACAGTGGGTTATTGTACAAAACTTGTGGATCTATTTGGAGGCTGTGTTTGTTGGGGGTGACATTGCCAAAGATTTGCCACAGGTGCAGTATTATGCTTTTCATCTTAATGTTTTGCCATTTATAGTTATCAATAAGTACCGTAACTACAATTGTGATACTAAAATATTTCCCTATCTAGGAGGCAAAGCGTTTTCAGAATATTGACAAGTCATGGATTAAGATCATGCAACGAGCCCAAAAAGTCCCAAATGTGGTCGAGTGTTGTGTGGGGGATCCAACTCTAGCAGAGCTTTTACCAGATCTTCAGAAACAGCTCGAGTTCTGTCAAAAGTCCCTTGCAGGGTAACAGTTTTGTTTAGTTTTTTACTTTGTCAGAAACATAAAGGATCACTCTGGGCAACAAATTGAATCGAAGGCAACTGGATTTGTCTAGGAAGACGATTTCCTCTTTTCCAAGGGGCTTCATCAGTTCACAACACATCGGTCTGACTAGTCCTCACTAGTCTGACTGGTGATCGATTCAATTTGTTGCCCAGAGATAACGATGTCCTGGATGAATGAGGGGCAAAACAACATTTTTTTCTCAAGCAAATTTAAAGAAGTTCCACCCTTTTTAGTATATAGTATATGTAACGTCCCCCAGTTTTCTCACAAATTGTGCCAGTGCTTTGTTGAAGCAAATACAATTTTTTGGGAGATGTATTTAATTAGTTCTTCATTAGTTTTTTCATTCAGATTAAAGATTCATAAATATCTTGAATGCTTTGGACCAAAAAGAAAATATTTTCCTGCAGATGATACTGTGCACTGTAGATGATACCGTCTAATTCAACAGGTATCTTGAGAAAAAGAGGCTTCTGTTTCCACGATTCTTCTTTGTGTCTGATCCGGCCCTTTTGGAAATTCTTGGACAAGCCAGTGATTCTCACACGATTCAGGTTAGAATATTGATTGTCACTACATGTAAAGTAGCAGCATGTCTGAAATTTGTCTGAAAGTACTTTTTTAATCTGTCACAAGAACTATTATTTCTTCAGTATGGTCAATAAAAATGAACAAGAATAATATTAGTTACAATATTTTTCAGTCACATCTCCTTGGAGTGTTTGACAATGTCAACGAAGCAGAGTTTCATGCAACCGAGTATGACAAGATCATGGCTGTAATTTCACAAGAGGGAGAGAAATTACCGGTATGTAATCCTAATTGCATTTGCAGTTTGTAAATACACTGTAATTCTACATTTGCCAAATGTTAATAGAATGTGAAAGTGCATGTGCTGAACGAAAGTGTTGAATTTTACAATTGTGCAGAAGGGAAATAAGTATATTACATTAAAACCGAGCTTGAGTGAATACATTGTACCTTCCCAGACCTGATCACAAGGAGACTGGATGTGTGTTTGTGGTTTCAGCTGGACAATCCTGTGATGGCACAGGGACCAGTAGAGCTCTGGCTTGGGAAATTGTTGTTACAACAGCAAGCATCATTACACTCTGTTATCAAAGCTTCAGATCTAGAGATCAACGATGAGGACTTTGATCTTCTGGCTTTCCTCAACAAGTTCCAAGCACAGGTCAGAAGACAGTGTTAGAAAAATGATTTAATAGGCTTCGATTACTAACTAAATGTTACTAATGTCCTACTAGATATCAGATCAGCACCATACTTGTACACAGTATTACTGTGTTAGATCATTTCTGTTGCTTAAGCCTGATACCATAATGTTTAAAAAGTCTGAACTGTGACACTATATCTATTTTTTTGTTAAAATGATTTAATGTGACCACTTCTCAGACCATGTAGAATTAAAGAGTTAGTGGTTAGTTATGTTAAACCCAGGGAGGGGCCGTCACAAGTTTCAGGTTATATTTCGGAAATTTAGTTAGATGCACCTGAACATTTGTCCTTTTGCTCCTTTTTTAGGTGGGCTTGCTGGGAATCCAGATGCTTTGGACAAGAGATTCAGAGGAGGCATTGAACAATGCTGAAGACGATAGAGAGGTCATGCCCTATACCAAGAAGAAATTTCTACAATTACTCAGCATTCTCATTAAACAAACCACCCACGACCTGAGCAAGTTTGACAGAGTGAAATATGAGACGCTTGTCACAATCCATGTGCACCAGAGCGATATCTTTAATGACCTAGTAGGTTCTTTGAAAAATCTTTCTGCATCTTCATTGACTGGGATTGTCACACACTCAGATTGATATCCTGCTTTGTCCCCAGGTCAAAAAGCGTATAAGATCTATCAATGACTTTGAATGGCTGAAACAGAGCAGATTTTACTTCAAGGAGGATCTGGATAAGGTCATTGTGTCAATCACTAATGTGGACTTCATTTATCAAAATGAATTCCTAGGCTGTACCGACCGTCTGGTCATCACCCCTCTGACCGACAGGCAGGAAAATGTTTCATTTTGTTAATTAGTAACTGAATTCACTTTTCACATATTTTAATTTTAAAGATGAGTTCACTGCCTGCAGATGTTACATCACACTCTCCCAAGCTCTTGGCATGAGCATGGGAGGAGCACCTGCAGGGCCAGCCGGCACTGGGAAAACTGAAACCACGAAAGACATGGGACGTTGTCTTGGCAAGTATGTGGTGGTGTTCAACTGCTCAGACCAGATGGACTTCAGAGGACTTGGCAGGATATACAAAGGTATCTTCGACAGTGAAACAATTCATCAAGTGGTGTGGTGTGCAATCTCAGTTATCTCATGACATGTTCATTTTTCAGGCCTTGCGCAGTCAGGGTCCTGGGGCTGCTTTGATGAGTTTAACAGGATCGACCTGCCAGTGCTTTCTGTGGCTGCTCAGCAGATCTACATTGTTCTGCAGTCACGAAAGAAACACAAAACCAAATTCATCTTTACCGATGGAGATTGTGTGGATCTAAATCCAGAGTTCGGCCTCTTCATTACTATGGTAGGATATACAAGTGCCCAGCAATTTTATAAGAAATATCTCAAATCCAGAAGAAGACATTAAATATATTCTGAATGGTGTCATGTTCCCATGTCTAGAACCCTGGATATGCAGGTCGTCAGGAACTTCCTGAAAACTTAAAAGTGCAATTCCGGACAGTGTCTATGATGGTGCCAGACCGGCAGGTGGGTCCAGTCTACATTTTCTGGAAATTAGATTTTTTTTCTTTTGTTTTTGACTCAACATACTGTCGCATCTCCTCTTTTGTCTTTTGCAGATCATCATGAGAGTCAAATTAGCCAGTTGTGGATTCAATGACAATGTCATCTTAGCCCAGAAATTTTTTGTTCTTTATAAACTGTGTGAAGAACAACTTACAAAACAGGTGAGAATCTGTTTGCCAGTGCTAAATTCGCCCCTTGAATGATAATTGAGGTACCTTCACACGGCCACTGCTATTTGTTAGGTCCATTATGACTTCGGCCTGAGGAACATCCTGTCTGTATTGAGAACACTGGGTGCCTGTAAAAGAGCACGCCCCGATGACACAGAGTCCAGTACTGTCATGAGAGTGTTGCGTGACATGAATCTTTCTAAACTGGTAAGTAACATAGTATGGTTGCCATCATGTTTCTGTTTTATATTGTTGACCATCAGGGATCATATAAAAAATTCTGACTTTATTATGCTATGTGGCAAACACTGTTCATGTGAATTTCTGTTTCAGGTCGATGAGGATGAGCCCCTCTTTCTTAGTTTGATCAATGACCTGTTCCCTGGTATCCAGCTTGATGGAAGTACATACACAGAACTTCAAGCCGCTGTAGGCCACCAAGTGGAGCTTGCTGGTATTGTTAACCACCCCCCTTGGAACCTCAAGTTGGTTCAGGTATCTCAAAGGCTTTGAATGCTCACTACCTGTTGTATTTTGTGTATTTTTGAGTGATGTAAGTAAAGTATTTGTCGCTGCCAGCTTTATGAATCTTCACGAGTGCGCCATGGCCTGATGACCCTGGGACCAAGTGGAGCTGGAAAGACCGTAGTTATCAACATTTTAATGCGAGCGTTGACTGAATGTGGAACCCCACACAGGGAGATGCGCATGAATCCCAAAGCAATCACTGCACCACAGATGTTTGGCCGTCTCGATGCAGCCACCAATGACTGGACTGACGGCATTTTTTCGACTCTGTGGAGGAGGTCTCTCAAAGCCAAGAAAGGTTTGTAACACAAGGTTTAATGCACATTCAAACGAATGTTTTTCAATATATGGCACAGATTGCCTTTGTACACATACACATTTGAATTCAACATTATTTGAACAATAGATTGTAAGATCAACATAGACCTTGTTTTCTTTTTAAATATACATAGATTAAAAAGGGAGCTAAGGCTGGTCATGAAGAAAACATAATTAGGGTGTCTGTTTTGCCTGGTAAAAAGCAGTTTTTGTTATGTTTGATCACTACCAATCTTGAATCTTACAATAATATTGTATGTTTCAGGGGAGTTCCTATGGATTGTGTTAGATGGCCCTGTGGATGCCATATGGATTGAGAACCTGAACTCTGTGCTGGATGACAACAAAACACTAACCTTAGCTAATGGGGACCGCATCACCATGTCTCCATGCTGCAAGCTGGTGTTTGAGGTACACAACATGGATAATGCTTCCCCCGCTACTGTATCCCGTGTGGGTATGGTCTTCATGAGCTCCTCAGCTCTCAGCTGGAGACCCATACTTCAGGTACAACTGTTTTGCTAAATTGTCAAAGGAGAGTACTTTGCATTGCAGTGTTTTACGAACAAGAGCCTATGTGGAACTTGTGCTTTATTTTGTAGGGATGGACTTACAAGCGCAATGCACAGGAGGCAGAAAGCCTTTTGACTTTATATGACAAGTTATTTGAGGATGCCTATTTGTATATGAAGCAAAACCTTAAACCAAAAATGGAACTTTTGGAGTGCAACTACATCATGCAGGTTTGTATTGAGACAAACATGAATTAGATTATGGCTCTAAACGTGTCTGATGAAATACTTATCTCCTGTCAGTCTGTGAATCTGCTGGAAGGCCTCATCCCAACCAAGGAGACAGGTGGCTTGGCTGGTGACAAACACATGGAGCGCCTCTTTGTCTTCTGTCTGATGTGGAGCATAGGAGCCCTTTTAGAGTTGGAGGACAGGGACAAACTAGAGGCTTTCATAAGAGCACATGAAAGCAGCATCGATGTGCCTCAAACACAGCCAGGAGAAACTATGTTTGAATACATGGTCAACACAAATGGTACAGTTATTTTTATGTTTTTAACTGAGTGGTTAAAGACTATTTTATCATGGTCACAACAATGTATGTGTGGTAACTTCAGGTGAGTGGTGTCATTGGAATGACCATGTGGGGGAGTATGTATATCCATCTGACCATGTGCCGAGCTACTCTTCAATCCTTGTGCCAAATGTGGATAATACAAGAACCTCTTTCCTTCTGGAGGTTATTGCCAAACAACGCAAGGTGATCTTTTTTCTTTTTTTTTATGTTTATATTACAAACATCAAAACTTTTTTTTTGCTTTGATGTATGTTTGTGAAAGAAACAGAAAAATCCATATTTTATTTTGTATAGGCCGTACTTCTTATTGGAGAACAAGGGACAGCCAAAACAGTGATGATAAAAGGCTACATGAAAAATTATGATCCTGAGACAGACCTGTCCAAGTCTGTGAATTTCTCATCTGCAACAGAACCTATGATGTTTCAGGTAGACCATTTATGGTAGTGTTCCCTGTGCTTTACATGACTGGTGCCGTTCAGAATAGCTTTTGGTTTGGCAAAGCATTGTTTTATTGTTTGTTTTCGCCAATTACAGCGAACAGTGGAGAGTTACATTGAAAAACGAATTGGCAGTACCTACGGACCCCCAGGAGGACGCAGGATGACCGTCTTTGTTGATGATATAAACATGCCAGTTGTCAATGAATGGGGAGATCAGGTAAACGTGTGTGTGTGTGTGTGTGTATGTGTGTGTGTGTGTATGTGTGTGTGTGTGTGTGTGTGTGTGTCAGTTAGTTATGAACTTGTCTGAGTAACTACTGTGACTCTACAATAGATCACCAATGAGATAGTCCGTCAGATGATGGAAATGACTGGCATGTACAATCTGGACAAACCAGGAGACTTCACCACTATTGTGGACGTACAGATGCTGGCGGCCATGATTCATCCTGGGGGCGGCAGAAATGACATTCCACAGAGACTGAAGAGACAGTTTACTGTCTTCAACTGCACTCTGCCATCCAACAGCTCCATTGATAAAATCTTTGGTAGTTATCCTCCAACTATACTTTTATCAGCATAGTTTATGTTGTATGAAATCCTAAATTCTCTTTCTTCTTCTCTGTCTACAGGTGTAATTGGATCTGGGTATTTTGATGCTTGCAGGAACTTCAAGCCTGAGATATCAGATATGGTGAAGTGCCTTGTGTCTGCAGGGAGGATCGTATGGCAGTGGACAAAGGTAATCACTTGGAGGAGATTGTGAATTGTATTGTAAGGATAGTATAATATACGATAATAGGATAATATATCATCATCAAACATGCACCTTACTGTGTATTGATAATGATGATGTCATAACATGATTTAATGATTTCACATTAAAGGCAAAAATGCTGCCAACACCATCCAAGTTCCACTACATCTTCAATTTGAGAGACTTGTCCAGGATCTGGCAAGGGATGTTGAATATAAAAGCTGAGGAGTGTGATGATATCCTCACTCTCATGGCTCTTTTCAAGAGTGAATGTACAAGGGTTATAGCTGACAGGTACAGTCCTTTCATACAGCAAATCCCCATTTTGAATGAACCAAGGGTGGCACAAAAGCTAAATAAGACATTTCTTTTGTTGTAGGTTTATTTGCTATGAGGACAGAGAGTGGTTTGAGAAGGCTTTAACCCGTGTGGTCGACGAGCACATTGACTCCAGTCTTGTCGCAGACCTTCATTCTGAACCATATTTTGTGGACTTCCTACGAGAGGCTCCTGAGCCCACAGGAGAAGAAGATGATGATGCCTGTTTTGATGCCCCCAAAATTTATGAACTGGTAACTTGGTATTAATACTATTGATAGATGTAGGAAGCTGTCAGCATCATCTGAGTTAACTATTGTTCCTCCAGGTGCCAAGTCTTAATTTCTTACAAGAAAAGCTGTTGATGTACCAGACCCAGCACAATGAGGTTGTGAGAGGCGCTAACCTAGATCTGGTTTTCTTCACTGATGCCATGACTCATCTTGTTAAGGTCAGTCTAGAAGCTAACCTGAATAATACATATCCTGTTGTGCAGGCTGTAGATAATTCAGTTTTATTTGAGATGTTCCTTCCTTTAGATCTCACGCATCATTCGAACTGACAATGGAAATGCCCTGCTTGTGGGAGTGGGAGGATCAGGCAAACAGAGTCTGACTCGCCTTGCTGCATACATCGCTGGATACGGCATCTTCCAGATCACACTGACAAAGTGAGCTTAGATAAAAAAGCCACTGACATAAAAACTCACACCGTCACTGCATGCAAACTTAATGATGTACTGGAGTCTTGTTTCTTACATTTACATTTTGTTTTCTCAGAACTTACAACATAAGTAATTTCCTGGAAGACCTGAAACTGTTGTATAAAACGGCTGGGGCTGACGGCAAAGGCATCACCTTTCTCTTTACTGACAATGAAATCAAAGATGAAGCCTTTCTGGAGTACCTCAACAATGTTCTTTCTTCTGGAGAGGTACCTTTGATGTATTTGACTCGTAAATCCATGGTCACACAAAACAACCAACTGCCCCTGCCTTTAGAAATTTTAGTTTAGTCTCATTAATTCTCATTTCAACAATATATAATTGCTATTTTACAGAAACAAAGATTAGAGACAGAATGAAGATGGAAATGGCTTTTACTGATTCTGATGACTTGATTGTGTTTTTTTTTTTTTTTTTTTTAAGTATATTTTTTGGGCTTTTATTGCCTTTAATTGATAGTGCAGTCGAGAGAGACAGGAAACGGGGAGGCAGAGAGTGGGGGAATGACACGCAGGAAAGGGCCGTCCGACGTGAGGACTGAGCCTCAACATGGGGCGGCAGCTCTACCCAGTGAGCTAAACGCCGCCCCGAGTCCGACTTGATTGTGTTTTAACTGTGTCCAGGTCTCCAATCTGTTTGCCAAGGATGAGATCACAGAGATCACTCAGAACCTCATCCCTGTGATGAAGAAGGAGTTTCCTCGTATCCCACCGACTTTTGACAACCTCTATGACTACTTCATCTCCCGATCCAAAAAGAACCTGCATGTAGTTCTTTGCTTCTCACCAGTAGGTCATAACTTTTGCATATTCATCACCCAAAAGCAATAGCCCAAAGACAGGGTACTCAGATTCTTTGTTTCCTTGTGTATTTCTCTACATTTCCATATTCATTTAAAGTTATTTAAACTGCTGCATTGCACTTACTAAGCTACCTCTGTTTATATTCTAATTTCATCTACACTTCTCTGCTCTTCTCAACAGGTTGGACCAAAGTTCCGCTCCAGATCCCTGAAGTTCCCAGGGTTGACCTCTGGCTGTACAATGGACTGGTTCACCCCTTGGCCCAATGAGGCTCTCGTGGCTGTATCCAACAACTTCTTGTCAGAGTTTCCCATGGTTTGCTCTGCTGCTGTGAAGTCTGCTGTGGTCACGACCATGGGAACATACCACGACAAAGTATCTGAAGCCTGTGACAGCTACTTTGAGCGGTACAACAACACACATGTAACCTGTAGTTCACATGACTACACATTTAGTTATTTAATTTCAAAATATTTGTAACACAAGCTTAAAGTTGTTTGCTGTGTTATCTTTCAGGTTTCGAAGGAGAATCCATGTCACCCCTAAATCTTACCTCTCTTTTATAAATGGTTACAAAACACTGTATGCTGAGAAGCACGACTATATCAACACACTTGCAGAACGCATGAGTGTTGGTAAGACAAATTTAACTGCAAGGCTATGATGCGGTACTTTGTAAGGTGTACTCTGAGAGAAGATTTTCAAGTTGTCACTGATCCCCAGGGTTGGCCAAACTGATGGAGGCGGCTGAGTCTGTGGCTGAACTATCCAAATATCTTGAGGTCAAGGAAAAAGAACTGGCTGTAGCATCAATTAAAGCTGACAAGGTAAATAATAATGCAGACCCCAATCCTCCATCCAGTTTTTCCATACTGTACAGTGCAGCACAGAACAAAATTTAAACAGGTTTTTACACATTAAAGTACAGGTGAGTAGAACCATGTCAAAAATCTGTGAAAAAAATTTAATATTTTATTTCATTGAAGTCAAAGCCATCTATTATGGACACTTTGTATCACAGCAGCTCCCAGTTCTGGTAATGAATGGATAGTTAGGTGTAACTTGCCTCAGACTGTTACCTCAGAATTGGGACATGAAGACTGTAAAAGGTAGTGGCAGTCATGACAGATGTTGGTCATGAATTTCAAAAAGACTAGATAAAAGCTCAATCGCGCTTGTATATTTATTTGATACTGTTCATCTGGTAATACATTTCTTTTTGCATTCACACAGGTGGTGGCAGAGGTGACGGTCAGTGCGGAAGCTGCTACTATTGTAAAGAATGAAGTCCAGGTTGTGAAGGATAAAGCCCAAAAACTTGTGGAAGGAATTGGAAAAGAAAAAGCTATTGCGGAGGAGAAACTGGAAGCTGCCAAGCCAGCTTTAGAGGCAGCTTTAGCTGCTCTTAACGTGAGAATTGTTTTTTGTTTGTTTGTTTTTAATATTTGGTTATTTAACCATGTAGATTATATTTCATGGTACATACTTAACATTCATACAGACCATCAAGCCTGCTGACATTGCCACTCTGAGAAAATTGTCCAAACCTCCACATCTGATCATGAGGATTATGGACTGCTGCCTGCTTTTATTCCAAAGGAAGTTAGACTCTGTCTCTATGGATCAAGAGCTGCGCTGTCTAATTCCATCATGGGGAGAAGCACTGAAGGTAACAAATCCTTTTTTTTATGACGTTTCAGGTTTTACATTTCTGCTCCACTTGTTTAAAACCTAATACTGTACAAGGAGCTTTTGTAAACTCACAAAAAGAGATACACATCTATATCTATTAGTATGCATATTCTGAAGAGCAATAATTATAACATAATCAACATTGTCTAAGTACTCTATAGTTACTCTTTGACTCTTTTCTACAATTTTCTCTCTCTACACTTTAGCTCATGAGTGCCCCAGGTTTTATGACTTTGCTCCAGCAGTTCCCAAAGGACAAAATTAACGAGGAAACAGTAGAACTGCTGCAGCCCTACTTTGACATGCCTGATTACACAATGGAAAATGCCAAGAAAGTTTGTGGTAACGTTGCTGGTCTGCTAGAATGGACCCGTGCTATGGCCATATTCTTTGGCATTAACAAGGAAGTATTGCCACTCAAGGTAAAATCAGTCTTATTCATAACAGCTTAAAGTTTTGGCAAAGTAGATCAGACATAGTTGACTATAGTAATTTAGTTATGAGTAGTTCAAACATTTCTGCTTTAAGCCTTTTTCACATGGTATATATTTCTGTCATGATTCTTGTCTTTGTCCTGTTTTTGTTGGCCACTCTGTCTCCTGTCATACCCCTGTCACCCACCAGAGGTCCTCAGACTTCTCCTCCTCTTCCTCGCTCATTTCCACTTATCATTTTTTCACCACTTAGCTGCAGTGTGTCTCTCTTTGTGTCTTCATGTTCTGGATATTCATTCTTGTTACCAACCTGAGGTCTGTTAAACTGCCCTCCTGCCCCTAAGCCTGTCTGGCCTTCCACATTTAGTCTGTTAAAATAACTTACTGTAACTGCACCAGCCTACTCGTGTCTGTCTTGTGTCCTCTTTGCCTGTGTTCTTATCATCAGCTATGACCTTTATAGTTTATAGTCCCTTGTATTAACTTTATTAAAATAATAATGATCAAAGAATTCTTCTTGTTTACCCTCTGCTGTGGTTTATTATGAACTTGTGATTCTAGGCTAACCTAATCGTTCAGGAAGGACGACTGAGAGTGGCTAATAATGAGCTAAGCAAAGCTGAGGCTACGCTGGCAGAGAAGCAAGCAGAGTTTGACAAAGTAAAAGCCAAATGTGATGCAGCTATGAAAGAGAAACAGGTGTGGTGGCGCTCAAAAATGTTTTGCATTTCCTTTTTTAAATGTAAATTAATATTGTGGCTCACTTAAAATGTAATGATTTCAGGACTTGTTAGATGATGCTGAGATGTGCAGGAATAAAATGCAGGCTGCGTCTGCGCTTATTGATGGACTCAGTGGAGAGAAAATTCGTTGGATAGAGCAAAGCAAAGAATTCAAATCACAGATCAACAGGTGTTTTTATTGTAATTAACCACATTATTTCCAGTTCTGAGTTTTGTTCTAATATTTTCAATGTATTGATCATGAAATCTATATATTTTTTGTTTCTTTTTGGCAGACTTGTGGGTGATGTGCTCCAGCTGACTGGCTTCTTGTCTTACTGTGGACCATTCAACCAGAGTTATCGTGACCTGTTGTTGAAGGAGATCTGGGAGGCAGAGCTCAGGGCCCATCAAATCCCTTTTACAGAAAACCAAAACCTCATTTCTGCCCTGGTGGACCCTCCCACTGTAAGTGCAATATAAACTTACTTTTGATTGAAGTTATTCATGTGATGCAGACAGTGCACTCCTCTTTTTGTTGTAGATAAGTGAGTGGAACCTTCAGGGACTCCCAGGAGATGACTTGTCCGTACAGAACGGCATCATTGTCACAAAAGCAACAAGATATCCTCTCCTCATCGATCCCCAGACTCAGGGAAAGACATGGATTAAGGAAAAAGAAAAGGCCAACCAACTCCAAGTACACAGTGGAATTCAGCAGAGTTGTGCCACTTTCACTTAAATGGGATGTTTTGGTAGCACGTGTATGGAAATAATCTAATCTCTTTCTCCAGGTAACATCAATTAACCACAAGTTCTTTCGCACCCATCTGGAAGACTGTCTTTCCTTGGGACGTCCTTTGCTTATTGAAGATGTGAGTGAGGAGCTTGACCCTGCTCTTGACAATGTCCTTGAGAAAAACTTCATAAAGTCAGGGACCAGTTTTAAGGTAAGCAGCTGTAATATCAACAATATAACAGTACGATACACCTGTGTCCTCTCTTTAATTGTTGGATTTGACTTGTGTAGGTAAAAGTGGGAGACAAAGAGGCAAATGTGATGGATGGCTTCCAGCTCTACATAACAACCAAACTGCCTAATCCAGCATACACACCAGAAATCAGTGCCAAGACATCCATCATTGATTTCACTGTGAACATGAAGGGCCTCGAGAACCAGCTCCTTGGTCGTGTCATCCTAAAAGAAAAATATGTCAGTGACTGTTTTTTTCATGTTGGACACACATTTATTTGTTTTTATTTTTTCCTTTCAGTATTTGTGAAAAATGTTTTGCCAGGATAAATTGTCTAAAAGTGAAATTTTACCACGTATTCTTAAATGGATCGTAATTTTTTGTTGTTTGCATCTCCAGGCTTCATTAGGCATCACATGAATTTATGCTATGTTTATTACCTGATTTTAACAGGAACTAGAAGCAGAAAGATTGAAGCTGATTGAAGATGTAACTGCCAATAAGAGGAAGATGCAAGAGTTGGAAGACAACTTGCTGTACAAACTCAGCAGCACAAAAGGTAAAACAGTTACTGGTAAACATCAGTGACATATAGTAATGTATTTACACATTTGTCAAAATAATAACACGTTTCTGTTTGTATGATCTGAGGTTCCTTGGTTGATGATGACTCCATGATTGGCATCTTGAGTGTAACTAAGCAAACTGCTGCTGAAGTTAGTGCAAAGCTCAGCATTGCAGCAGACGCAGAGCTGAAGATCAACATGGCTCAAGCAGAATATCGTCCTGTTGCATCTCGAGGCAGCATCCTCTACTTCCTCATCACAGAGATGAGCATGGTCAACATTATGTACCAGACTTCCCTGGCTCAGTTCCTCAAAATCTTCGACCTGTCACTGGCAAGGTCTGGTTTTATTTAAACATGGGGTTTTAACAGCTTTTGGGTTTTCACAGCTTTTGTACTATGGACTTACCGGTACATATTCCACACTATACTTCGAAATTTGAATCTCACCAAACCATGGCTTAGTTTCCCTTTGCTTAGCAACTAGCTAATATGTACTGATAATGAAATAATTTATTTTTATATAATTTATTATTTTATTGTTTCTGTTAGTTGTCCGTTTATAATTGTCACTTTCATATATTTTTTTGCAGGTCTGAGAAGTCCTCTAAAACTCAAAAGCGAATAGCAAACATTATTGAATATCTGACCTTTGAGGTGTTCAGATACACAGTAAGAGGCCTTTATGAAAACCACAAGTTCATCTTCACACTCTTGCTGGCCCTCAAGATTGACTTGCAGGGTAACAAAATAGAGCACAATAAATTTCAGATTCTTATAAAAGGTAAGATAGCCATCTTTTCTTAGAAAGGTTTAATCGTCTTGTTTTTTATTTGGTCTCCCTAAACATGATCATTTCATTGAATAAACAAACAGGTGGCGCAGCTCTTGACTTGAAGACCTGTCCGACCAAGCCATTCAGTTGGATCTTGGATATGGTGTGGCTGAACTTAGTGGAACTAAGCAAATTGGGACAGTTCACTAACGTCATAAATCAGGTGAGTATAAGCTCTATGAATTACACATTGGATCCTCCCAGAAAGTGTCTTTACAAAGTGTTTCTGTTGACACATTTGGAAGGTGTCTCACAACGGGAAACAATGGAAAGCATGGGTCAATCTCGATGCCCCAGAGGAAGGTGTCATTCCAGATGGATACAACGCCCTTGATGTCTTCAGTAAACTTTTGTTAATAAGGTTGGATTCTGGTGCTGCTCATGTTCCATGTTTGCTCAAATACACAATATGATATTACAGTTATCTTACAAGCTTTTAAATCGACAGGTCTTGGTGCCCGGATCGTACCTTGTCTCAGGCAAGAAAGTACGTGGCAGATTCCATGGGTGACAGGTTTGCTGAGCCAGTCATCCTGAACCTTCACAGCACATGGGAGGAGAGTGACCCTCGCACCCCTTTAATCTGCTTCCTGTCCATGGGCTCAGATCCTACAGAACAAATCGAAGCACTCGCTAAGAAACTCCAACTGGGTGAGCTTTACAGTCCTCTTAACCTTGAATTAGCTTCTCATTTTAAACCTGAGGAATTATTGTGTCGTATGTCATGAGTTTAACACATTGCTGTGTCCTATAGAGTGCAGAGCTATATCCATGGGGCAGGGGCAAGAGGTTCATGCAAGGAAGCTTGTTCAGACATCGATGACACAGGTTCTTATTTTTAGTTTATGACGTGCATTGTATGTTTGTGTTTACAAAGTGATGTCTGAGTTTTCACCTGATCTGTGTTCTCTGCACTTGGATGCATGTAGGGCGGCTGGGTCCTGCTGCAGAATTGTCACTTGGGCTTGGAGTTTATGGATGAGCTGCTGGAAACTATCACAGTCACAGAAAGCATGCATGATTCTTTCAGAGTGTGGGTCACCACGGAGCCACACGACCGATTCTCCATCACTCTCCTACAGGTGACACTTTACAAAACCTTTATGTACAGGAAGGTGTCAAGAAGTTATTGCTTTATTTTTTGTAATGTATCAAACCTCTACAAATACTGTATTACTTTTATAAACAAGTACATGAACAAGCTTAAAGCAAATGTTCCTCACCTCTTTTCCTCTAGTCCTCTATCAAGTTTACCAATGATCCACCCCAAGGAGTGCGCGCCGGCCTGAAACGAACATTTGCAGGAATTTCACAGAACCAGCTGGAAGTCAGCAACCTGCCCATGTGGAAGCCTTTGCTGTACAGTGTAGCTTTTCTCCACACTGCTGTGCAGGTACTGGTCATTTACAAATCACTGATGACGTAGAAGGGCCTATGTTTCAATTGATTATAACTTGTATTGGTTGCACACATGATAATTTGCTTCGACACTTCTTTTAGGAACGACGCAAATTTGGCCCACTGGGTTGGAACATACCTTATGAGTTCAACTCTGCTGATTTCACTGCCAGTGTGGAATTTGTTGAGAGACACTTGGATGATTGCGGTCCCAAGAAGGTGAAAATTCAACTGACTAGCTTTAAGGCTTTTTTTATGATCTTAGCTTATCTCGTCTTACTGTATTTTTCTCCCTTACAGGACGTTTCCTGGGTAACTGTGCGGTACATGCTAGCTGAGGTTCAATATGGAGGAAGGGTTACAGATGACTACGACAAACGCCTGCTCAAGTGCTTTGCTCGTGTAATAACTCACTTCTGTGTTTATTCGGTTATTATATCTCCCTGATCAATCATTTAGGTAATGTATTACAATGCATTTGTGTTTTTAATTGCAGGTGTGGTTCAGTAAAAAGATGTTCGACCCAGCATTTTGCTTCTACACGGATTACAAAATTCCAGTGTGCAAGACAGTAGTCGAGTACATGGAATACATTGAAAGCTTGCCAACTGTAGATTCACCTCAAGCTTTGGGGCTGCATCCGAATGCTGATATCACGTAATGAGACATCCTGAAACTATTAATGATCATATTGAGCTTATAATGTTTCATGTTGACACTGCATTTTTACTTTCTGTTAAATGTTGACCAGGTATCAGACAAACACATCTGCTGAAGTGCTCGACACAATCACAAATATTCAACCCAAGGAAAGTGCTGGGGGATCAGGAGAGACCAGAGAGTCCATTGTTTACAGCATGGCAGAAGACATGTTGGACAAACTGCCTCCTAATTATGTGCCACATGAGGTCAGCTTGTGCAACCATTGGTCTTTTTGTTACTGATTCTTGCACTGAGTGAATTCTAAACATTTTTATGGGTATAGGTCAGAGAAAGGCTGTTGAAGATGGGCGCCCTGAAGCCAATGAACATCTTCCTACGTCAGGAGGTTGACAGGATGCAAAGGATCATCGGCGTGGTGCGCACCAGCCTGACTGACTTGAAGCTGGCCATTGATGGCACCATCATAATGAGCGAGGTCAGATTACAGACTCATCTCACTGTCGGACTTTGCTTTCTGAAATTCAAACTTCAGTTCATATTTACTTTAAATGTATACGTTTCTAATTCCTGGAGTATGATGATTTAATTTTTAAACTGCGTCAAATATGATATTTTTGAAGTGCTAAAGAGAAACTGTTTTATCTATACATGACTTATAGAACCTGCGCGATGCCCTGGACAATATTTTCGATGCCCGTGTGCCAAATCTGTGGAGAAAAATCTCTTGGGAGTCATCGACACTGGGCTTCTGGTTCACTGAGCTGGTAGAGAGAAACAAACAGTTCTACGGCTGGGTGTTTGGTGGAAGACCCAAAACCTTTTGGATGACCGGCTTCTTCAACCCACAAGGTGAGAAACAGATAACTGACCCTGAGCTGCCTTTCTCCAATAAATACAACATTTATACGAGTTGTAAATACAGATTCTCCCTGATTTAGTGAAACATGCCAACCAGTTATTGGTTGTAAGGTGAACTCAAATTAAGGAGTCCAACAAATGCTACTATCAGCTGAAGTGGATTTGTATTCAGATGAATTTATGCTTGTAATGTCCTGACCTGGGGCCGTTCACAGGTTTCCTCACAGCTATGAGACAAGAAGTAACAAGGGCAAACAAAGGCTGGGCCCTGGACACAGTCACCCTGCACAATAAAGTACTGAAGCAGGGGAGGGAAGAGATCACAGCTTCGCCTTCAGTGAGTCAAAGAGCACGAGAACACTAACAACACGCCAACAGCAAAGCATAAACTCATGCTCAGCCTTCACTAACATTTATGAACCTGGCTGGACATTTACTTTTAAGTGACTGATGTGAAACAAATGAACATGTCACTGATTGTGTTTATCTCAACAGGAGGGAGTTTATGTTTATGGTCTGTTCCTGGATGGCGCTGGCTGGGACAGGAAGAACACTTGCCTTACCGAGTCTTCACCTAAAGTGCTCTTCATACCTTTGCCCGTCATCCACATGTTTGCCGTCAACTCCACTGCACCAGTGGATCCTAAACTGTATGTATGTCCCGTCTACAAGAAACCAAGGCGCACAGACCTGAATTACATCACAGCAGTGGTGTTGCCCAGTGGCAGTGAATCACCAGACCACTGGATCCTGCGTGGGGTCGCTCTGCTCTGTGACATTGCATAGAAGATGACTGCATGTCTCCAATTGATGTATAATATTGATCAAAAAGAAATAAATTAATTTCTGTTTTTAAAGGCTGTCAAGAGCAGGTATACTTATTTTAAGTATTGATTATCATCATGAACTATAGATTTGTGGATATATTGTTTCATTTTCATTCTTCTTATTCTCTATTGCATTAATGTGAACGCTGCTGTAGCACAATAATTTCTCAGCCTTGGATGCGTAAGGTATCTATCTATCTATCTATCTATCTATCTATCTATCTATCTATCTATCTATCTATCTATCTATCTATCTATCTATCTATCTAGCAAGGATTATATAGCCATGATAAACCCATTCGGACAAACTTTACAAAACTAAGTTTACATAAAACGTGATTAGCAAATACTTAACTGATAGAGTGAAAGTGATTCTGTTAAAATCACCTGAGGATGATATGCTTATTTTGCAGATCTTTTTTTTTTTTCTTTGATCGGCTTAATTGCGTCTGCGTCAATGACGTCACTTTCTTACTGGAACTGTAGTCCGTTCATATTTTTCTACTCTTGAAAAGGGGCCAGAACCCATGACCTAAGTAAGGCCTGCCCTGCATGTTGTGTTTTAGTCCACTGCTCTGTTTGTCATGTAAAAACGAGAGATGCGGTGCTGGTTATCCAGCTATGCCAAAGGAGCTGATAGCGGTTTGGCGGCTACCAGCCTCGAGACCGTGGATGTATTAGATCCATGCTCGAGACTGGCGATGTTGGTGCCTTCTTTGCAATTTCCGGTTCAAATGTGGCGCCTCTCGGGTAAGTGGCTAAATCCTCCCGCTCGAATATTTCGCCACTTGATATTCAAGAGTGTTGAAATATAATTTAACATAACGTATTTCTCCAACTGTTGTTGTACAGCAACCCATTCATCTCTATGTCTGCACTGAAAACGGTGGCACTGACTCAGCGACTGTAGTGCTGGGCTGTCAGGGACATCTACTGTGACATGTTCAACTTCCCTGTGAGTGGAAGAAGGTAAGACTCTCCTATTTGAATTTGTTGCTCTTTATGAAATGATGATGATGCTCAGACCTTTGTTTTGTGTACAGGATCACAGTAGAGATGAAACCAGTAAAGCCAACCATCACTCCACTTGGGCCCACCACTCTCATCCCAGCATCAAGAGCAACAGGTAACTTTTACTGGGGAAAGAAAGGCCAACATAAGAGTTTAAGGGCTGTTGGAGGTTCTGTATAGTGGAAGTCACTACACCATATAGCCACAGAAAAAGGCGGAAGAAGTCTGTAACTTCTGTAAACTATCAACTGATGACAGGGGAATTTTAAAAGCTGGGAGAAAAATTGGATGTGCGTAGGTGAAAGCACTGATAGCATAATAATTATCAATAAAATAAGTTTTTTAGCAAACAACATGGCCAAATTTAAAAGCATACAGCATTAATTTTTGGAAAGCTGTTTTTCCAAATATACAATGGGGAGGAGGAAGACACATGCCAGATGATAATCTTTTGTAAAAACAAACCTAATGTTGTCTGTGTAGCTTCCCTTTAGTTGCATCCAGGACTGCATGGTTTCTGAAAAGCAGCATTAGACCAATATTAGTTATGCACTTACTAGTGAGTAAAGTTTCTAATATTATATGTTACAGAGAGATTAATTTAGTCGATGCAATTAAAGCATTAAGGCACTAACGTGTGCTACTATGCACATCATGTGTAGGGGTGGTGTCTGAGTGATGTGCATTTTCACAAAGTAAACACCAGGCCAAAGACAAGCTACTGGCGCCAGCCATCACACCCCGCCCCCCCAACCCCCTGAGTGATCTGCAATTATGTCAAAAGGGGAAAATGGTGTCCCTTTGAAAAGTGTTCTTAATCAAACCCAATTAATTCCGCTCTTTTCCCTTATTATTTCCACCGTGGACCACATCCCACTAGTCAGCCTGTTAACTAGAGCCTCGGCCCCAGCGAAGGTCATGCTTGACCAAGCAAAATAACATAATAATGTGTGTAATTAATTACTAGTTCTGGGTGCGTCTCTTGCAATTTCTGGATGCTGCTACATTGAGTCTTTCTGACAAAGGTGTGGTGAGAGAGGGTATTCACTAAATATAGCATGGTCAAGACTCTTTTCATCTACATCCTTTTCTGCTGATCTATTATGCCTAACTGCTCAAGCATGTAACTGTAGTGAATATTTATCAACTGTTCCCTGCAAAACTAAAGCATAGCAATTAGTAGCAGGGCAGACAGAAAAAAAACAATTTTAAACTTTACTATATTAAGATGATTACGTCCTGTCAAGGCAACTTCATAGTGCAGAGTTACTAAGTTTCCTACTATACTATTCTGTAAGACTCAAACTCTCACAGAAACATCAGTATTATTCTCACAGACAGGTCTGAAACATTTAATGTGTACAAGATAGACAGTAACTGAAATGCATTTACACTATATTACAAACATGCCTGTCAGGATTTGAGCAGCAACAGTCCATCTAACATGCCAAAACTGGAGCAGTTTTTAGTTTTGTCCTATTAAATAATATATTCTAAAAAGACGCAACTCAATATCAGTTTACAATTAATGCAGTGATGTCTCTTCAAGCAGTTGGCTTTGGTATT
Organism: Trachurus japonicus; assembly: GCF_045865225.1. Lineage (NCBI taxonomy): Eukaryota > Metazoa > Chordata > Actinopteri > Carangiformes > Carangidae > Trachurus > Trachurus japonicus. The sequence goes on from NC_140923.1 coordinate 15,419,513, forward strand.
CTGGAAGCTGTAAACTGAAGCATTATCTTACTACGACGAAATAAAAAAAAGCAACCCTTGTAGGTAGTTAAATGTAGTTAATTGATTTCAAGTTTTTCCCCTTTAGATAATCTGAGCATACCACTGGGCTCGGAAACTACTACTAAAACTGATGTTTTGGTGTTTTAATTTTCTACACCAACATCCAAAGCTTTTTATTTATTTATTTATTTTTAAACTGTAGATCGTACAATAGATTAGCATAAAGGTATTTGATGGACACGTCTTTTAAAATAACTGCCCCATGTTTCAGATATTTGTGCATATTAAGTTCCTAAGTTTAGGTTGTCTTAGTATGTCACTATTCAATCCTCCAACCCCCCCAAAAAAACTGGAGCAGTTAAGCCACACAGGCTACTGGAGGGCAATTAGAGCTTGAGCCCTTGTGGCCTCTGCAGCCTAGCAGGCGGGGCCTCCTGACACCCCTGGTTGGGCCTGATGGAGTGGAGCTTCATCTGCCTAACGGCCTGGCAAAGCTCCACAGGCCTGGACGAACACAACAGGCCTCCATCAGACCAGCTTGCTCTGTCACAGCTTACATGGCCTATTGTACGCCGGTGCTCATTAACGGCACTAAGTCATGTTGGTGTCTCACTAATGGATGTGTGGAAAGAAAAACAAAATCCACAGTCAAAGTGCCTCTACAGTAGTGCTACTGTAACTTTATTCTGTGTTTTGCACATGGAAAATGAATGTCACAATTTAAAAACTTGAAAGAACTAAAAATTAGTGTATAATTATATTGAAAACTGATGAAAAAAAATTATAAACATCCACATATATTTAGAAATGTTTCTTCTAGTAAAAAGACATGTTCCTTTTCATTTCTTTGGCCTTTTAGTCCACTGTTAACAGGGATTTATAACAAAATAACAACAAAACCTGTACATTTGAGAGTGTGGATGCTGCTGTCTCCAAAGGCCAAGATATAGAGATAAGTGGTGATCATTTTAAGTGATTGCGTTGATCAGTCCTCGTTACACTTCATTATGGGATTCACGGTGGACTTTGAGTGGATTTCTCAAAGCATTTCCTCAGTACTTTTTGATTGGTACTGATATTAGTAAGTAAATTGAGTGATTTAGGTATTCATAAATCTAATTTAATGTCACATTTTGTAGAGTAGAGGAAAACAAAGGTAAGGTGCTTTGCAAGTTTCCTGTCTCCTTGAATCCATGAAACAATAAGTTTAATTCCTCATTCAAGAGCAGAAGAAGTAACACAGAAGAAAGCTTGATTTGGAAGTCTCACTTTGTTAGCAAAACACCCTTATATATCCATTGAATAGCACACACACCAAATGCACATGCAGTGTAAAAAGACACTCCCAGGTTCACCACGACTTAATGTCTGAGTAACGTCAGCGAAACGTCATTTCCTTTGATTTATCGTCCTACAATTGCATCAAACTGTGCTATTTCAAGAGGTATGAGAGGCTGCCAGCACTCATTAACTTTTTCAGTCTAAATCCACTTGGCTTGAGTGAACAATTTGTCAACAATGCAATGGGAAACATCCTTTGCCATTAAGACTGAAGATAAGGACGGTGCATCATGGTGATAAAAAATAACACTGATAGGTAGTGCTGTAGCTGTAAATTAGGAAAAATACAACTGGACAAGTTTGAGAGGAGTTAATCAGGTCTTGAAAAGGGGTTTTCAGGGGCATCTGAGGGCATTCTGTCTATGGCTGACAATCCGAGGTTAATCGCTTTAAAAGCAGTAATTAGGTGTTAAGAGGTGAGTTTGTCTGTTTAAATTAGCTTCCAAGCCAGATTACACTCTGTGACTTCTGATAACCTCCCCCACCAGGACTCCATGTACTCCAAAAGGCCATTTTAATGATTTAAATAAAATAAAAACAAAAAATGCTCATATTGCCTTTAAACTCAAATCAAAGTTAAATTTAGGTGGGAAAATTTGTTTTAAAAATATATATATATTTTTGCACATTTTATAGCAACTGAAAATACAGTACACAAATTTACATACCACCCAGGGTGAGAGACCAAATATACTAAAAATGTCTAATTCTACAGGACAAGGTACCCACAATGACCCTTAAAGCGCAGTGCAGTGGTCATTACGGTAAACCTCATTATGTCTTTAAGGGAACAGAGAGAGCTTATCCAGGTACACAGTTCGGGAAAGTTTTTTTTTTTTTTAATAAAATATATTTTGGTCAGCCCACCACTCGATTAAGACAGAAAACTTGCATAAATTTGTTGACATTTGCAACCAGGTAATCACTCAAAAAGTAAAAACAATGCTACTACTGACCAACCACATGGCTCTACAAAGCCTCTCATAGACTAGACCACATTTCAGTTTGCCTGACATTTGCCAGAAATATACAAAATTGTAACATTGACATGTATTTTTACTGTCAAAACATTCATGTTGAAGATTTCCTCTCACTCAAAAAAGAGTATATTCCCAGACAGACAATTTGAACTGATCCAAACTAAATGACCCCAGAGATTGGATCATTTATCCTTGGGCCTTAAACATACTTGATTCAAAATTAATTGAATTTAAGATGGGGAAAAAAAATCACAAGTAGTTCGTTGTGAAAATTGCTTGTCAGCATCAGTGAAAAAACAACAGACTTAGACCTCCTTTGGTGTCATGTATCCTTTGCATTGGTACATGAAACAAACAGTGGAAAAGCAGTTTGTAAACATTCACGGGAGCGGCTCAAAAATCCGTTCACAGCACCTCACCAGATCACATGTGCTGCCAGGTTTTATCCATCGACTGAATGTGCTCTTTGGCCTTCATCCTGAGTGCTGCAATGCTGGAACTCCTGTCGTCCTCCATTGGGTATTTATCGTTGAAGCTGGGAGGGCACTGGTAGGGAGGTGGGCCCATGGGCTGCATACCTTGGACCATGGCAGGCGGGGTGTTGAGGAAGCTGTGGCTTGGATACGCAGGTTGCAGGCCCTGCGGTGAGCCCATGAACCCGGGGATTGTATGCATAGACGTTGCACTGGAGATGGGCGAGGTCAGCCAGGGATCTAGGGGCATCGGGTTACCCACTGGACTGGCGTTGAGAGGCATTGGGGGACGACTGAAGGAGAGCATTGGGGAATCATGGAGCTTCATGGTGCTGGTGTCCAATTTTTCTTGACGTCTCCACTTGGCCCTTCGGTTCTGGAACCACACCTGGAAAGAGAGAAATGAGGCGATGAGAAACAATGGCAAGACTCACACAAGTGTTGGGCTGTCCGCCACTGTTGCAGACGTTGGAAAGAATTGGAAGAATGTTTAGCCTTTATGCGTCCCACAAATAACTCTCGTATCTGCTGATGTGTAGTGATAATAGATTTGAAGCATTTAATTTATGATTTGTCTTTGCAGAAAAGGATAGAATGAAATAGATAAAGAAAGTATTTTTTTCTTTGTTGGACATTAAGATGTCAGCATGTCTTTACCTGAACTCGAACCTCAGGTAGGTTGACCTTCATTGCCAACTCCTCACGGCTGTAGACATCTGGATAGTGGGACTTCTCAAAAGCTCGCTCTAGCTCATGCAGCTGATACGTGGTGAAGGTGGTGCGATTCCTTCTGTGTTTCTTTTTAGTGTGCTCTTCCTCTTTCATGGGATCTGGAGACCCTTCAGCATCATCCATGTCCTTCTGCAGGTCACTCATTTCTCCATCGCACTTGTCACCAGAGAAAAGGTCTGATTCTTAAATGAAGGAGAAATTACATATTGTAAGTTTTAATGTTAATTAAGAGGTCTTCCATTAAATGACTAAAACTTGCATCATTACCATCTGTAATTTCACAATTTCAAAATTAATGTAGCATTCTGGTGTGGAACTGGTGTCAAACCAGTAAGGAGCCCTTGAATTCGCCATCTTGACTAAATCTTATTTGGTTGACTGACTAAAGCCAAGAATTGGAGGACGAAGGGAACAGCTGAGGCAGCAGTTCAGCATCTTAGAGAAGTCTTAACACCACAGACAAACCACTCAGCCAAAGATTACATCAATTTACTGTCGGGGCACAAAGCCGTTTTGGCTCCCCCATAACAACTTGATTTGATTTATTCATACTATGTAATTAAAAGTTTTGATGACTCGAGTTTATCAGCAAACAACTTATCTGCCCACAATACTTTCCGTCCTGTCACCGTTTTTTTTTTTTAGCTAGAAGCTTAGTAAACTCTCATGACACTAAAACCATTAAAAAGTCCTCAATATTTTAATTATGAGCGATAATACTTCACTGAAATCCTTTTGTTTCTTTGTTATCAAATGAATTGCAGCTGAATTATTCCTGATCTAATGTACATTATTTTATCCAGTTTCAAGGCGAAAACATTTTTACTCGTGTTATTGATCATTTCATCTTAACATATACCCTGATAGTCAAAAAGTGAAATCCTCTCCTCATGAGAAAACAGCTTAATGACTGCTGACCCTCTATTACTGCTGAGGGTCTGTGAACCACAGGGGTTTGGGGGAGACAAATGACATCACATCTTTCACTGAATTCTTCCCTTGCAATAATCCCATAGTAACAGATGCTACCAGTTAAAGCTCCAAGCGCCCGCCTCCTCTAATCTAACAAGGGACTTAGTTGGCTTCTGCACAGGCCGAGAGCATTTTCCAAGAAATTGATGCAGAGCAAGTGAGCCAGGTGTGTGATGCCTCAAAGCTCGTTAATCGTACCAAATCACTTAAGGCGGTATGGTTAGCAGATCATTGGTTTTGAATGAGGATGCCAAGCAGCAAAGGCTTTTGTGTTATTTGTTTTGATCTTAAAAATATGATTGTTCCAGAGTCCAGTTCACACCATGAATATGCTGCTGAATGAGTGGAATCGTGTTTTCTTTTTAAGTTTTCCATATTTCTGCGTACCTGCTCAAACCGTGAACCTTGTAGCAAAAACAGCATGCAGCATGATGAATTTCAGATTGCACATAATCTTGATTGTTGTGACAGTGAAAGTTTTGAGATTTGTCAGAAATCACTTTTCAAGTCACTTCATGGTCTTGGCATGTATGGCATATAGTGAGAGTTAGTTTTCTTTAGTATGTCCAGGGAGTAAACACCCTCAATCTGCAGTTATCAGTCATGTCTTTGAAAATGGAGAAATTGTCATTTTATTTACCAAAAGTGTAGTAAGAGAAAGAAAGAAATCTTTCCTGGGGTCTGTCTGTTGTGAACACTGTACATTGGCAGTGATTGTACTGTTAACATGGTGTATGTTGCAGCTTTGATTATTAAGTTTTGATATTTTCAGTTATTAAGCATGTCAGGACAGGTGTTTCTCATAGCTGTGGCTATATTCACTCAGTTGAAGAATTGATGCATCTATTGTTCGCTGAATATCTGTTGTTTCTGTAGTTTGAAGTTGTGGATTGTAAGTGTCCATTGTTCTACGGCACTGTTCTGTTTGTTGCTCTTTGCAAGGTCTGTTTAATTGTAATTTTACCAAAAGTGCTTCATCAGTTCATAAGTTATTTCAGAGAATATACCTTTGTTGTTTTGGATAACTTAAACCAACATCAGCTGAATAAGTTCCTAATATCTGACAGATTTAATAGGATATTTAGGTTATAAGTAGTTGTAAAATAAAAGCCATTGAAACTTCGATATACCCTCCAATATCCCTTATAATGCCCAAATATAACACATTTACAGTAAGAAGTATTGGCTGGCAAAAGGCTAATTTCACCAACTTTTGAACTTATTTTTTTCCAACAGACTCCCCAAAGTCCATACTTGCGTCAGCCAGTTTTGTGGTTAAGCAAAACTCTCATCTGAGTTATTATACATTATAGGGCATTTTATAAATGTCAACTTCCCAGAGTTACCAGATACAACACATGAGCTCGGCTGAATGGACCTTTCTCACAATAAACAAATCAAGAAGAGCACAGGTGTAACTAATTACATTAAACTTGACTCACATCCAGGCGTCTCATTAAGTAACAATATCTGGGCCCTGGCACTAAAGCACATGAATAGGGTCTAACTGATTTTCATATTAGTAGCTACACATGTGTCAAACAAAAAGAGAAAAGGCATAAAATGATGGACACAGAGCATACTTCCATTTGACATGGTACCACTAAATTATGTAGTTACTATTTGTGTTTTCATGTAGATAAAAACAACATCAGAACAGGCAGACAAAGAATCTAACTTAATCAATCTTCTTTTTGCTGCTGTTTATTTCTGCTGTCTTGTATTGTGAATGTCATGTTTTAATCTCTAAAGGTCGGCACAAAAATATACAGTGTCAGTCAAAAGTTTGCACGTAAAACTTTTGAATTGCACTTGAATATAGTGCTACAGTAGGTTTCTCGTTTTCTACTTGACTTGTTCGGATAAGGTACAAGTTATATTTACATACTTAATATTAATTTCAAACAACCAAATAAGTCATTATGACTGCTAAAACACTGAATGTTTTTATGAAAGCGCAATGGTCCAGTACGTTGTGTAAACAGTGTGGGAGTATTGTTTACGGCACTTTGACAAACTGAGGACATCTCCAGTTCCACTTGTTGCATTGTTAGAGACACAAAGCCCTGAACTCATTATCATCCAGAGCAAAAGTTTCTGAGAGTTTTTGAGAAGTTCTGTTTTAAAAAGACTCACCTTGGTAGGAGTGTTCGGAGCCGTCGCCCAGTTCTGGCAAGTGTCCATAGGGGTCTGAAGGGACCTGCTTTTCAGAGTGCTGTGGGTTTTCTTCATTGGCTTTCTGGCTGTCGTCATCTCCTACTGAATGGAGTAAAGGGTCCTGGTCTTTAGTGAACCCCAGTATGACATCAATACTGTGGACCCTGCCTCCACTGCTTGAACCGGCGCCTTTTGCCATGTCATAGTTGTCCAGGCAACTATCGTCCACAATTCCCAGGGTATCCATTGGCAAATGCATCCGATCTTTTAGGGATACGTTCTCTCTTCCTTGTCAGAAAAACAAAAAAAGCAATTTGCTACCAAGTGAAAAAGAAGGTGAAGCAGCTGTTGCACAGAGCTGTTCTGCTTCACATGCAATGGAGCAGATTTATGTGAAGTGTGAAGACTGTATCCTTCAAGTATAACTTCAGTGAGGGTTGATGTATTGTTTCCTCAATAGCAGAGCAAGCTCACATTTTCATCTGAAAGAGGAAAATAGACAAATCAACATAAATTCTGCAGAGATGCAATTACATTCAAAAGTAGTTTATCAGTAATCTTATTTGTTTTGCATGTGAGAGTTGTTGCGGAAGTTAAAACTAATAATTTGTAACCAAGTTGACCTGTTTCAAGATAAATTACTTTAAATAGTCCATGTGAATATCTTTCAGAAGGAAACGCTAAGTTAGCATTATTTCTATTACGATTGATAATCACAGTCAAACGTTTTGTTGGCAACATACAGGAGTAACAGGTCAGAAGCAGCTATCAGATACATTTAAGAAAAAATATATAAGTAAGAAAGAGGAATTCTAAAGGAAATCCGTAGGGTCCATGAGTACTGTATGTGTCGTTAATAGTGCTATGAAAAAATAATCAAATAATCTTTCAAAACCATTTCCTATCAGTTGTTACTTAAAGATTTTGAACTTTAGTATATTCTATGTGAAGATTTACTTAAGTATTAAGTTCATTATGGAAACTTGCTTATCAACAAAAATGTAAAAAACGTATTTAACAGAATGCACAAGTAGTACAAGTACATAAATGAATCTTACCTTCCCTCAGGCTCCTACCACAGATTATGCTGCGCACATGTTGTCTCTGTAGTCCATAAGTAGACGAATGACACTAACAACATCTACTGAAGGCACTTGTTACTCGCCGTTAAGTCCTTGAAATCCCCTGCACACAAGTGAGCAAAGGACCGACTGTCCTGCGCAGCAAGCACATGTAATGTTGTTCTCTCCTGACAAAACTCTCCTTAACCACACAAGACACCAAAGCTTTTAGGGGAATGGTAGTAAAACCAAAGGGTTTAAGAGGTTTATTAATTGGAATCCTTCCCCTTTAAGAATGACTGACAGTTGTTTTCTGGTCAAGTAATTGCTCCAAATGTGTCCTGAATTCAGACCACAGAGGGAGGCCATTGCTAATGAAGCCTCGACAAAACTTTCTTTCAAAAAATCTATTGTCTGAAAGATAATGGCTTGTACTTTTCGCTAATCCCTTCATTATAGACAATGTAAGGGAGAAAAGACACAGAGATGGACTTTTAATTTGAATGGGTACACACTGTAAAGACTTGTATTCATAAAGTAGTTTAATTCAAGTAGGCACCTAATTCTTTATGAGCACTGCTGCTTTTGGAATGGCAGACTTTGATAATAAAATAAAAACAAAGAAGTTAATCACTTATGGTTTAAAGACGATTTGATTACATTACATTGTTCAGAGGGGAAAAAATAATAAGAAACGTTATTATAGGTTCCTGTTTAGGGAATTTTGTCTCATTATAATGGGTTTCTATGCACTGTACAGAGCTTATAAGATCCACTGTACAGTAAAAATACACATTTCATGCTGCATTTTTCATATTTATACCCAGAAGAACAACAAAAACAACATAAACAAGAAATGAGTTGAGGTCTAGACAAGCAAAGTAGTAAGTGACAACCTTTTACTTAACCTAATTAATTCAAACATGAGCAATTAGTGGACACAACTAAAACTGATCCTGATCCTTATCCTCCCTTTAAAATGTGTCAGTTGCATCTGTGACTCAAAATTATGTTGTTTATAGGTATCAAATGAATAAACAGATAATTAATATTGCCTCTTAGACCTGTAAACTTTAATCCTGCCCCTGATACTGTAGTTCAGAGTGGAATCTGGGTCGGGGGTGGGGGCATCCTGCAGCCTGCAGGTTTCACCAAGGCCAGTTCACCAAAGCTGTGGCAGCTACAGTAAGTGTTGCAGAGATCAATCCCATCCTTAATGAGCCTAAAGACTTCACTAGAGATTTCCTCTGACCTCACTGCTCCGATCTGAAGATATATTTAGGAGCTCTTTACGTGCCAAACCCACAATGCAACATGGAAAAGTGGCACAGAAAGTGATTTTTTCTGACCCGAGATAGGAAATTGTCTTCAGAAGAAATATTTTCCAATTTAGTTAAGGCTCAAGCATTAGCTGAGGCACAATAACAACATACAGTTATTACAGTGTTGCATTTCTTTTTATATCTTCTGCCATCATCTATTTCACCAGGATTTTTTTTTTACAAGATGGAAAATTCTGGTCTAAACTACCAGTATTGATATGTAGCGTGTTCCTGTCACATTGTTATTTTATTTATTTCACTTTTCACCAGCGGTCAGTGAGAGTTTTGCACAGTGCAAGCAGTCACCAGTGTAGTGGATGGTAAAAGCTTACAACTTCTGTCCATGGATGCACCGTCTTCAACTGAGGCTGGTTGAAAGTTGTCTCACTGGCACATGTCTAAGCAGCTGAGGAAGTTTAAACCAACAAGTTTAAAGCCATATGGCAACACACAATTGTGTTGCCAATGCTTTCTCTGAGTAGAATGGCTCAGGTTTAAGTCTCTTTGGCTGTGCACCTTTTCTTAGTTGTCAAGGTTGTTTTCCAGGAAAAGCGAGACTGCAAAGCCTATTACTTTTACCTGCAAGCAGCAAGCTTTGCCACTAGAGACATGAAATGAAGACTTCGGTGGCGGGGGGAGAGGTTACTGAGGGAGAGGTTACTTCTAGAGGCTGTTGTGCAAAGATATTGTACAAAAAAGTTTTTTTTTCTTTTTTCTTATAGATTTATTTATTTTTTATGCCATGTTAATGACTTTTTAGAATGACGGTTTCCGGTTCTCATTTGTTATCTCTCATGTCCAATACAGTATGTTGCACCATGATTTCAAAATATCACTTCCAGAAAGGCAACACATTGAAAAGAGCAGTAATTGCCTTAGTGAGCTGATACTATTAGACATCCAATGGACTTAGTGGATGGTGATTAGTCTCATTAATTAGTCGTGGACGTGAGAAGATTCATTGTGAGTGGTTCAGTAGTGTATTGAGTTGTGCAGAGACATGCACTTTAAAATAGAAAGGTTTGATGTATCACTCATTTCAGACTCCAGCTGGGAATTTAAATTATCGTGCACCAGCTTGTACAATGTTTGCAGGGGCCTGGATACGACACTTAATTTTAAATTCACCCTGTAAAGATTTGTCATTAGCTATATCTACACTCACCAGCCACTTTATTAGGTATTAGGAACTGTACCATCCTCTCATGGCTCCTTCCAGCAGAATAACGTGCCATGTCGCAAAGCCCAAATGATCTCAACCTGGGTGATTGAGCATGACAATAAGTTCTGTGGACTCAAACGGCCTCTACAGTCACCAGATCTCAGTCCAGTAGAGCTTTGACCTTTGGGATGTGGTGGAACAGAAGATTTGCATCGTTGATGTGCAGGCAACAAATCTGCAGCAACTCTGTTTTCAGCAATTTGTTGAATCTCTACACCACTTAGAATTAAAGCAGTTCTGAAGGCAAATGGGTGTGACCCGGTTCTAGCAATGTGTGTCTGATGAAGTGACAGATGAGTGTATTTGACAGGTCAAATGTTGGATTCGTGTATTTGGGAATGCTGTGTTACAAACAAAAGAACAAATTGAACAAATTCTTAGATCTACTCAAATATTTGTGAGATCACTTTATTGTTTGGTGCGCTTCGTCAGTGGCAAATATTAATATGAGACTTTGCTACCTGCTTCTACAGTAATACCACTCAGGTCGTAGACAAGGGAAATTGATAATCATTTTATCACATTAATATATTAAAGCTGTCCCTCTTTGCTTGTTTCCCCATTATCCTAATTGAGTACAAATTGGTTAAGAGGGTACAGCGTAGCTATCAAGCTCCTTAGTTTTATCAGATGACAATTTAAGCCCCTGAGATCCTATTAGGAAGAAAGCGGCTAATGTTTAAAGGCGCTGCGTCAGCTTACAGGGGGAAAGGGGGATGGTGAGCAGCAGGGGGATGACACAGAGATGATGGAAAGGGAGGGTAAAACGCTGAGAGACTGGTCATGTGATCAACTCAAGCCGAAACGTGAAAGAAAAGCTCGTCCTGTCACTCCTACTGTATATCGTCCCAGGTGTGTTAGCTGAATATGGATATTGTCAACGTCAAGCTGAACATTTATTAACAACATGCTTTACAGTTTATTTTTAAATCGACCAGTAGAGGTGGAAAGAGGAAAGAGAGGTGTTTATTTATTTCATTCCTTCTAAGTAACACAGGGGTCAGCAGGTATAAAGAGTCAACATAATGTTGAATAAATAAATAATAAACAGTATGTCCTATAATGTGCTCTATAGGTACTATCATTTCAAAATGTGCGATATTGTGGTAAATCATATCCAGAGATAACATGATGTAGGTGAAGTACATATTTGTGGACTATAGAGTTACTGTTACCTACTATTGCATAATTTAACTTGGTAATCAGTCATTGGGTCAGAGAAAAAAAAACATTTGGAGCATTCAGGTAGTTTATCTTTTAATCTTTTGTTTGACACAGTAGTGCAAGGAGTTAACCCTCCCTCCATTCATCCAGATTAGGGCCCTCCTCGTACTATGGTTAATGCTTTCCACTTAAAATACAATTTAACGTTAGACACATAGCTAATGTCAAAAAAGAATTAATCTAACAGATTTAAAATTAATATATCCAAATAATTCCACAATGAATGAAGAAAATAAATTCTAAAACAATACTAGGTAAAACACTAGACCAGTTAATTTAGAGAAGCAATTTAAGATTTAAATAGCATCACTTTACAGCTGTAATACGCTAGAAAGCATGGATTAAATGGCTGGATTGAAATAATTAGCTGTCGTCAACAAATGAGAGGTGATGCACTGCATATCTGAAGTTTGAGTTTACCTTACATCCTTGTCGCACTCAATCCTGCAGAAAAATACACACACAGTTTGTGTAGCCAGTAGCTGAAACTGTAAAAACAACTGTGCAGCATAGTCGCACAAAATTATTCAAATAATAACTACAACATTAATGTACTGAAAAATCTTTCAAGGCTATTAATACACATTTCAGAGACTCTCAAATATCTGTCTACCTCTACAACAAGCCCTAAGCCCAAACTTATGTGTCCAAGCATAAGGGCCGTGTATTAAAAGTTCAAAGGGTAGCTAAAGAAGCAGGTGGCTTTGAGTAAAGCTTTCCTTAAAGATCAGTGTCTTACCAACAGCAGCATTACCACATTACAGTAATGTTGTTAGCAAGGGAAAACAATTTACACTGGGAATGCCTGATCGCAGTCAGTGAGATCATTCTATGAAACATTATCTTATTAATCTAATCAGCCACTCCCAGTGCGCTGGTTTGTTCAGGCTGTGTGAGCTGTGGACCATTTCTCATCCATGTATGATCATGTCTGTGTTGGTTGTGGTATAAATAAACTCTCTTAGTCTGATGCAGCTAACAATTTTCTACATGCTTGCATTTCATTCTCATTTGTATACACAAAGATATGAGTTTTGTTTTTTGTGATTTAGCACAGGTTGGCCTGGTGGGGGCACTGTGGTTGTGGAGCAATGTAAAGCACCAGAGGAAAGGCCTAAAACCTCCTCTCTGAACAGTCTGACAGTTTAAACATCACTGAGCTGGATACGATTAAATATCTTTATCATGCCCATTAAGCCAGTGGCAGTGCTACAAAAAGCGATTAAATATCTTTATCATGCTACAAAAAGCCAGTGGCAGTGCTACAAAATTTGTTCAAAATTTTGAACAAGGAGGAAGTGTCTGGTCCCTGTGACCCGAATGAGCGGAAGAAGATGGATGGATGGATGGATGGATGGATGGATGGATGGATGGATGGATGGATGGATGGATGGATGGATGGATGGATGGATGGAGTTGTAAAATAACAAAAATTGTCTTATTTTTGAAAAGCAAAACAAATAAAAATGCTTGGTGATGACTATAAAAGCATGGAAAGTCAGGTCAGACCAGTGTTTCTTATATTTCTGCTATCTTATTATCAATTATTTTTTGTTTCAAATACATAAGTAAAAGGCGTCTTTGCACATCTGTTTTTACATGTGCGTCGGACTAAGATCAGTTGATCCGGACTTATTTGTGAAAAGAGGAATCTGTGCCTGCAATCCTGGGTGTTTGCCTGAAGAAGGTCATTAGACCAAAAAGTTGCTCTAATTATTGTGCAAGTTACGCAGTGTGTGGGATTCCTCTTTTCACAAATGTATATGATAGAAATCCTCAAGTCCATGTATTTAAAAGAATTTGCCGTTTTATCAAAAAAAAACTTTATACAAACTGATGAATATCCACCACATTACTTATTTTTCAGTAATATTTGTGCACGTCAGAAATAGATTTTAGTGGATACTTTTTACGCAAAATGGAGCCACAAATACATCTGTGTGCATTGAAAAATACTTGAATGGAGTGAGTTGTTTACGTATAAATTACAGACTACATCCTGTTTGCGTTTATCCATTTTGAGACTGATCTGACTCCATACCTTAACCAGGGCATCTTATTACCTAATTCACCCACTTAATCGCTTCTTCTTTGACAGCTTTACCTGTCTGGTCAGGGAATCACGACCGTACGTCATTTATGTTACTAGCACACCGGTAATATTAAGTGTACCCGCGGTAATGTCGTCATCAGTGTCCATGTTGGTGTAAGATTTGGCCCATGTCTATTTAAGCGAGGGTCTGTTCAGGCTCTGACCCTGTTTTAATAAGATTACCTGCACCAAGAGCTGCACAGATCGGCAGTTACTTGATGCCTTGGCCAGGGCTGCACTCCCTCACCTTATTACCTCCTACTGCTGTGCTATCTTTTCACCAAGGCAATCCCAGTGTTTACCGAGATTTAGTTTTATGCCTCGAGTCGTCAAATAGGTCAGCCAGAATGGAGATCTCGTCGCTTTTAATGAAACTGTAGCTGGGTCACAGACCTAGATAAAACAAAATGAGGACTTGTGTTTAACATAAACCATCTGTAGTTTTTGCATTCATTGTATTGTTTTTTACTATTACTCAAATGTATTGCCGGATGTGGAATATACCTTAAGACGATAATTTAAGGAATGAAATATGAACCTGTTGACCCTTTGAATGTCTCCTGCCACTTGAATTTCCAGTAGTAAAATGACACGTCTCGTGCAGACCGCCACACTTTCAGCTCTAATGAGACTTCATTACAGTTTGCCTTTTTACTTAAGTGAAGATAACTAACACATTAGCATTACTTGAGACTGTAAGGTGATTAAATAATTATTGTTTTAAAGCGCACTGGCTAAGAGACATGTTTAATGGTGGCTTCTTGAAACCATGCCCTGACGAGTTATTACACACGGAGCCTAAGCTGCTTCTCTGGCTAATTTGAGCCCCGAGAAAATAAACCCCCACCTAAAGCCACCTTATAAGCCTGCCTCGCATCCGTTGATGTCACAACTGCATCACATGTAGCGTAGCCAGGCAGGCAGGCAAGCAAGTTTAGACTGCCTAATGCACACCCACACACATGGATAAAAAAGAAATATGAACAACTTAACCTGTTGCATTTGGTATGAATGGCACTGATTGGCTATTACAGTATGTCACTGCAGCATATTCTAATAGGTTGTGTGTACGACTTTAGTGTAATATAATTCACAAGTATCTGTGTAAAGATTTGTTTTTTTCTGCTATTTTATCAATCACATAGTTTGTAGTTGTACTGTCCACTAACAAACACTGAGGGTAGCGATTTAAATGATTTTATTTCACAGCAAGTGTTTCCCATCTGGAAGGGTTTGCTAAAGGAGATTCACAAGGGTTTATCTTGTAATCTTGAAATGTGCAAGACTGTAAAAGATGGATGGATGGATGGATGGATGGATGGATGGATGGATGGATGGATGGATGGATGAGTAGGTATATACTAATATACTAGATCTAATATGTTTTGTGCTGCAACACTTAAACTGGCCAGACAAGATAAGTCAAAGGCTACTGCAGTGAGGTGAATCCAATGTTTTTTTTACTAATTTCATTTTGTTCAACAACTCAACAACTACTGTATGACCTTACGACTCAGGAAAGTTCAATGGATTTTAAGTTGTAAAATCACGAAATCATGCATTGTCATGTCTTGGTCTGACCTGTTTCTACATAAGTGCTACAAATGGACTGACGCCCGGAGTCACTAAGCACCTCTGGTCCACATTCAAAAGTGGATGTTCAGAGTAAACACAGGTGCTGTGTATTGTAGTGTGCTGAATCTTTCCTCCACTGTTACCTGAAGATGTGAGGCTTCTTGTTTTGTGTATGGGTCCAATGCTAGTCGGAGGTATCAAGTTTTCAGGTTGTTCAAGCGTCCTTCCTGTTCTCGTGACCACATACTGTATATCTCAGTAACGCCTTCAAGGAAATTCTTAAAATTTGGTACAAACATTTACTTGGACTAGAAGAAAATGTTGAAGTGATAACATTTTATACTGAAATAAGTTAAAGGTCTAATTCACTATGAGATAATGGTGTGCAAAAACACTTCAAGCCTTTGGAGGAGACATTGGCGACATGTGTGGGTCAGTTAATTCTACTTATATGTGTAGTTCTACTGTTGACAAGTATTGCTTAAAGTAATACTAATCACACCTGCTAATCCCTGCTTAAAGATATTTAGGTCATTTTTTCTCTTTTGAATTGACTGTTTCAATAATTATGAATGACACATTCCCACATAAATTGTGCTTAATTTTTGTCCAGAAAATGTAAAATCCCAGAACTATCAACTGTGCCTCCAGTTGCATACACATTTAGACAACTTTGTGTTATTTGAAAATCTTGTGTACCTACTCCCTGCCCTCCCTACAAAGCAATATTTATAAGCTGCTCAGTTTACCATTGTGCAGTCATACATCTTATTCTCACTGCACCGTAGTCCGTGTTGCTACGAATTTACAATGTCCCATGGACATGGGTGTTTACTGTCATCTACCTCGGGCATTAAAAGTCTTCAGGTTACCACCCAACATTTGTATCGTGACTAACTCTATAGCTCTCTTCACACAGACCTTATTCAGACCTGCAGGGATAAGCGAAGGGGAAACTGATGGCAGATGGAAGGAGGAGGAATAATGTTAAAATCCCATCAATGTGTAAATAAACAAATAATCAACAGGAGCTGCTTATTATTCATGCCGCTCAAAGTGATACTTTAGCTATTGTGTGTCAAGATGATTAGACCGTCTCAATAACTCATGGCTGGAGTAAAATCTCTAAAGAGCTAAGCTCATAATTGGCCCCCTATAGACAATGGAGGGCTTTTACCTTGTCAACAAGGTACAGTAGGATAGACCCTCAGGATGTAGGTCATGGCTGTCCACTCCACTTACCACTTACCACTAACCAACATTTAATACATAGTACGCACAAGGTAATGTGGTAATACACACAGATTAAAGCATGAAAAGTAACAAATTTACATTTTATCACTGCAGAATTATTATTAAATTTAAACTATCAGCCACTCAGACTTATCATTATAATGTTATCATGTCTTCTTATAATGATTATGTTGTCACATCTCCATTGATTCCATTGACTGTTACCCCAGACCAAAACAATGAGTTAAAAGAGGCAAAGAGAAAAACCTTTGTTGAGCTGCATCATTAATCTGATCACATAAAGCTGATTGATTCTTAGAAATAATAATATTTGTTAATGGTTTAGAGGTACAGTAATTGATCTCATTATAATCTCTCACACAACACAGTTCACAATAGTCAAAGGGAATTTTGCAGGTGTTTCTTGTGTCCTGTTGGGACTTCTGTCACCACTAGTGGATTTGTGATCCAAGGAGACTTAAGTAGCTGTAAAAAACTTAACATCTGACCTCCTACCTTTGCCATACTGCCCCTATATTGTCATCCTGAGACTCAGTATTTCAGCTGCTGTAGACTTAACACCTCAGTGACCTAAAACCTCTGCACCGACCACAAAACTAATAAGGACAATAAGGTCAAAGGACTTACAATCCCCTAAATACTTATAGTATCTGTTGATATTACCTCCTCTCCCATTCTGTGGACTGGAGCCAAACTATCCAACTCTAGGCTCAAGTCCCAATACCAGACTAGTGACTGACTTAACCACTGAAGAAGCCAAAAAATGTTCCAAACAAACATACGACTTCTGTACAAGTAATATTTAGCCAGTGGGTTTTGTTTTATACATCCAAGTGTGTGACCATTTTGATATAAAATCTCTTCTACTGTAAAAGATTTGAGTCAAATGATGCAGCTGATCTCAAAAAATAAGACAACTACACATTTACTGTAGAAGTCTGTTTTGGGGAAGACTGTCAAGAGTAATTGATCTTCTTAGTCCCTGTGTTGTTCGTCCTGTTTGTTCCAGGCCCATGAATGACTGGTAGAGTACTGACGAGATGCTGCTACAAGCTGCTATTTCAGTGCAGCAAAGTAGACTTACAAAAAGATAAAACTGTCTCTTTTTCTTCCTGATGTGCTGCCAGTGGGTTGTATTTTATACATCATCCCTGTGATCTTTGTGTTTGTCCACCGATTGTCCATCAGACATTGAAAAAGATTTTTAACTGAACTCCTAGAAACAATAGCTTAAAATGTCATATACTTGTCCAAAACCTGTGGAATAGAGTCTCTGATGTAGATCTGTCTTTTTCACAATCAATCAACTGTTTAATAATAGGGTTATACTTGAAATAATTCACAGAAATGATTCCACAACAAACTATTTTATTGAGAAAATCCAGCACTTCCTAGAACTTACACTATTCTACTCTTCAATTAATCAAATCAAACACTGATCACAAAGGCACAGACAGAAAGCTGATGATTAATGTAGTGAAGTGACGGTGTTGGAAGACTTGGCGAACTGCCAACAGGAAAATAACTGGACTTTCCTACTGACCATGACATCCTCACTGGTGACTGGACTCTACCCAAGAAAAAGAAAAAGTGAGAATTTATTTCACCTCCTTCACTACCTGTGTGTGTCTCTTCTGCAGACTGGATGTTATGTAATGCTGTTTATCTGTAGCTTCTTCGCCTTTTCTTTCATGTTGCATGTTTTAGCTTTCATGGCCTCTGACAACTGTTGACATCCTTGTTCTAATAACGCTAAAAAAAACAGACTAATATAATAATATAAACACTTCTTTCCTCTTTTTCTGCAGTCTGCTGTTTGTGAGAACTAAATATGAAAAAGACACAACCCGGCTCTAATGACCTGTCTCAGTCGGTCTCAGTGGCGGTTACACGACTGTAACAAGCCCTCAGGTTTTTACCTTCATCCCAGAGTTGATCTAATATTATGGGCTTTCTCAAGAGAGATACTTTTGTTGTTGTCACACTTACCACTGTTGTATTGTGGTAAGTGGTTCTCAAACATACTGCACTGTGAACATTGTTTCTTCACCAACCATTGTTCTTCTCTCCAGCTGTAAAAGCAAACCTCCCCTTTGCTTGCTTTGTATTAGCGTCTGTGTTCTCCAGCATTACTTGAACTCCGCCTCTGACAAACAGACTAATTTGATAATCTGTGTTCACATCTCTCCAAGGAATTGTCCTGGGCTTTCCTCTGCTTAATATATCAGCCACCACCAATATAAAGTATTCAGCCTTCCCTGTAGAGCTGCGGATGAGAATCCTGCAGATGACGTTGACGCTGCCTCTCATCATTTCCAGTCTGATCACAGGTTAGAGCCACACACAACCAGTTTGACCCACACTCAGCTTTCTGATAACGATCAATACAATACATAAACACAATAGATTTATCAGGGTACCAGAATATCTCTGACATGATGCCAAAAAAATATTTTGAAATATATATTTTTAAAGACGTACATATTTACATGGTGACCTACTTTCACCTTTTTTTTCTGAATCAGACATGTGGTTTGTTGACAGAAAAGAACTGGGCTAAGGGTCTTGAGCTATTTCAGGGTCACCACCACCACACTTGTTGCTACGTTCGCTGGCACCGCCTCAGCTGTGACCATCCAGCCAGGAAACTCATCCAGGAGCAGCCCAGCGCCCTCCAGTGGTGGAAAGGAGGCTGTGCTGCGCTGTGTTGATGCCTCTAGATCTGATCAGGTGTGTGCTGGTGATGAATCCAAATTACAGGGAAGTTATGAGGATGCAGTAAGACGTCAGCCTCCAACTGGGAGTACATGCAACAAATATGTGTTTTTACATTTTTAGACAAACATGCCTCTGGTTGAAGCTTGTTTCATAAAGGTAAGATCATTTTTATATTCGTTCTGTCACTAATTCATACTCACAAACTTTTAACATGTTTATATTCCAGTGTAAAACAGGAATGCGACTACATTAAAATCATGTTTCTGATGTCTGTTTTGTTGAGGCAGATGAAAACCGTGAGGTTCATTTATTTATATATTTTTTATTGTTTTGCCTTAAACCAGAGTGAGTGCACAACCAACACAGTTCTTGTTCAGTTTGATCGTCACAGATGCGAGCACCGGAGCAGCAGGCATCCCACAGACTGGCATGGTCTCCATGGTGATAGAGTTGTCGTGTGCTGGATCGCCCACTGAAGATGTATCGCTGCTTCTGATAATCGACTGGATTCTGTAAGTGAAAAGAGATTTGATCTATATTCACTTCTTCTAAAGGCTGTTTGAGGTTTTAGAATATAAGGTTTGGGTGAAGACAAAAGGTAAAGACATAAAAGTAGTTCATTGATAGAATTACATTATTTGTCAATGAGGGTGTTGAGACACACACTTAAATGCTATATCTGTCCTTTATGTTTTGAATTTAAATAATGAATAGTTGATGAATAGTTTTATTTAATTTCACCTGTTGCATTGTAAAACTTCACACCCTAAACTATAACATGTAACATGTAACAGACAGAAACCAACTCTCACATATACAGATCCCTACTCTGGCCTCAGATCTTTATGTGTATTTGTCAATAGGGATTGTGTGAGGACGGTCATGAGTGTCCTGGTTGACTATATCAGTGTGGATGTGGTGCAGCATCTGGCCAGATGTGAGCTGCAGAGCTACTGTATGTCTGGTGGGAGACAACCTCCAGCTCTGAGCTGCATCAGCCCTCACAACATAAATTTGTAAGAAGATTCATGTTGTTGTTGGGTGATAACAACAGTAGTAATTCAGACTCATACTGTAGGATATGAACAGAGATATTTAATGATTGTGGCTCTACAATGTTTTAATTTCATGATAAAATGTTTAGCTGCCATTAATCCCATCTGACAAAATGCAAATACCTGGTATATGAAATATAATATGTGTCTTTCGTTGGGAGCCCTCCAGCTCCACCTGGTGGCCGGAGTGGCAGTGACCCAGTTACACATGGGATTCATGATCATATACAGTACTGTACATATAGAACTGGTAAATATTTAATGGTACTGTATTTTATAGGAATAGACACAGCCGAGCCTTTTCCTGCAGCTGAAACATCTGTGTTGTTTTATTTGTGCTTCTTCTGCAAAGAGCTACAGGAGATTATGGTTTATTAAAGAAAGAAAGAAACATTAAGACATCATTTCACATCACTATTTTCACTATTTAAAAAAAAAAAAAAATTAAATCAGGAAATAAAAAACCTTATTGTGTCTGTCTTGGAAATGAGATAAATCAAAACAAGCCATTACTTTATTCGATCATTAAGACAATGTTGGCTCGTCCTCAAACCCCTAAAGCTTCTCCGTCTGTCAACTCTACTGATCTGTGGGAAAATAAATGTGTTCAGTCACAAGTCTGGACATATTGCAGCATTTGAGTTCTGTGCAAAGTAGCGTTATTAATAGAAAACTAGAAACACACCCGAAATGCATTTATCTGCCAAACAGCCACAGGCGGGAGAAGAATAAGAAAAAAACTGGCTGCTCCCACTGGGCGTTGAGTGCATTGCTACTCTGTGTTTACTGACATCGCCCAGAGCTCGGTGCAGCTGTGAGGAGGGAGGAAGAGAAAAGGAGGGAGGAGGAGGAGGAGGAGGAGGAGGAGGGGGCGTGAGCATCACAGTAAGAGAAAAGGAAGGAGGGGTTTCATTGAGGGTGAGGGAGCTTAAAAGAGATGGTGAGAAAAAGCAAGAGAGAGAGCGGAGAGGGGAGGACTGTGTGTGTGTGTGAGTGAGAGAGAGAGAGAGAGAGAGAGGGAGAGGGGGGGACGATGCTGTTGCCAGGGAACAGCGGTGAAGTAGAAACGTCCATCTTTCCCCAGCTTGTAGGAGGAGGACAACAACACATGAAACGATGGATGTGAAGTGGAGCGGACGCGAGGAGAAGGAAAACAGCTGATTGTGACCGCGGGCAGAACTTCAGGGAGTCAAAGAGAAGGTAAGGCAGGTGTGATTACATAACCATGAAAACACAGCTCGCATACGGGTGACATCATCACCACAGCAGGATTAGAGGCTGGGATAGGGGCATTAGTGTCGGCAGAGAGAGAGAGAGAGAGAGAGAGAGAGAGAGAGGAGGAGGGGGATTCAGAGGGGTAGATGTGATGTGAGGCAGAGTGATGGAGAGTGTTCATCACGGGACGAGCTGGGATTATCTGTGGTCCAAAAAAAACGGGATGTGAAGATGAGAGCAGCAGGATGGTGTTTGTGTCTGTGTGATGAGTGATGACCCTGCTTCTCCTCCTCTCAGCAGGGGGGACTCTGCCTCTCCGTCAGCCTTCAGCATCATCAGCAGCAGCAGCGGCATCAGGAAACAGGCAGAGTCGACACAAATGTCCCACCTGCAGATCCAAACAGTGAGGACCCTCGATCTGTTCAGGCAGCTCTGAAACCGAGGAGGAAGAGGAGGAGGAGGAAGAGAAAACAGAGCTTCTGAGAGTGAAACAGGGAAGCTTTCAAAACGGCGAAGAGGAAATCTTTCTTTAATTACAGTGTGTGAGTACTTTTGACATTTATCTTAACCTTGATTTTTCTGCTAATAGCTGCCTGGAGACAAGAGGGTTTTTTTTTCATGAGGCGGATCAATGACATCATGTAAACACTGTCCTTCACTCTGCTTCTATGGATGACCCTATACGTAACGTCAGTAAAGGAAACGATGGCAGTCGTGACCGAACACAAGGGTCCCTACCGCCCTGACAATCTATTTTCTCAACCAATAATTATGATTCCAGCCAATTTAGAAAATTAGAAACCGACAGAGCAACCAAACAGACAGATAAAAGAACAATGTTGCTGGTGACACACACACACACACATACACACAAAATGTGACAATGAAAGTATGACGATGAATTGATGGCTAAAGTTACAGCGTAACATGGCCAGACCAGGTGAACCTGTTTAACCATTAACCGCTCACCACAGCTTTCGGATCAGAGTCAGACTGATGACAGGTCGACAGATTTTTCTGAAACAGTCCTTCCTGGTTTGACGGAGAGAAACAGATTCCTTCAGCCACTCATCAGATGATTTCCACAATAATTTTCCGACTAGCAGTCTGTCTAAAGAGGTGACCTGGGCTGCATGTCTGGCTCAACTACCCCAAAAATGTTCAATTATTGAAGGTCGGGGAAACCACAGATAGATGACCCCAAAAAGTTCACAGCGTCTGACCTTGTAGGAGTTGAAGAGATAACATCTCTTGATCCTTTGAACGTTTGGCACAGAGGGATGAAGAGTCTTTGAATATTTTATGTAACCTAGTGGTAGAAAAATGTGTCCAGTTAATTTCTGTCAAAGTCGAAACACTTGGAGGGTCAAACTTGCTTCAGTAGATATCTAGAGACGTGTTTTAACTTGGATTGTTTATCCACGGACTGTTTCCATGGGCTCTGAAGTCTGTTTACATCACTGCTCTTGTGTCTGGAGATGTGCGTCAGACAAGCTGAGGAAGATTTCACTCATAATGTCTCGTGCCTTTTATCATCAATGGCTCCATTGATAATTATCTCCCAGCTGCAGCCATGTAAATTATTACATAAGGCAGAAGGAGGAAGGAAACAGTGTATTCAAATGGAGGATCTACTGCTCCTCTACAGTTTTACTTACTGTGTGTCAAAAGGAGGGTTAAGTTCAGTTTCTGTTCTGTTGAGTGAAGAGTTTTTGGTGTTCGATGGATAAAACATAATGAATGGCTGACAACATTGTGTTTGGGAAATGAAGGCTGCTCTGCCATCTGGACACAAATCCCCACCAAACACGTGCTGCTGCAGCATCACTTTGTGTCCGTCAATCATCACCAGCGCAGTGTGTGAGCAGCTGAGCCTCGGTTGCACGCAGACAACAAACCTCACGCACTGATCTGCTGTTTCCGTGTGAACTTTCTGCTTCACTCGGTCTTTTTATTGTTTTGATCCAGCAGCAGGCGGAAATGATCAATCGGTCTCACTGTGTGTGATGATACGATTGTGAGATCAGAGGAAGGCGACTC
This sequence comes from Trachurus japonicus, assembly GCF_045865225.1. NCBI lineage: Eukaryota > Metazoa > Chordata > Actinopteri > Carangiformes > Carangidae > Trachurus > Trachurus japonicus. The sequence continues at coordinate 15,442,967 of NC_140923.1, forward strand.
CAATTTTGATTTAGCCTTTTATGAAAGTTGCGATAAAGGAATTCCCCACATAAAATACTAGGACTTTCTCATGGGCTGTAATAGACAGTAAACACCTCACCACTCTGCTCCATCATCCACACTGAAATGTATATATGTGACATTTATGATACATACTATAAGGGATATATTATTATTACATATATACATCATCTGGATATATGAAGATCATTTTATAACATAGATAACACAACCTTCATAAAATGTGTGTGCGCGCATGTAAGGAAAATCTACATAACAAATTTCATATGGCATCATATGTTTCACCTATATACATTTGTTTATTTGTTTGTTTATTTATTTTCACATATCAAAGTTAAAAAAAGATATAACATATAAAATCCAAAACCATGTGAAGGGGAATGCCAAAAAACCCTCCAGGGGCTTGTAGGGTGGCATTCTCCGACTACAGTTCTAAGCTAATGAGCATACATTTGTGAGGTACAAAAGTCGTTCATACATAATAAATACAAACATGGTTTAACATGATTTAACATTGTACAATGCAATACAAAAAGCTTGATAAACATATGATAAGAAATATAAAATAATCCCAGTTTAGATAGGCAGACCATGTGGAAAGTATTGACTGGTTAGCAGGAGAGGCTTTAGTGCTCTCCTAAATTGTTGTAAAGATAAATCAAAAAAATGTACAGGTAATAAATTCCATATTCTTGGTCCACGATAAAGTATACAGAACTGTGATTGAGAGGTACAACAATATTGGGTTCTAAGGTGACAAGAGTTACGTGTGGAATAGGTGTGAAATTTATAGTTGTATGCAAATATATAATGAAAAGATGATGGAACAAGAGACATTAGTACTATATGTTTACTGTAAATGTGCAATTTTATTGAGACATACCTATACGTACATCGATATACATGCCTGTCTTTTATATTTATATATATATTATTAACATATGTCAATAGGCTTTGGTATCGATATGAATGTACATGTTATGTAGGTTCACAATCTGAGCATAAATGGCAAACTGTAAAATCTATACAACACACATTCACTACATATAAGTGACATGTATAATTAATAATATTCATTATGTCAAAGTACAGTGTGACATGTTTATATGGTCTTTACATGTCACTATATTAAATTATTACAATTTCTAATATGCTTCATATATAATTGTTACATAAGTACATATATTTCATGAGTAACATTCAGTGTATGTACATACATGACATCTGCGAATGGGCATTTACGACGCAGTCACAACACTGACATCACGCAGCCTGGGGCCATGTGCCTCGTAGTTGCAGTGTTTTCCATGTGGCCTCTGATGTGTCTCTCAGTAGCACATCAGTGCCGTCCCAGTGGACAAATGGACTGTGGTAACGTCTGCTGCCGCTGCATGAACTCTGACTGGGACAGAGATGCAGGAAGGACACTCATCCATCCATCCACCCCCCCCCCCATCATGTGCACATTTCTGACACACGATGTCTACTCGTGCATCACTGATCCTCGTATGACAGCCCGCGACGCCCGAGCAGAACGTGACACACCGTAAAGCTTTACGTGACATGATAAGAAGAAGGCTGTGAAACCTTAGATGGAAGCCTCTTGTCATTTCTGATTTGGTTATGTAAAATAGTTTCTGTTCAGATCACTATCTGCTTCGTGGCTGCATGTATGATTTCCCTGTATCCCCCTTGAGGGAGTGTACAGTATGAGTAATGTGTTTTATTTTTGTCGCCTCCCTCAGGGTTGTAGAAGGAAACCCAGCGGGACTTAGTTTTACCAAATTGTTATTTTCCTAACTTCACTGAACAGTAATTACCCCGAACATTGTACTTTGGATTTAGAAAATGTAGATTTTTAACCACTGGATTTCTGTAAAAAAAGAAAGAAAGATAGTTGAAGATGAAGAGGGTAAGATTCTTCCTAACATCTACAGTTTTTCTCTGCTGCTGCTGCTGCCTTCTAGACCTTCTGTTTAGGGAAATCTCCAGCATTGATCAAAAATGAAGCAGAGGCAGCTGAGATATCCTGATTTTTCTTTCGCGCATAGGACACAAAATACTGCCTCCCATAATACAACAGGGTGGTCTGTTTCATTAGACCCTCCCTGCCTGGTGAACACCCACATCCTCACCTTTCGTGTGTAACGCGCTGACTGTGTCGTAGGTTTGATGAGCCAAAATGAATCATCCTGTTGAAACAACCTGGGTTGCACCAAAATGTGTCAAATGGGCGGGGTGTCCCTTTAAGACTGCGACTGTATGTACTGTACTGTATGCTTTACTGAACTCTGACATGATTTCATCTGTTTGTCGACCTCAGTGAGCTGAAGCCTGTCCTCCCCCGGCAGAGGATGGGTACAGCAGAGGCCACGTTACGCATGGACAGCATGGAGACGAAGGACGAGTGGCAGGACGAGGACTTCCCCAGGTACTCCTGAGTTCGCTGACTGAGACTGAGAGAGAGAGAGAGAGGGGGAGAGTCTGGGAGAATCCAATTTATGCAACAAGCTTTGACAAACAGAGCCACAGTCATCGCGGAAAATCAGTCACACGTGTTTAATGCCGAAGGGCAGCAGGTGTGTTCTTTTCCATGATGTTGTCATTATGCGTTACGTGGATGAAACGGCAGACTGAGAAAAGGCAGTGACACAGAGTCACAGCGTCCAACAACCTGCAGCTGTTCACTGTCAGGAATCAGGTTTTTTTTTTTCCTCAGAGGAAACTCACATTCAACTCGTTATTTGCTGTTTGCATTCGTGCATTTCTATTTGTCTATGTATAATATTGAAGATGGCTGCAAACTGTTAAACACAACTCCTCTGTAGAAACAAATGCGAATTGAATCCACTGGTGTTGCTGTGCTGTTTAACTTACCTTTCACAAAGATACTGACAACATAATAACAGCAATTATCCCGGCAGCTCCATCAGCAAGCCTGCACTTGTGCTGTTTTAGGGAGTGTTGATGTCTGTGTATGCATGCTTGTGTTAATGTCTGACTCTTTGTCTGTGTGTGGGTGTGGTTGTGGTTGTAACAGCACTATCTACTCACATCTACTCCCCTCATTGCTCAGCAGTGAGAGTTCAGCTGCCTGATTATTCGGTTATGTCAAAGGGGAGTTGTACTGTAATTAACCAGCGACTGTTTCCAAGGACACTCTGTAGTTAAATCACAATAGAGCTTCTTCAAAAACAAAAGACAAGGAGAACAATGGCCGGAGTGACTGATGCTTTATTTCAGCCTCTTTTATCATGTTAATGTTCAAAACTTGACTTTCTTTAAGAGACCAAAACAATCATCAATGTTTATGTTTTCCTTTGCAGGCCGCTGCCAGAAGATGGAGATGTTGACTCCTCATGTGGCCTCACCGACATCAGAAACAGTGAGGAAAATAAAATACGCAATCATAGTTTTAATTTTATGGTCTTTCTAAATGTTCTTGCCCCATTGTTTTCACTGTAGATCCCCCGTCCTCTCTGAATGTGGGCGAGTCAGTGGCCCAGCGTAAACGCCGCACCTTGGTGGCCCCCGACATGAACCTGTCCCTGGATCAGAGCGAGGGGTCGCTGCTCTCCGACGACTTCCTGGAAACGCCCGACGACCTGGACATCAACGTGGACGACATCGAGACGCCCGATGAGACCGACTCGCTGGAGTTCATCAACAACGGCAACGAGCTGGAGTGGGAAGGTCAGAGTCAGACAGAGGTCAAACGAGTTTAAGGTCAAGAGATGTGTGTTGGAATTGGTTGAGAAGAAAACAACTCATATTACCTGCAATGTCACATGAATTCACCTTCTGTTTCACAGCTTTAATGTTGTAAAAACATTTAATTGATGAGAATGTACTCCGCTAAGACCAGAAACTTTTCTCCCGTGCCATCTTGAATGCAGATGACACTCCTGTGGCCACCGCCAAACGTCTTCCAGGTGAAAGTGAGGAAGAGCGAGACGCGTCGGGTCGTCTGTGGCGAACAGTGATCATCGGTGACCAGGAGCAGCGGATCGACATGCAGGTCATCAGACCGTACCTGAGGGTGGTCACACATGGAGGTGAGTCAGAGAGAGCGGGCGTCAGAGCTTCTGACAGATCAGCACTGATAGGACAATTAAGTAAAACAACTTTCTACTCTCTGTAATTGTCCTGTGCCTTTCTTAACAAGTGGAAAATTGCTGGTACAGTATAATAGGATCTCACATTATTTTGTGACATTTCAAAATTTTCAGTTTTCCTTTGATTTTTAATTAATTATTCAGAACAAGGCTGCAACTTTTTGGGGGAATTTTCGCTGTCTCCCACAATTTAACCGCAACAAAAGCACTTAAAACATCGCAACATGCACTGCCATTTTTTTAAAAATGCGGCTGCAAAATCAGGCATTTTAAGCCGCAACAATCACAAAAAAAGCCTGCAAAATTCTGGAGGGACTGAATTATAGATCATAGCTATTGATCTTAAGTTTTTTATGCAAATGTGTAGATGGATTGAGATTTAATACGGGAGGGGGACGTAGATCATTTTTAGTAAAAGTGTTTATAATATTTTATTAATCCTGTGTAGGAATGTGTTATGTTACAGTATTCCACTCCACATATATAGAATAAAAGTTATAATAATATAACCCCCGTATTCAAAATATGAAAAATATTCCCTGTAATAATGATCAAATTATCCATAATTGATATCTAGATGCCATTTACAGTGGATTGTTTACAGTATTGTCATTAGCTGATGCAGCCATCTAATACACCAACATTGACTGAGAGCCGTTTTCATTGTAGATGAAAAACAAATAAAAATCCAAACGACTGAAGAAAGCAAAGCTGAAATGTGTGTGTGTTTCCCCCTGTGTGCTGAATGGAGAAACTTTTAAATATCAAGTTATTTCCCATGAGTGTTTTCACTAGTGCTTTCATAAGCAGCCACTGAAACAGCCACCGGCTCCATTAAGGGACATTAAAACTCACAGAGGCAATGTGAACTTAATTTACATGTCACATTTTATACACATTATACAGTAGCGTGATGGCATTAAACACCAACTATGCACTCACAACACACACAGCGATTTAAATTTTTAACAGGCAAAACTTTTTATTGAAGTAATACAACAGAAACAAGAACTGTTCAGAACTAATGAATAATAACTGAGCAATAAATTCATAAATACGACGTATCATGGGAAAAAGGTTTTTGCAGCTTGTTCAACACTGAATGTAAACATTATAACTGTGTGTATGTGTGCGTGGTCTGCCTCAGGTTACTATGGCGAGGGTTTGAACGCCATCATCGTGTTCGCAGCCTGCTACCTTCCTGACAGCGGCTGTGAGGACTACACGTACATCATGGAGAACCTCTTCCTGTAATATTATTATCTAGCTCATTTCTGTCTTTTTACACTGTGTAATCATGAATGTGCATGCATCATCATCATCATCATCATCATCGAGTCTGATCTGAGCTTGTCCGTCCCGTCGTCAGGTACGTTGTGAGCAGCCTGGAGCTCCTGGTGGCAGAAGATTACATGATAGTTTACCTGAACGGAGCGACTCCTCGCAGAAAGATGCCCGGCATCAGCTGGCTGAAGAGATGCTACCAGATGATCGACAGGAAGTAAGATACGACAACGACCGCAACAACAGAAAAGAATGTGAAGCGATGATGATGATGATGTTGATTGATTGTCTGAACCGTCTTGTGCAGACTGAGGAAGAACCTAAAGTGTCTGATCATCGCTCACCCAACCTGGTTCATCCGGACCGTCCTCGCCATCTCAAGACCTTTCATCAGGTGAGCATGTTTACGATCTCTCTTCTTCCTCCTCCTCCTCCTCCTCTAAACAAATCTGAAAAACAGAGGATCATTATGCACTAATGTCACACATTGGTTAGGTATTTATTTAAAAGGAAAGATAAAAGCAAAGGACGTTTATTTTTTTAATACACTGAGAGTAACTGGAAACCACCAAATACACCACAATTAAGAGCATGGATATTAACAACAGAACAAAGTGTAGAGATGGAAAGACTATAACTTTTATAAATAGGGAACAAACACATATTTGGAATAAGCTATACTGTAAAGAAAGGCTGATCAAAACAGTGGAAATATTTAATCAAATTAAGGAGGTGAACTAAGTGACACCTCACACAGATACATGAACACGCATACATGCACAGCTCCTTTTACATTTACCCATAGATAATTAGATATTTAGTTATTTAAATTAATGATTTATTTTCCAATTAGTTTAGTTTATTTATTTATTTTTTATTTTCCTTTCTCTGAGATCCTCATTTAGGGAAATACTAAATGAGATTGAAATGTACTGTATATGTTTGTCTGTTTTCTTTAGGGTTTTCTCCAGGTATATATTCACAAAGTAATATAACAAAGAATAAAATAACAAAGTACAAAAAATGCAAAGAGAATGAAATGACTGATTATGCTTGTGAAGGCAAGAAGCTTTGCAAAGATGTCACACTGATAAAGTTTGTTGTGCATTCAAATTGTCACATCAACACAGATAACAGCATCTGCTGTCGTCACAAAAGGATGATATGAGGCAATAATCGCATTATGTGTGTTGTTTTCTGCAGCGTCAAGTTCATGGATAAAATCCGATACGTTCACACCCTGAAGGAGCTCAGCCACATCATCCCCATGGAGCATGTGCAGATCCCAGAGTGTGTGCTGCAGTAAGTACTCTGAGTCACCAGAGGTCACTGCTGAGACACGACTCCTGTCTGTCAAAGCTCGTTACGTTGTGTAGTAACACCACTGGAGAACACCCAGCACAGTGAGCAGTGTTAATACACAGATTTAAGATAGTGTTACAAAAAAATGTGTAAGAAAAAACAACAACTTTTTAAAACATTTTAAAGTTTCTAGAAGAAAAAAAAAAGCTCACATCAGATTTCATATTGATTTTTGGAGCACTCTAGGTGGTTGTACCTCAGAAATCAATAGTGATATCAGAGTGAGACTCAGCCAGAGGCTTTGGGAAGCACTGCAGTGAATGCATTAACACTGTAACACAATAAGTGCAGAAATTATCTTTGGATCATCTTCTTCATATGATGTTTAGCAGCGGAGCGTCTTTCTCTTTCTGCCACTGATGAAAAGTGTCTGGCTGCAGTGACACATTAGTCATATTTTTCTGTTCTCCACTTTTTTAAAGGTATGACGATGAGAAGATAAGGGCCCAGAGGGAAAGGTGAGGAAAAGATTTTCAGATTTAATGTTATATGGGTTTTTTTTATGCATGGTCTTTTTTACTGCAGGTAAGAGGAGGTATTAATATTTGCCTTTCTTACTCACAGACTGGAGCAGGACCAGCAGCAGACCAGCTCAACTGTGCCTAAAGAAAGGTGACCTCATTCTGCAGCACAGGCAGTCCAGTGCCATTTGATTACATAAACCCCTTATCTGCAGCACCTGATATGGAAAATGTTCAGATATCATTATTTGATTTATTTTAAAAGTATTGATGGCTGCTAAAAGTATGAAACCTTGTATGTCTCACTTATGCACAGTGCAACTTAAGTGTTTATACTGAAATAACCGAGCTTTTTCCATCACAAGAATGTGATGTAAGTAGCTTAATCATTTCTGAACCCACTTAGGCAAACATTGGAAACGGAGAACACAACCTAATATAGGCTAGACAGATGACCAAGCAAAATATTTATATTTACTTAAGACTTAAATCTAATCTTTCACTTCCAGGCCAAAGTCAATGATCGCAGAGGTTGGCTGTGACATCTGACATTAAGGTAAGAGCCCTCATGCACGTAACTACCTCTCCATCAGCTTCACCCAAACCGGTTTGTAATGTCAGCCCCGCTGTAACTTATCTCTCGCATACAGGGAGATGTTCTCTTGCGTGTACTCGCATTATGTTTGGTGCGCAAAAGAGACGCGTTACAGTAAATCACTGACATGCTGGACACGCGCATCCCTGTCTGGCGCGTTGTGTCACTGTCCAAAAGGTCCGAGGGGTCAGGATCTCTCACCCCCAGCGGCACCGAGATCCAGTTTACAGTAAAACACAGAGTCAGCCAGGAAGAACAAGAGGATGAGTCACGCCTCCAGACTTTAATATTAAATATTAAACTCTGAATATGTAGTTTTAGATTTTCACCCCAACTCAGTGTGCATCTCTCTTCATGGGGAGGAAAAGTGGAGCAGTTACAGTGGATCATATGTTTTGATCTGATGATACAAATAAGAAAATTGGGAATGAACTACCGCTGCACATTTTAAAATTCTTCTTAAAACCTCTTTGGCTTTTCACACCACGTAGGTTGTTGATTTTATGTGCACAGATACTTTATCCGGGTCGGACAGTCTATTGATTTATTATGTTTTAATGTCTGTCTTTTATCTATAGTAATTTGTCTTTTTATTATGTTTTGATTGTTTTTATTTTACTGTACAGCACTTTGGAAACTTTTGTGTTTATTTAAAATTGTGCTTAATAAAAAATAATAATAAAATGGATTAGATTGGATTAGATTGAACAAGAAACAACCATGTCCAGTTTCCTCCTGGACTGTGAACCGAGACCTTTGGAAAAATATACGGCTGTGTGATTACTATTAATCATCCGAACAAGTCCAGCTCATTTTCACTTTTGCCCAGTCATGTTACAACTCTTTAAATTCACACCGGATGAACGTCCAAGAAATGTTAACTGAGCCTCCAACATCATATTCCCCCACCGTACCCCGTGTTACATAAAGCACAGCTGCTCATCTCTTTAAGCCCGTCTGCTGCTCACAACCGATCGATTCTATTTTTAATGGACTGTAGTGCCACTGAGGTCTGGCAAATTGATCTGCGCCCGCACAGCGTGTTCTGAAATCGGGGGGTAAAGTATACCCACCACCACCACCGCAGCAGCAGCAGCAGCAGGTCTGGGTGAGTTAGGGATTATTTTAGAAACTCCCACCCCTCTGTGCGGACGGGACCCCTGTGCTGCTGACCGTTCCTATCAGCGTCCATATATCAAAGGAGCCATCAGCCGGAGGACTGGCCGACATCCCAGGAATGGACACAGGCACCGTCTCCTAACCAAATGCCAGCAGGGGAAGCAGGAGCAAAATAAATAGGCAAACTTGATATGTGTCATGTTGGATTTAGTTTAGATTTAGTGCATGCCTACCTGACTCACGGCCAAACCTGGGCATGGTATCAGAAATTTGTGGAGATGCATGTGCGTCAGTTGATAAAAGGATAAAGGTGACTGAGTTAATCTTTCTGTTATTTGCATTGCAGAGTCTTAAATGGGAAGAAGCAGTGGGCAACATTCATTCATTTACAAAAGGGGAGCCACTACTACTCACTTGTTGCGCAGGATTTAATCTCCTGACTGGATCCATCAGCTGCAAGACAATCAGTTTCCAAAAAAAAAAAAAAAACGTTGTTTTCAGCGACATGCCTGCTTCTAACTCAAAGTTCATTTACGCCAAAGCATTACAGGATATAGTTAGATCAAAATGTTTCCGCTCCCTGCATGTCAAGTAGAGCCTCATCTACTGCATGACTTCAACTATATTCTATAATAATTTATGGACTTGGATGAACTTCACATTTGCCAACAGAGCTGGGAAGGTCATGTAAATACTATATATATTTTTCAGAGAGGCATTTGCACAGATGTTTGGGTTTTGATATTGAATGGCATGGGTGTGTATTGTTTAGTAATAAGGCCGTTTACTGAAAAATAATGTGCAATGATATTGTTCTTAGACCTACAGTAGATGTTACCGATGCAAACGTGTGTTACAGTTTTCAAGTTTTCCAGAGTTTGATATGCAGGTGGCATGCTTGTTCATATCCTTCCTGTTTCTGTTACATGTTTTTGTCGGTTTTTAAAGTAATTTGCCATCATGTTTTAAAAGGTACTTTTACAAAACGGGAAGCATACATTGTTACAAATGAAATATATTTAAGAGAGAGCCAGATTAATTGCTATAAGTGTTATTTATGAAAATGTGCCATTTACTGTTTGTAAAAAAAATAATAAAACAAACCAGTGAACTTAAAGAAACTTTGTCATGCAGTTATCAATCGCCTCTTGTATCAAGCTGTGATCTCAGATACCGATGACAAGAACAGTCTAGGCCATGTACAGTACATCTTGTTTGCATCTGTTTTATTGCCCTCCACTCCACTTTGGTCCAGAATGTTTTTTTGACAGTTCCTGATGACTTATTATAGAGCATAATTGTGATTTATGAGGGTGGTGGCCAAGTCAGAGGATGTTCATTGTGTCACCTGACAGTCCTGTGCTGCTCTTCACAGGGGTCATTTGGACTTGACACTCTTGGAGTGACCCTTTATTTTTATATGCAAGGTCACTGTGATCACTAGGTGTGAGAAGGATATGTAACTCACAGTATCTTGTGATGACTGTTAGTCTGTCAGGCAACTTAGGAGATTTAGATTTTATACAGTATATTAATGTTAACTTTTGTGGTATATTGTGCAAAATCAATCAGTTTGACACAAGCATTGATTGGTTTCAATAGAAAATGAATGACGTTTATTATTATGTCTCTTTCCCTGGTAAAATATTGGCATTGGAACAACAACACTTAAGAAACAATACTTAAGAAAGTAACACTTGTTGTGTTATTTGTTAGGCTAGATTTTCCCTTTGCTTTCATTCTTTATGCTAAACTGAACTAAACACCTTGTGGTCTTCCTTCAGTATCTGTGTCCCTTCGCATCCCAGGAAACCTGGTAACCTAACAGCTAACAAGTTTTCCAATCACGGATAATGAAGGAAAAAGTGAAATTAATTTCAGCCTTCTCCTCCTTTTTTTTTTTTGCACATCTCTGTTTATATTATGATAATGTCCCCTAAGATGCTAGTTCGCTAGTGTGGTTCCCCCCTCCCCCCCCCTTCAATTAAAACCTTTATTTTATCTGGAGAGACTCATTTACAATGGCGTCGAGCCAATTCACAGCAACACAACAAAACTTAAAACAACATTAGCTAAAAACAAGAAATAGTTCATAGAAAAATATTAGGAAAAACAATGTAAGACCATGTCAGAGATAAGGCCGTTGAACAGCTGTAGTGGTGATATGATGGACGACACGTGAACGCACCTGAGAGCTACAACACCTGTGGGCAGGTGGATAATTAACTACGACAGTCACTGAAACCCCGCAGAAATGTGAGTTAAATTATCTTTCACACCCTTCACATGGACGTAGAATAGATCACTGTTGGTTTTTGTTTTATTTTATTTTTCTTCCTGAGTTGTAATTAGCGGTTGAATGACGGGTTAGCATATTGTAGCTGACTGTGCTAGGCTAGCTGCTACAGCGTTTCTCCTGAAGCTAAAGGGTTTAAAGTTTGCAATTAAACTCTGGTTGAGCAAGTCTGGTGGTTACTGGGAGTTGATTAATAATTATTAGAAGCTAGTGGCAATTTAAAAAAAAAAAAAAAAAAAAAGAGCTCAGCTGTATGTTCAAGTCAACTCTCTAAGTGCACTTTGTTATTACTTTGCTAGCAACAGGTGACTAAAGCTAAAACTAAAGTTTGATAAATCACCATAAAATGACATGCAATCACGTTACCTGTGAGTTTCAGAAGTGATGTAATCATGGCGAATTGAGCTTTGTTGGCTACATATAGTTATGTTAAATTAAATCAAGATTTATTAGTAGAGGAAAAAATATCAGACACCATTTAGTTCTTGGTGTAGCCTACAGAGGCCAGTGGTTCACATTAATTGTGAGGGGAAATAATGAGCCGCATCATAAACTAATAATGTTGATAATAATAGTAGCCCATGCATCAAAGTTCTTGCTCTCAATTTAAATAATTACATAATCAATTAAACTGCAAGAAGAGATTTCCTACCTTTTGTATGGCCACCTATTGCACCTCCCTTTAATGTCCCACAAGTAGGAGCATTTTGGTTTGGTTAGGGTTTGAATCATGTCTGTGATATGAGCTTATTGATCTCCTCATGCAATTGTATTTTCCAAAAATATATAAAACAGTTCCTTTAAAGCTGCAAACATTGATGATTTAAATCTGTCACTGTGATTTAACACATAAACGTGAACAGATTGTATAAGGAATATTATTTTCAAACTCCATATGTGTCGAAAAGAATATACATTTATTCATCTAAATACTGGTCAAGTTTGTATTTCTTGTGGGTCTAAGAGGGGAACAAAGTACGTATGTGCACCATATGCTTCACACAGTTGGCCATGTGGTGTCCTGTGAAACGTCTGAGCAAATGTGGGACAGTTTTGTAATCCCATATTCTTCTTAGGCAATGTATGTTGTTATATCTTTAACTGTTTACCAACACGGGTCTACTGCAGCACATCAGAACTGCCAATCACTTTGATATAAGAGTGGAGATAAAATACTCTTATCGTCACATGGTGTCAAACGAGCAAGCATCACGTTTCCTTTGAGATTGTCTTGGTAGTGAAACATGAAGCCAGTTGCTCTGATTATCAGCGACTCAAAGTTCACCTCCTTCACGCCTACAGTTACAGATAAGACCGGCGGCTGTAACACAATTCATTCTGTAAATACTGTAAAATCAACGTTAACACAAGAGCAGACTGCGTGCTTGTGGAGGCGTGTGATAAACTATACTGATAGGCTATTTAAGGGCCTGTTTTTTTTTTTTTTTAAAGTTCAAAGAAAGAGACTCTCTCTCACTGCTGCTATCAGACCTGTAGCCATGACTCGAGACACTGTGGTCACATGGCAGGTGTCCCATGTACGTACTCCAGCTGGTTGCATCAGAAATATGTGTGACGCAGCACACAGACACACACAACAGCCAACTAAATATAGTGCTTCTGGGTTTTCACCCACCCGGAGCTCAGCTGTGTAAGCATGGAAAACTTCCATCATAAAATCCAAATAATGAGGTTTTTCTTTATGCTCTAACACTACTTTTATACTTAAACACTTAACAGTCTTTTGCCTCCTCTCCATACAATGTCACGTCTAGACAAAACCTCCCTTAGGAAACATTGCATCATCATAAATCATTTCATAATAATGTTTTTTTATATATTACATTTAGTTTATAAAGAATTTACAAGCTCAAAACAATCAGCCTTGTCACCACCAGTCTGCTGACACTTTGCTGTCTGAGGCGCCACATGTCTCGCTCTTTCCAAACAGAATTAATTTCATGTTTCGCAGCTTATCCGCATCACCATATCGCTACTATCTTCTAAGAACTCGGTTGCAAGTGGGATTTGTCGTGCATTTAGTTGGCTCGGTGTTCAGTGACCCCCCCTGACAGCAGGTGGAAAATTGAGGGATCTACTTTCATGCAAATGTGAGGCTCCCAAGTTGCCCTCGTCCGATTGGTGCCAGCGGCTGCAAAGCGACGGCTCACTGGCTGCGTCGCGAAAGGGGGCTGATTGGTTTGAGAAGCGGTGACGCAGCAGCCAGATCCTTTATATGCCCGGCTGGGAGATTGTCTATCAATGAAGTAGTAAAGGGGGGGGACGACTGCGGCAGAGGAGAGAGAGAGAAGGAAAGGTTTTTCACAAGAAGCCTTTTGGTTGTGAGTGAGTGTTTGCCTTGGCTGGGTTCCCTTCTTTTATTTACCGAATTCCAGAGGTGACCAATACACAAAAGAGCTAGAAAAATGAAATTCATCATTGGCATTGGAGGGTAAGTCTCATTTAGTTGATTTACCTTCTCTTCTCATCTGTTATTGAATATCATCCAAAAAAAGGGGGAAAAATTGGAGTGTAACTCTTGTATGGTGTAAAATTCATCCTAATTTCAGAGTGACCAACGGTGGGAAGACCACTTTGACAAATAGACTACTAAAGACATTACCTAACTGTTGCGTTGTGCATCAGGATGACTTCTTCAAGGTAAGATACATTTCAGTAACCTTCCTGTTGAGCTTTATGTAATCTTTTGTTTATTGTAAAGCTACTGTACTACTGTTTCATTGCATTAATCTTAATGAGTAAATGAAAGTTGTTTTTTTTTAAATATATATATTTTTCATTTGCTACGTTAAATTTGCCCCTGAGGACATTTTGTGCTCAGAAAATTATCCGCCAGTCTGACCTGCAGATGTGCTGTCATCGCAGTAGCCTAGTAATACATCTGGCTGATTGTCTCCTGGACAGCCAATGAAAGGGCTGAGCGTCCCCACTTAAAGTGAGACTTTGTCCAACCATGTTGCAAATTCTGCAACCAGCTTTTTTTTATTTTTTGCATGACCCCCTAACACTCCGGCTTAAAATGAGCCTGAAGATTTTTATTTTTTACACTACTTACTTGTCGTGCTGCATTTAGGGATGGTCGACAGCTCAGCAACAACATTTTTTTTTTTACCTGATATCAAATGTTTTATCTCCATAGCAAAACAAGAGTGTCTACGAGGGCCACACAATTGGGAAAAAAAAAAATTTAAACCACTATTTCTGAATTGCTAGAAACTGCACTCATTAGTTATCGCAATAGTTACATCAGGGATAATCCTTCGGTTTCATTAAACATCACTACCCTTCTGCAAAGTTATAATATAATTTAATTTAAGCGCAACATTGGGAAAAAACAATTGTCAACCGCACCAAAAAATAGATGTCACCGTGCGCTACTTTTGGTGGCGACGAGTCCCTGACTTGTCCTGTCCAGGTGTGATCAGCTCCGACTGACTACTAGGTTGCAGCAATGTTTTATTGGTGACTGTTATTTCAGAAACCCGATCAAATAGAAGTCGGGGAGGACGGCTTTAGACAGTGGGATGGTAAGAATGGATTTCGCGTAGGAAAACCATGCAGTAATGTACTCTTTCTTTCCTGCACATTTCTGTAGTTTGGTAACCAATCAATCCTAAACTTTGTGATAATTTGTCATCTATTCTGTGAATGCTACAGACATTCACTAACCGAGACTGATGTGTTACAGTAGAGCACATTGGTGAGGAACGTTGGTTGCATGTGTGGTGAAGCCCGCTTTTCTCTCTCTTCTCTCCCAGTGATCAGTGCCCTGGACATGGAGGCCATGGTGAGCACCGTGAAGGGCTGGCAGGAGAACCCGGTCAAGTTCGCCCGCTCTCACGGTGTCACCCTGTCACCTGAAGCCGAGGAATCCGATTTTGGAGAGAACGGGATCCATTTTCTCATCGTGGAGGGGTTCCTCATCTACAACTACAAGTGCGTAACTTGCGTAACTTGTGTAACTGTCTCATTTTTCAACGCGAAGCTCTAAAATCTAACCTACAGGCCCCTTGACCTCTGAAACTTTTCACTAATCTTGAGTTTCCTTCTGCAGGCCTCTCATTGACGTCTATGACAAATGTCTCTACATTTCCATTCCTTATGAGGAGTGCAAAAAGAGGAGAAGGTAACGAGCTCTTGGAGCAACTACGACTTTTGCCACTTTAGCTGCAGACACAGTAGCACAGGCTATAAAACGACTTGATTAATTATGTTTCCACAGTACAAGGACGTACACAGTCCCCGACCCCCCTGACCTGTTCGACGGCCACGTCTGGCCCATGTACTTGAAACACAGGAAAGAGATGGAGAACAACTGTGACAGAATAGGTTTGTTATCTCACTTCTTCACCTCAATGACTAAAAGTCAACATCCCCATGAATTCATCTCCTTATCCACAAAATAAAAGCAAAATATCACATACAAACTCCAAACTAAAAGATTCAAGAGTCCTGTAAACAAGTCTTTCATTCCTGACTTGTCTTTTTTTCTGAACAGAGTATCTTGATGGGATGACATCAAAGGAGGAGATCTATACCAGTGCATTTGAAAGTATTCAAAACTCCCTGCTGAACAACTTATAGGTAAGTGGAAAAAATGACGTTAAGTAGTTGTGGCAGATCAGAAAACACTCCTTCGTTCAGTGCGATTAACTTCTCTCTCTCTCTCTCTCTCTCTGCAGCAGGACGGGGTCGACAGCGGATTGTGTATAGACTTGTAAATATAATTTTTGAGTAAATGTGTAACATCAGCTCTGTGCTTCTTGCCCGACTTGTAAATAGTTAAAATCATGTAACTTATTAAGAACTAACGGCAGAAGTGTTGTGTTTTGTATAATCTGTGTAACTTTTTTTTCTAAAAGATAAAGACACCTCTGGATTGACCAGTGTTTAACATCAGGGAAGGATCTTAACTCTGATCTTGTACTGTACGTCAGAATGAAACGCCCACTGGGGGGATTTCTGTTTCGCAACTTAAAGAAATGACTGAATCCCTTTTTTTCTGGTTCCTTTGTTTCTTCCCAACTCACCACACACACACACACACACACACACACACACACACACACACACGCTCATACTCACAATCACTGAGATTCACAGTCACAAACCTCACGTTTTATGGCACAAACTTTTACGTGCAACTCAGGACGACTGATAACACAACGCTGCTCTTGAATGAGCCTCGTAATCTATAAGATTAGATTTCAAGACGCAATAAAAGTTCCCGCCAAACTATGATGAAAGACATTTTCCAACTGAAGACAATAGATGAACTGTTTTAGTTAACAGGAGGGAGTAAGGGAAACTAGAAGTAGTTCAGTTTTACCGCCACTGAAATGTCTGTTTTAAACATTTGGATACAAACATTATGAAAATGACCTTTGAGCTACTTTGTAACTATGAACAAAAGAAATAAAATGCATTATTTGGTATTACTCATCAGGTTGATACAGGCCAAATGAATCAAGGGCATTTTATTTCAAACGATGGAAAGAATAGCTTTGTAAATATTTCAAATGACTCAACGTGCACATGTTCAAGCACGAGCTGAGAATAATGTGATATTTCTTTAAATACTATCACCTGAGAAGTCGGCCACAGGCAACAACCAGCAACAACCTCCTCAAGGTCGGAGTCACACTGACATCTCAGCGGCTTGAACTTCAGATGTTTCGAGGAAAACTTTATTCACCTTTCCTGCTCTGCTTACAATATACCTACACTACTATTAGGACAACGGATGAAATTTAGCAACTGTGCTAACTCCGAAATATTTATATTGATGCTTCTCGCTGATATGTTGATTAATGTGCATTGGCCTAATCAAATAAATAAATAAAACAAATAAGACCCTTTTTTCCTGCTATTGCTCAGTCAGTGGTGGGGATATACTGTATCTTTACCATAAAGCAGCTGTACAACAAGTTTCATGAGTAAAAGTACTCAGTCTGCACTACAATATTCCCTGTGGCTGAATCTTTATAAATGGTATGATTTAGATTTGTTATCAATATTGATGCAGCTGTGTATAAGCAGTGTTTCTGTGTTGTCGCTGCCTGAGGTGAAGCTTGTGTTAACTTTATAGTTGTTGCTGTTTTAGTTTTATAGTTGACAGTTTAGTCCAGTGGTTCCTGAAGCAGTCGGCCCCATTACAAAGGGGCTTAAGATAAAACTGAAGCGTTGTGAGATGATTTACTTGTTTGAGTTTATATGTGTAAATTGTTTTAGCAGCTTTGGGCATCAAACAGGTTATTTTGAACAAGAATCAACCAAGATGTTCAGATCTTACAAGTTGCCTTGGTGGAAACGCTAAACAACTCACAAATCAGTGTGTGAATGTTGAAAAACCGAAATCAAAAGGCTGTGAACCACTGGATTTATTTTTAAATACATGTTGCCTTTGTGTTTTTTAATGTAAAAAAAATCTTAAGTGGACACGTATCTCAGAAATGTAACACAGAAGCTGAGCAAATGTGATCTTAATTAAGACATAGAGTGGTGGGTTCCCGCCTCTCCAAAAGATCAGACGGCCTTTTTAACAGTGCCCACATTGCTGTGCACTCAGCCAACACTATCCACACATAAATGAGGGGAAACAGCTGCAAAGTTTCACTTTTATTGATATTTTGAGATCAAACCCTCTGTGAATTACGTGCTAACCTTGAAGGCTGCACTTCCTGGCTGCAGTGTGACTGTTGCAGCATAAAACTCCTGACCTGTGTCAGGCGGCAGAGGTGACTAAAGAAATGAAAGGAGATATATATATATATATTGAGAGCACATGGAGGCAGGTATGCTGCCTATTGATAACTC
The DNA here is from genome assembly GCF_045865225.1 of Trachurus japonicus. Taxonomy (NCBI): domain Eukaryota; kingdom Metazoa; phylum Chordata; class Actinopteri; order Carangiformes; family Carangidae; genus Trachurus; species Trachurus japonicus. The sequence continues at coordinate 15,461,057 of NC_140923.1, forward strand.
TTAATTGTCACGTAGCTCTGAGCTGGGACGACCTCACACTGTACATCGCTGAGAGACGAGTCTGGGCAGCTCAGTCACAGGGCGTGTTCGGAGGAGTCGGGGTCTTGTGATACGTTTCTGGGAGTCTTTACATGCCAACATTTGGCCTGGAGTGCAGGGCGAGGTGGCCCCACCGTCCGTTTATATTTAGGCCAAGTGCCTGCGGTGTCAGGGGAGTATATTTGACGAGTACACACACACACACACACACACACACACACACTCGACGCTCCACAGGCCCGTCTGAGTCAGGGGCCAGTCCCCACACACACACACACACACACACACACCGGCCGGGTTAGGTGACAACCTTGTGGGGTGGCATGTGCTCCCACGTCACCTGCTGCCATGGTAACCCCCAGGGGTGTCCATATTTGGGCGGCGAGGCCGGGACACAGGAGACGGGGAGGGGGCATGTGAACAGTTGTGGTCATGCCACCAGAATATTTATGGCCGTCTCACACTGAGTGGAGAGTATGTGATTAAGTAAATTCATTCTTGTGCAACACCTGACAGGCCAGAATTACCCATGTGTGAGTGGTAGATAAACATTTAATCAACTGTTTATAACACATTAAAGTGCACAGCTATAAGGACACTGTAATATTGTTTCACTTACATCATAGTGTGTTATACAGTATTTATTATATAATCATATACTGTATGATAAATGACTCGTGTGGCATCTCTGTAAAACCTGAACACTTTGGCCTTAGGTGTCTCACTCCGTGTTAAAAGACCACGAGGTGGCTGATCAAGTCACTGGCACGTGATTGGCTCGTAATGACCTAAAAAGCCTATAATAATAAATTGCATCTGGTGCTAATCTATTATTTTCAATGTCACCTCCACCCTTCTCATCAGAGGATCTGAATCAGTTTTTAATTGCAGATTTATTCCTCTCTGAAATAATTAAAATGGATTCATATTCTGCACTTCTAATGATAATGAATGAATGAACTGTTTTATTTTTTTAATATAATCCAGCAGTATAATTAGCATAAGTACAGTCTGCAGGCCAGTCTAGGTTTTATATCACATCCTCTCAGCCACGTGGGGCAGCGCTAAACTATGTGAGTTGAGTCCACACCACTGACTGAGCAGCAGTCACTTCACATCTTTAACTAGGATTTAAAACAACAAAGATCATGTTAATTAGGAAATAAGACCTTTTTTGAAATTTGGTTAACTGTGTTAAATCATTTTTTTCAGGACACAGAATTAATGAAAATATTTTTTGCACTTCACTGTTCTTGCATTAAAAACACGGACAATTTAAGATTTTATACTATGACCATTATTTCTATAAATGTGTGTATCACTTTTATGTCGCAGCCAATAAAGCTGGTACTAATTTTAACTCAACTGTGGGAGTAGCAATGTTTTCAACCAGAGTACTTGAGTAAATGTACTTAGTTACTTTCCCCTGCTGCACTCTTATCGCTGAGCTTTAGACGGAGACGTTCCCTCGTTCTTAGATCTGACATTAGAGCGCACGTCGTTAAAGTTGGGAGCCAACGGCGGAATACATTCTTTCAATAGATCACGTATTAAGTGTTATGAACGCTAATTTGTCACGTGTAGCTGAACTTAAACATGAAGACAGATATAGTGACATGTTGCTCAAAGCTGAAACGTAAGGAGAGCGATGCAGGCTGACTTTGGTAAAAGGTTAATCAATGTTAAGCAAGACATGTGTCACACAAAACCTGATGATCATCTGCTGCCGTGCAGCTGTCAAACGCCCTGTAACTCATCATTCATCACACGTTTTCTATTTTCATTCACATTACACTGCAAAAAATCAACATTTTATTTAAGAATTCAACTTTTTTTTTTTTTGCTTTCAGGAGGAACTAAGTATCCACATAATTGGAAGAGAACAGAGGTCATTCATTTTCATTGTTCACACATTTTTTTCAGCAGCTCACCTGTATTGTCTCCCCATGATCTGTGGTAAACCCTCTGGATCTATCATTTTACTCCTCAGACTGGCAGTGTGAGGCCTCAGGGGGGAAGACAACAGGTATATTCCTTGTAGGGGAAGCTTTCTTGTGGTAAAACCATTTTAAGACCATCATCTTCGTTAAATCTCACAAGAAGCAAAGCCTGGATACCTAGATTCATGGGATAAGATATATTCAAAGCGTAAATGAATTAGTCTTTCACACGGGGAAAGATCTGCTGCTGCTGCTGCCGCTGCCGCTGTAGGTGTACCATGAAAACAACCAGCAACTGTTTATTTTATTTCCAAGCACAGTTAATTTACAGCACTAAAGATTAGTTTTTTGTGGCAACACTTGTTGTGATTTGTTTACTTTCAGGTCAGACACACAAGAAAGACTCAATTCAACGTCAATACTTACTGGCTACATTTTGTGGGTTACATGTCCTTGCTCAGGAAGTCTTGTGCCAAACCAGTGCCGAGGATCTGTGGCTCTTATAAATCTGGTCTGGAGCTGGGAGCGGAGAGGAGGGCGGTGTTAAACTTTGGACCAAGGGGTGGGTTGTTTAGCTAAGAATAGAAAAAGCACGCAGGCTCAGCATCGTGATGCCGTATTTGGCGGAGGAAACACACTGCGATGCTTCATCTGAGAGGTGACGGATACCGAGCGCTGCTCAAGTCCCCTGGCAGACTGACTGGGTGTGTGTCTTCTCCTATCTGTGACCCACATTAAGCAGCCTAGCAGCTCCCTGACCTGAATTAAGAGCCAAAATCCACATTAATAATCTGTAGCCTGGATTTAATGTTTATGTGTAAACTGAGTCCACCTCAGTGAAATGGTCGTCAGGCTTCACATAATCACTTTCTGTACTTAGATACATAACTACAGCTTTGAGGCACTTGTACCAACCAGCTGCCTGATATTTATACGTCTGTGTGTGTTTTTAATGGTTTAATGAGCTATGTAAAACACTTTCAGTTCAATATAAGTATGTGTAGTGGCTATTTGTCCTCAGTGTTGATGATCAAAAAAACTCAAAAATATCAAAATCTATAATAAAACAAAATCAAATCAAACGGCCACTGAGACACCTGGGGAGTGAATTTGTGCAGGAAAAACAGAGTACATGGTCCAGGCAAAAATAAAGTTTCTCATGAGTTTATTTTTCGTTGGCAAACAAACAAAGAACAATGGCCGCCTCTCTTGCCCTGGTAAAAAACCATCAGCCCTCCCAGGTGCCTGGCCCACCTAGACCTGCCTAGTGAGCCCCAGCTACCTAGTACCTTCAAAATAAAAGCATTGCTAAATACCCAAATTAACTCAAACAATACTAAATATCATAAGCAAACTAAAGGTGTATTCCTCAAAAAATAACAAAATAATGAGTGATTAAAGCAGAAGTAAGCGATCCGCTCGTTTTGGCTAACTTCGTTATTTAGCAGCCCCCGCCCTCGTCATGGATCTATTGGTCCTCGTCCCTACGTCACCACATTCACGCGCATCCCTTGGCTGCACACACAGAGAGGACCGCCCCTTTATGCCGTTCTCTCTCCTCATTGGATAAAGGTTGTAGGATACAAGGAAGTATACAAAAAGTTTTCTCCTCGGCTTACAGCAGAGCAGAGTGACTGACAGACCCGTGTTTCGGACCAAACACTCTATGTAAGTGATTGCTGTCGGAAGATAGAACTATTTAAGACTTATATTAACACAAATATTCTGCTTACTTCTGCTTTAAATATTACAAAAATAACAAATAGCTCCAACAGTATGAAATGTCCTATTCAGTGTCTCACCACTCAATATTATTTCCATTCATACTTGGATTCGACACTTCCTTCATTTAGCAGCTACTGTACTGGTCACTTTGCAGTATCACATACAATGCTTGTTACATGTTACATGGTCTTCTGTAATGGGCTTTATGCACAGCTCCACTACTTCCTGAAATAAACCAGCTCGTTTATTTCCTGTCTTACATTATTGGACCAACTGATTAATCCAGGTGTGTAGACCTCACAACAATGGTCAGACACACCTGGAATGGATTAATCAGTTGGTCCAGTAATGTAAGACAGGAAATAAAGGAGCTGGCTTATTTCAGGGAGTAGTGGAGCTGTGCATAAAGCCTAATAAGTCTTCTTTTCTTTTTGCGTGTGAAAAGATTACAGTTCAAGAAGAATGAAAGTATTTTCATAGTGTTTAGTGGAACAACCTGCTTTGTTTTAAAGCAGAAGTAAGCGATCCGGTCGTTTTGGCTAACTTCCTGTCAGCCGATGGAGTTAGCAGCCCCCGCCCTCGTCCCTACGTCACCACATTCACGCGCATCCCTTGGCTGCACACACAGAGAGGACCGCCCCTTTATGCCGTTCTCTCTCCTCATTGGATAAAGGTTGTAGGATACAAGGAAAGTTTTCTCCTCGACTCAGAGCAGAGCAGAGTGACTGACGGACCCGTGTTTCGGACCAAACACTCTATATAAGTGATTGCTGTCGGAAGATATAACTATTTAAGACTTATATTAACACAAATATTCCGCTTACTTCCGCTTTAAGTATCAAATACTTATTTACGTATAGCCTATATTAAAACTACATTAATTAAAAGTATGTAAAACAAATAAAAAGTTGAATGTTTTTGAACAACACTAACAGATGATCTGACTGTGTTTTTATTCAGTTAAAGCAGAAGTAAGTGATATATTTGTGTTAATATAAGTCTTAAATAGTTATATCTTCCGACAGCAATCACTTACATAGAGTGTTTGGACCGAAACACGGGTCTGTCAGTCACTCTGCTCTGCTCTGAGCCGAGGAGAAAACATTTATCGTATCCTACAGTTTTTATCCAATGAGGAGAGAGAACGGCATGCAGGGCTGTGTGTGCAGCCAAGGGACGCCGTGAATGTGGTGACGTAGGGACGAGGACTGTTATGGTGCGTTCAAGGAAACTCGTAACTCGTGTTTTTCCGACCTGTGGAGCCGTACCAGTTCGATCTGGTACGAGTTCACCGGTCGGAAAAACACGAGTGGCCGTTATAGTGACTTTCACAGGTAAAACAGGTCGGAAAAACACGAGTGGGTTGCCTGGAACGCTACAAAGTCGTAAGTTGTGACTTGAAGCTGTAATTTACGGTTTCAAAAGCCTGCCTGGAACGCAGCATTACCTAAAACGACCGGATCGCTTACTTCTGCTTTAAGTAGGCCTAGTTGGCTCAACACCTGTGTTATTGTTTTATTGTCACAGAGGCGTCAGTGTGTACATTGATGATAATATCTTAGTAATAATACACAAATAAAAATGATATGAAGAACAAAATCTCTGTTTCAATATGAGTACTTTTTACTTTCTCTTCAAACCGGCCCTCCATGCTCAGCAGCAGTGACGTCTGATGGTTAAAGGATGTTGAAGTTACAGGTGACACAGTGCAGACGCAGGCTGCCCCCTAGTGGTCGGTGGTCAGTCCTGCAGGAGACCCTGTAGAGATTTTAAAAGTTGCTAGATTAGATTAAAAACTACTATCAGGTATTTTAACTGTTTATTAATCTCGATGTTTAGCACTTGAGTGGCATGACACTTAACATTAACAATAGTGTTTATGTTGATGAATGGCGGATTAGCAACAATGTTATATCTTCAATGAAAGACTGACACTGAGAAAGTGGAATTAAAAGCTTTATTCAACACATAACCTTTATTTTGTTCTCTGCACTGGACGGGCTGCTCCTTTAAAATCAACCACACTGAACTGAACGGTAACTTCTTTGAGATGACTTGAGTTGAGTTGACACCCGTGCGTAAAGTTTACTCAGCAAACCTCCTTGTGTAACAGGACTAAACCACGCGGGGAGGGATGGGTTAAACTTTTCTTGCTAGAAAGTTTGACTTTGCGTAAGTTACTGGCCTGAGTTCGATAAATGAGCAGGAGAAAAAAAAAAAAGAAAAGCTCCAGCCCTCCTCTCTCTCATCCTCTCCTCTCCTCTCCTCTGTCGCTCGTGGACTGATATGCTGTTGAGCGCACTCCTGCTTTTCATCCGCGTCCCACAGAGAAACATCTGCGCGCTGTGCTGCTACATGTCATAAATCGACTTCTCTTGGACTTTCTAAAGGAATTTGATTTTTATTACGTTTTTTTTTTCTTTTTTTTCTACCATGGCGAAATGGTCAGTTGTGTTTTTGTACTTTTTTCAAGGACTTCTACTTCCCCTCATCATCTTCGGGCAGCAGCAGCAGCGCGCAGCAGCTGGACTCTGGCGGAACCGCATCCAGTGGCAGAACAACGGGCAGGTTTACAGTCTGATGAGCACCGGGTCCGAGTACCAGGCCCCGGTCCGGTCCCGCAGCCACTCCAGGGTCTTCATGAGCAGCAGGAGCCAGGGGGGGTCGGGGGGGTCGTCGTCGGGGGCGCACAGAGGAGCCAGGCAGTTCAGGACTGATCATCATCATCATCATCACGGTGCGGTGCAGCCGGGGTCTTTCACACCGGTACAAGACGCTGTTAGACAGTTTGTGCCGGTTAATCCTCGTGCGTCGGGGGCCAGACAGCCGCCCGAGCGCCCTCGCGCAGGAGCCGCTGCTGCAGGTTATCCAGGCGCGCGGCGTTTTTTAAACCCCGAGCACATCATCACCAACAGCATCAACGTCTCGCAATACCAGCAGCAGCAGTTACGCGCGGTGCCACAGCCTCAACCTCAGGTCGGGTCTGTCGCCAGGCAACCAGCGCAGACAGACCATCATCACTCCATCCCATCATATCCTTACACATCTTTGGACAGAGAAGCCGAGGCCGCTGCTGCTCCGCTCCCCGCGCTCACCGAGGATGCTGCTGCTGCTGCTGCTGCGGTCAACGAGGCCGCCGCTAACGGAGAGGACATGGTTAACGACGACCCTCGAAACCCGTTAAAAAACCACAGGAACTCGGTTTTCTACAACATGTATCCGCCGCCGCAGAGGAGGCCCGAGCCCCGGCGACCACCACCTGGCACAGGACACGGAACAAGATATTTCCAAAATGGTAAGTGTAAAAGAATAGTTCACCCAAAAATTCAAATTGCACTCATTATCTAGGCTACTCACCCTCATGTCGACTAATAAGGGCTGGGAGAGGTTTCAGAGTCCTCCGTGGCTTCTCTGAGTTACAGGGGGTCTCGGCGTAGCAGTGCATGTCCATATAACGGTTGCAAATGGATACCAACTGTCTCCGCAACAAAAAGACACACCAAAAAACATCCAAATACCTCCATAGTGCTCGTATGTAATGTAAAAAATTAAATAAGTCTAGTATATTTCAAGCTTGTTTGCAGCGGAAGCTCCTCTTCCTGGTCCGTCAAAATTTCAATTTTGAGTGAAGTGTTCCTTTAAGTGTCTTAATCACGTGGAATGAGTGAGTCTAACCTTGTTAATGATCACGGATTGAAATGACATGATGGTCCAGTGGCTGCATCAATCAGGATAAAACCTCCTCGGTCTCAATAATCATCCACTGCATTAAAATTACATCTGAAGTCAGAAGAAGGGTTTATGAATATTTTAAAGACAGATTGTCTCATTCAGTAAGAGAAGAAAAAGATTGAATGGTAAAAACAACCTCAGTTGGACTGTGTGGATCCCAGACTGACGGCTCAGGAATGTAAAATGTTGAATTATGCCAACAAACACAAACAGCTGCTCTGATTTTCAGCCTGGACAGCCTCTAATTCACCGGATTGTACTCAGCATGAATAAAATTGCAACACTTAGATCTCAGACAGCTCTCTACAGTAAAAAAAAAACAAACTTGGATTGTCCCTTTAATTTCCTCCAGGACTGCCTGACCTTGTGCCAGACCCCTATGCCATCCAAGCAGGTGCTTATATCCAGCGCATGCAGATGTATGCGCTCCGCTGTGCAGCCGAGGAAAACTGTCTGGCCAGGTAATCTGTGGTGCCAAAAGTGATTCACCGCCTCAGCACGCACATAGCAGCACGCAGACACACACACACCTGCATGACATCCACCTACAGACATGTATTTCCTTTGTTTTTTACAGTGTGAAGGCTAATTTCCCTTGTCTGAGGACAGTTTCAGGTTGTGCTACAGTAGAATAGCTTTGAATTGTGTTAGGATAACTTTTGTGTTGATAGAGTCACAAAAGCTGTTTGATCTTGTGATGGAGCAACGATTCTCCGACGTGATGTCCTGCCAAGACATAAATGTTCTGGGTTGATTTTCCCAAAAGCATTAAGCACAATGGAACAAACCCTCTGCGCTCCGTTACTCCTAAGAATACTCGGCCCGGGAGCTCGGCCAGCGGCGCTTTCCAACGCAGCTTATGCCCGTTTCCCCTCTGCTCCGTCCAAGGTCAGCTTATGGACCCGCCGTGCGAGACATCGACTTCAGAGTCCTGCTGCGGTTCCCCCAGAAAGTGAAGAACCAAGGCACCACAGACTTCCTCCCTGTCAAGCCGAGATACCAGTGGGACTGGCACAGCTGTCACCAGTGAGTTTACACAGCACCCGACGTGAAATCAAATGACCTCACATCATTCAAAACGCCGTGATTAGCGCGGCTCCGTTCGCATCTGATAGAACGAGCTAGAAAAACACCACACCCTCAAAATTCAGTTAAGACAATAAAGTCGTGGCCTTAGAGGAATTCCTGAACCCCCCCGCTACAAGAAAATAATAATCAATCTAATCTGCTCCCTCAGGCACTACCACAGCATGGACGCCTTCAGTAACTACGACCTGCTGGACGTCGCCACCGGACGCAAAGTCGCAGAGGGACACAAGGCCAGTTTCTGCCTGGAGGACACAGGCTGTGACCCTGGATTCAGGCGTCGCTATGCCTGCACGTCTCATACACAGGTAATATACAGCTACAGGTGCTGCGCAAGGTGAATGTTAAATCAACTCTGAGAGATTACAATTAGAAATACATTATTTAATCCCAGAGGGGAAATTTAAAATGTCACAGAGCAGCAGCAAGACAATACAGACAACAACACAGATCATAAACACCATACATATATGAATAAGAGATGCGTGTAGAAGGTTAAAGAGTTGAGAAGTTAAAGATGGGTCCAGGATGCTTATGGTGACTGAGAGGCCGAGGAATCAAACATAAAAGCACAAACTGTCAGAGTCGGACAGAACTGGACCCACAGAGCAGATTGGAGGCAAACGGATTGAATAGACAGTGTCAAAAGGTCAAAACCAGGCGAGGGTCGGAACCGTAAACCAGGTAAAAAAACGCTAGAATATGAGGGAATAACTCAAGGAATAAAGCGGAAACGCTACAGTCAAAGACGCAGACGAACTGATAAAGACACAGAGGGAAAGCGGAGTGTATAACCACAAGAGAAGGGACGATGATAATCAACAATCAAGAGAGAGAAGAACTAGACAGGAAGTGGGGAATACACACATGAAAGACAAACAGGAAGCACAAGACGACAAAAGAGCAAATCAAATCTTTACGGGCCATGACACAAACAGGTTCAAACCGACACACTGGGCTCATTTTAGTTCAATTTACCATTTAATTACATGGTTCATCAGGTCACTTCCTGCTGGATCAGTCCATCCAGCAGGTACACCGAGGGCAAGTCCATCACAGGGCCGACATATAACCTCACATGCTCACATTCACACCTACAGAGTCACCAGTCAACAAAGTGTGCATGTCTGTGGACTCTGGGAGGAAACCGGAGAACCCAGACAGAACCCATGCCACAACCACAAACAGAAAGGCCCGAGGCTTGGGAATCAAACCTAGAAGAACCATATTTCTTTGAGGCTGTGAGACTGTACCACTGAGCTGCACATTACACAATTTATCAAAAAACCCAAAAACATTTCATTCAGCAGCCCTTCAACTTTGTAGAAAATGATCTTAGCAACTTGTACGGTGGGAAAAACACACAGTCTACTACTTTAAATGCCAAGAAATGAAATCCAATATCCTGTTCAATTTCATGTGGTTTGTACTGGCTTTAAAAGAAGCAGCAGCCTTTTTTTGTCTGAATTAACAGCGGTTTCCCACCTCTTCGCTGTCTGTCTGTCTGTCTGGGTTCAACATGGCCACACATCACGCACCTATACGTAGTGAGACAGTCCTGGATCAGGGCTGGGATGTCTGGAGTTTGTCCGTCTTAAGGTCTGGTCCAGTGAACAGCAGAGAGGAGCGGTGTAACCTACTGAGGCAGTGTTACTGTACAGAAGGACATGGTTTAATTAGGCGGTCAGAAAGTTTGGGGGGATTTGTGAGAGACAATAGAGGCCAGAGACATCCTGACTTTGAGATGCTGGTGTGGGTCAAGTCCCGAAACCACTGGATCACCGATCCAATTTATCTATACCCTCTTTTCTTTCGGAAACACCTGCATATTTCTTTTTAATTTACACTCTCGGGTTTCTCTTATATCCAAAGTCTTCAAGCCTGAAATTAGATTACTCAAGTGAGTCATGTTCTCTGACTTGACAAAGCTCCTCCAGAGCCACAGACGACATTATACAGCTGTGCTCACAGCCGTGTAAAATCAGCGAAGAGCCTGTGTAAAAGGCAAATTAAGAATCCGACAAGAACAATAGAAGTAGTTAACTCGATCAATGAGTTACAGATTTAGTCTTTTGAATAATTCTCTGTCCCATGGATGAGCAGCCACAGCTTTACCTGATAAAATAGGTTATATTCCACCAAAAAATATTATGAAAATGAACAAATTTGAATTTAATTTAATTTAATTTAAAGGGGTCGTCCAAACAGATAGCGACTAAAGAGCAAAGCACTCAGTGACCTAACAAAATAAAACAGACACAGACTTCTACTGGATGATAAATCCTTCAACACCTCTTCTGGCCAAGAGCGGGGACAGACACACTAGACACTCAAAGACAGAACAATTAATAAACAAAATTATAAAACCAAACAAAGTAAGATTGTGTTTAATGTATCTTTAAGTGGCTGCAGAGAAAGTGAACAAAGCCTGTGGTAATGAGTTGGAAGAGCACATGAAACCATAAACCTGTCTTTGGATTTCTGTGTTGGGTGTGGTGAGGTTGGATGAAAACGGACCATATCTCTATTTTAATTGTGTGGCTGTGGATAAGGCCGTAACACTCCTCCGTTATGTGTAGACATCCAAACAATATAAAGTCTGTCTTCACTTGAGACACGTGAGATTTTGAGGCAAAAAGTTTAGTTTTAAAAAACACCATTTAATGAGACTTCAGGTTTCAAGGCAGAGCTGCGCAAAGTCCGAGTTTTTTTGCAAATCCTCCAAATCCACTTCTGAGAAATGTTTTTCTAACTAAAACTTAGATGTATGCCAGTGAACAAAAAAAACAAAAAAAAACATCCTGTAGTCATGGGAATATTTATTATATCTGTTGTCTGGGCTCTGTGATTCTGGCTTTGTGCTGCTTAGTCCTGGTTTCTTGTAACAGCTTTACTTCCAAGAACTGTTTGTATAACTTACACTCAAATCTGCTACATTTGCAGCATGTACTTGTTGGAAAATAGCAGTCAAAGTCGTCTAAAGAGTCTGAAGTAAGACTTTGAACCACTCTGGGGGGGGGTTTGTTGTGTTTTCAGGGCCTGAGTCCAGGATGTCACGACGTCTACGCTGCCAACATCGACTGCCAGTGGATCGACATCACCGAAGTTCCCCCTGGAAACTATATCTTGAAGGTAAAAACAAAAAATATCAGGTCAACTTTATATCGTAATCTCATTTATTTGCGAGTTTTATTTCACAGGATGCAGATTAATTTCACTTTCCTGTCTGCACAGTTGCTCCAACTCTTCTGATTTATGTTTTTTTCAGGTTACTGTCAATCCCAATTTCCTTGTTCCTGAGTCGGACTTCAGCAACAACGTAGTGAGATGTGATATCACTTACACAGGAATTTATGTCCAGACGCGCAACTGTCGAGTAACAAGGTAGTGTAAGAGTCTCTGTCTCTCGAACATGATCCCTGCATATGCTTTATTTTCATTTTAAACATATCAAATACTTATTAAGACGAGCTTGTGATCGATCACTGTCTAAAGAAAACACCGTCTGCAGATTTGATGAATAATTCATGAAATTATTTATCCTAAATCTTAAAAACCCACTGATTTAGCAGAAAAATGTACCGTCATGAAAAGTAGATCATCTAGAGCTACATGGAAACTAAATATGCTAAAAGAGGAAACTGTCTGGGAAGATGCTGTGTCAGGCCTCGTGTGTGTGTGTTGTTGTTGGATGTCTTCGTTTTTACATCTCCTTCTATTTTCAGGGCTTGAAATCTTCATTTCCTGTACCATCTGCAGGAGTTTGGCAGCAAACATCTCTCCCTCCCTCTCTCCCTCTCTGTCTCTCTGTCTCTCTCTCTCTGTGCCGTACAGCAACATCAACACTCTGACTAACACAAGGTGCAATCGGTAATGTGTTTAACACAGTTGTAACACTGCATTACAAACTGCCATAGAGTCCTGTGTTGCATTTCTTGCTATCAAATGCAAAAGTTTACATCAATCTTTGTAAATGAAAGTATTGAGATTGCCAGGTTTACTTGACTTTGTGTTTTTACTTAATGTGCCTTGATTCATTACATTTTTTTTTTACTTAACAAATACAAGTACTGTGTTCTTATAGTTTTTTTTTCTTAAATGCTGGTTTATTGCTTGAACTTTGTCTTGTGTTGCTTTTTTGTTTTTGTAGTCCAGTTTTTCTGCTCAGTGTTTACGCTATGTGCACCTCATTAGCTGTTACAGGTTTATTTAAAGGATGATATTCTTTATTTTATTTGCAACAAATCTCATGAAGAGACCAAGGACCAGCATCGCATTACATCTCAGTACTTCTTGACTTTGGCTCTTAGTCCCAAACCCACAGCTTTCCCCTGAAGATGCACATGTTGCACTAGTAAATGTTTTTTTTAGAGATAATTTTTACCCAAACAAGAGTAAATAGTGATTTTTAAGGACCTATTCTAAGATTTTGTTGTGCATTTATGTGAATTTGTACCAGCATGACACTGTGTGTGTATAAAATACAGCACCTGTGTTCATGGTAATGAGGGAGTGTGTCATCCAGTGCAACAATGTGGCTCAGCAGTGGAGGAATAAGATACGTCCTTGGATACACAGACAATATTTTTATTCTTGGTTTTGGTCTTTTCATGGGGTTTATAAGAAAACAGAATATCACCAGACTATAAATCCTGAAACACCTGGTGGTAATAAATATCTCAAAAAGTAAGAGAGCAATGTTGGAGTATGTAAATGTGTGCTTGTGTGTAACTGAGCGAATGGAAAATGTTGAAAATGTAAAACTGTTAATATTGCTTGAACCATGTTGATGACTTTTATCTTATTCTGTTAGATTTAATGCAATAAAGACGGAGTGAGGAGTGAGTCATACATTTTCCTCCATTTTGCTTTGAAGTCACAACCACAGACAAGAGTTTACTGTAATGTCATAAAATGCCAGAAAATCTGAGAAAATCTCAGAGGCCAACAGACAACATTGACCTCTGAGGATTTTCTCTTGTGTTTATTATAAAAAATACCAAGGACAATTTACAGAATTTATTCTTTTGACAGTTTCAAGAGCTTGTGCCCAGGCTGGAGAAAAGCAACATGCTTTATAAAAAAGTGACTCAACACACTCTGTGGCAGTGAATCAGTATTTCTTTCGTCCTTGTCCTGTTGAATGGAGAAAGCTTCTATACTTTGAGAGATACATGCAGATTGTGGCCTCAGAGACAAACAGGCCTGCCGACAGACACCCGGCGGCTTGTTTACTGACAGGCCTCTGTGAAGACACATCCTGCAGGATCTTATACAGCCGTGCCATATCTACTAAAACGCAGCCAGAGCATGATGAATGGAGGCCTTCTCTCTCTTTCTCTCGGTCCTCCCCGGCACATGTACAATAGAAAGGAGTGTGTCTGAGCTGCTGGCCCAGAATTCACCACGTCGTCTTCAATCACATCCAAGGGGGGATTGTCTGAGCAGACAGGCCTTTTAATAGCACTGGGATATTTTGTCTGAGTTGGAGAACTGACACAGCCACCGGAGCATATCTCCAGCAAGTCATTCAAATGTGTTTTCACTAAAGGCAAAAGTGTTAGTGCAGCAAGCACTAGACTGTTTCAAACAGCAAAAGAAAAACCTGTGTCAATTGTATTCGCTCCGGACTGGGTAGTGCCTCGCAACCCACTCCAGATCCAAAGATATTTTTACCTTGAATAAATCACTCCATTAAAAAAAACGAAAAAAAGCTTTATATATCATGAGGCAACCTTGAATGATGTACTGGAAAACACGCAGGTGTCAGACAACATATGCGCTATTAAATGTACAGATGTTGGGTATTTACAACGACACGCGGCGGCTCAGACTCTCTGCCTCAGAAAGAGAAAGAGATCCAGGGATATGAAGCCCAGTTGAAATGGTTTACGTTGGATGTTGCCAAGGTGCTTCCCTGCCAGAGTAGATTGTCTATGTTGTTGAAAGTGTCTGGAAAATCCCCCCGACTCTTATTTAGTCGACTCCATTCCCGTCTGTCTTGGAATTTCCAGGACAATATTTGCAGACAATGACTATTTCAGCAAAAAGATCTCTATACTGGGGAGATCTGCTCCTGAACATAAGTCAAACAAGATATAAAAGGTGCACTATTTCAGTTACACTTGTTAGCATATGCTGTGTAAAACAAAAAGAGAGAAAGAGAGAGAGAGATGAGGCTGTTATGAATGTGATTAGTTTTGCATAAACTGTAGAAAAAAGTGTTGAAAAGATGAAGGGGTCACCAAAGTCATTAGTATTCATTCTCTGTGTTTTCATAGGTCCAATAAAAACTCTGGGGGATGTTGAACTTTATCATGTGATGAGTGTTTGGCCCCGGCTCTGCTGCTCCTCAGAACTCAGCCGGCCCTTCTCCTTTTTGGACCAGCATGTCATATTAAACATGTCATGCTGTAGAGAAGACAGCGACTGTTTGCTCAGCTGTGGAGCTTCACACCAACATCTGGATGGAGTCTCTCGTTAGCTTTTACACATGCACCGAGCAGCACTGGCAAAGACCAAACCAAAAAAAAAAAAGAAAGAAGAGGATCTAGATGAAGACATTTGGCTTTCAGCAAGGCCCCGGTCTACAGGTAGGTAAGGTGAGGAGGGGGACGCAGCCTAAAAAGCTGGACATTCTGTGGCCAGGAGAGACATTGGGCAGTGTTTGGAGAGGTTACTTAGGCCAGGGTCTGGTATTTGCAGGTCATATTTCAACAAAGCGGGGGCCCACGTGAGAGCCGGCATGGGGACGTAACAGAGGAACGTGCTCGGGCCTAAAAAGCAGCGTCTTGACAGGTTGGTTTAGGCACGGAGCAGAGAAATTCCTCAGCACTTCTGTCATCCCATTGAGATTAGGAACAGTGCTGAGGTCAGCCGTGGACCAGCGAGGGCGTGTAGTAGGGCAAGACACGCCGGACCACTTCCTCTCCTGGGGGTCACTTACACAACCAGCAGACACGGTGCTGTCAATTTAGAGGGTGAAAACTGTGTCGAGCTCTGAGACAAAACACAGCTAGGCGTCATCTTCTAGTGGGACGACTGATGATGAATTGTGTCTCTCTTTCAAGCTGGGTGGTATTTTGTGACTTGGGTGGTATTTGGAGGGAGGGCTCAAAGGATTTGTTATTCTTTGATTGTTGATCCACTGTACTGTCTGTCTGTCTGTCTTGTCTGCGTCGTGCACTTCATCTTTTACCTCAAACACTCATATTTTTTTTCTCAGAACAGAATTTGTTTTGTTCACTTTGAAACGTCTGAAGAATAATGCCTCCGGTCATGATGGAAAAGAAAAGTTGTGTTTTTATTGTGAGATAGGGCCTACATGGATTTGTAGAAAATGAATTCATGGTGCGATTGTCAGAATATTTGGTGTTTTTTTGTTTTTTTTTTACTTACCACAGAGAAAACTGAAAATCCCTAATTGATAACACACTGTGAAAACCTTTTGTTACTTTTTTTTTTTTAGACATGCGCAGTTTGAAATTTATAGTGGGTCAAGATAACCTCAGAAAAGGTTTCTTTTAATGTTGGTGTAACATGTAAAAATAGAAATAATGAAATACAACATATTTAATAACTGTTTTCGTGCTGTTTTATGTCTGGACATGAGGTATTTTCACAGTTTTTACCTGAAACTGAACGAGTTTCTCAATTACTTTAGTTGCTATGGGAACGTGACTGAGGACACAGGCCGTAGCTAGCTGTTAGCATGCTAACTTCGTCAGAAGAAAATACGTGACAAAGTGAACATTTAACATGAGTGTCGCTCTCCACCCATGAAGGAGACATCTGTTAGTGAATGAGTAAATGAATGGAGCTTGATGCTGAACCGTAGTGCTGAACACACGACGTTTCTTCTACACTGGTAGGTAAACAGATGCTAATGCTAATGCTATCGACAGCGAAACTGCTCATGCTAACGTTAGCGATAGCAAAACTAGCGTCGTGTAAAGATTCTGCACCTTTTTATCTTTAAAAACGTGATGTAAAGTAACATTTTTGAGAATGCCTTTAATATATTTTGTGATATAAATTGTAGGTGAGCTAATGCAACAAGCTGAACATTTCACAAATAACTTTGAGTCAACTCCCCGTTCATTTACAGGTGTAGTTCAGGGCTGGATGTTTTTGCAACTGGTAAGTAAAGGATCTGTTGTCAATGTAGCAATGGCATAAGTTTATTATAGGCTAGTTGTTTTGGACTAATGATGTGCAAAAGTTTTAGGCAGGTGTGAAAAAATGCTGTTAAGTCAGAATGCTTATCCATCATGCAATACCATCATTTATTCACAACAACCCCAAACTTTAAGCCAGTGTCATTTAGAACTATCATCAGCATAAAGAACAAGTCCTGGAAGTGATGGTGTGGCCGCCCCCCCACGGAGCCCTGAGCTCAACATCATCCAGTCTGTCTGGGATGGGATTACACGTAGAGAGTAAGATAGAAGGCTCTGAGGAGCTCCAAGATATTTGGAAAAAAATCACCAGCCCAGGTCCTTCAAAAACTGTGTGCAGGTATACCTAGAAGAATTGATGCTGTTTTGAAGGCAAAGGGTTGTCACACCAAATATTGATTTGATTTAGGATTCTCATCTCTTTATTCACTGCATTTTGTTAAAGCAGAAGTAAGCGATATTTTTGTGTTAATATAAGTCTTAAATAGTTATAATTTCCGACAGCAATCACTTACATAGAGTGTTTGGACCGAAACACGGGTCTGTCAGTCCCTCTGCTCTGCTCTGAGCCGAGGAGAAAACTTTTCTTGTATCCTACAAGTTTTATCCAATGAGGAGAGAGAACGGCATGAAGGGCTGTGTGTGCAGCTAAGGGATGCGCCTGAATGTGGTGATGTAGGGACGAGGACCAATAGATCCATGACGAGGGCGGGGGCTGCTAACTCCATCGGCTGACAAGACGTTATGGTGCATTCAAGGCAGCCCATAACTCGTGTTTTTCTGACCTGTGAAGTCGTACCAGTTCGATCTGGTACGAGTTCACGGGTCGGAAGTTACGAGTGGCCGTTATAGTGACTTTCACAGGTAAAACAGGTCAGAAAAACACGAGTGGGTTGCCTGGAACGCTACAAAGTCGTAAGTCGTGACTTGAAGCTGTAATTTACTGTTTCAAAAGCCTGCCTGGAACGCAGCATTAGCCAAAACGACCGGATCGCTTACTTCTGCTGTAATTGATGAAACAAAAATGAACACTTCCATCTTTGAAAGCATTCAGCTTTTTTTCCGCACCTGCCTAAAACCTTTGCACAGTACTGTAGTTGTTTTGGACTGATGATGAGGTTAAAGGTAACTTGGAGATCCTATTTTGGAGCTTTTTTTTTTACAAAATTGCTTGAAATCCTCTTCACACTCCGATTGCAACCAATAATTAAATGCTTTTTCACAAAAATGAAAAAAGTCAGTCGCCTACGGGACAGACAAACCTGTTAAAGACAGCATCCAATCATCATTAACGCGACGTTGAAGTCAGTTGGATCGTGGTGTGTCAGTCAAGCTTATTTGTGTTAATTCCACTTGAAATGTACAATGTATGTGGTTTGGTTTGGTTTGGTTTGTACTCTGCTGATTATGTTTGCCCTTATAGGCTAGGCACCTTAATTGGTGTAAGACACATAAATAAAAGAAAATCAATTTATTCATATATAAATAGCTTGTTTAAACTGGAGGACACTACTTTTAAGTCTTGTGTTAGCCACTCTGTGAAAATGAAAATGACAGTGCTTTTTGATAGATGCATCTAGTCTAGACACTTTCCAAACTTCAAAGAGTCTTTCAGTCAACGTAAACACATAATACATACTAATGTACTGCCAATTTCTTAGGCTCGAATTAACATTAAAAATCTATTTAAAAAAGGCATACTACAGCACTATGTCAATAAAAGTGTACCTACTTAACTCAATATATAACCAAAATCTGATCACTGTTTTTCCAGTCATTAAAATAAACCACAGAAATAGCTGTAATCAGTTAGAATTACATGTTATTATCTGAAAGCCGTTTCTGTCTTTTCCCTGCTGGCTCAGTGTTTTAGAAGTCTTGTTGGATCTATTAGCACCTACATGTTGTTCAGGATCAGGCCATGGCCTCAGAGACAAAGACCCTGGTTGTTCAGCACGCTGTAGTTTTCCATCCAAATCCCTAAACAGATCAGGAAACAATTACTCCACTGGACAAGCATCGAACACCTGTGGTATGAACAGCATCCTTTTCATGTATTATTTTTGGTCAGATGAGACCAACGGGAGGTGGCAGAGTCGTTGTTGTTCTTGGTCTGAATCTCTGTCTGACATACCATAGTCACTCCAGTATTTACAACGGCAGCGCGGCCAATGGCTCAGCCGGTGTGCCTGCTGTCTGACAAGATCCATAGACGGGGAATGCAGAAAGGCCTTGATTGGGACAGCAGGCCAAGACATGGCCTTTCTCAAAGCCCATCAGGCTTAAGGTGCTGCAGACATTATCTCAGATCCAGGTCTGCAGAGTCTGAGACTGTGAGGATTGATGGTTGTTTTGCAATTGCAACTTGGCACACAGCATTTTGCATTACTCCTATCCCAAGATATTTGTTTGAAAAAGTTCAATTTTAGTCAAGAACAAAGTAGTTAGAAAAAAGCTCTTTTACAAAGCATATCACTGCTAAAACAGACCTCCCCTATGAATAACAGGCTGAGTGGTGTTGTATCTGGAAAATAGATGGAAAATGTTCTGATACAGTTCATGACCAAACTATAAAAATATTTAGTCTTTGCTCCTGCAAGAAGATGCCAAATTTTGGGGATCCAGTTCTGCACTTACCATCCATTAGTCTAGTGCTAAAACAATTACATCAACCTGAATCAAGGGGGAATAAAACAATCGATTCCTGAAGTTGTTCATCAAGAAAAAATGCCAAACATTGTCTAGTTCCAGCTCCTCCTTAGCATTTTTAATGAATAATTGTGGCTAGTGTCTTGGCTATGTTTGAAATGCACAGGTGTGTAGCTGCCTATGACCCTGTCCTTGTGTTTTGGGGAAATTGTGATTAGCATCACCATTTCTGACAGTTTATAGCCTGAATTATTTATCCATAATACATTTGTCAGATTAAGCTGCATTAAAATAAGTCTGCGCTATTAGTGATACAAGGATCAGGACCAGGACTCCACCATTTTTCATTTTAAACGTTGCTCTTGACAAGTAATAACCTGTGGCACAAGAGGTAGCTCATCTATCTCACCTTCAGCGCCTTATCGAGTGCATAACCTTGCCTCTCACTTGCCATAAACACAATATCCAACAGCGATAGGTTTCAGACACAGCTGCAGTGAATGACAAAGTGGGCAGGACAGTTAACAGCTTGCATGTGTCACCATCCATCTGTAGCTCTCCCCACCAGCGATAGAGGCAAAGAGGGACAGAGAGAGTGAGGGATGTTTTGCAGGGTGAATGAATTGTACCAGCTCTCAGAGGGGAGGCGGTGCGCTCTGATAGCAGCAGGAGTTTGTGAGAGTGGAGTGGTGAAAGTCTCAGACAAGATTTAAACAAACAGAGTCACAGACGCTGGCTTCACTGGCCCAGGGCACCGCAACGAGCGGCCTGACAGAATAAGGCCATGAGAGATCACACACTGCCATCTCCAGATCGGCCCGAGAACTATTCCTACAGCTCCCACAACGGTTTGAGGCACACTGTCTCTAACTTCTCTTAGACACACTGGAATGGATGCATGAATCATTTGTCAGAGTCAGAGGTGATAAAATGCTGGCGCCATTTCTTTTATTTCATATTCAAATGTAGGACATTCAGCGGTCAATACAACATCTCTAGAGTTAGGTAGTTGAGATGTCAGATGCATTTGTATGAGAAAAGTGCAGACGAATCTATTGCATGGCAATTTAATCTCCACTCTGCTTTTCCAAGTTTCCTGTCTCCTCGCTCGGTTTTTCCTCTTACATACTGTGACAACCATGTAGCAGGAAGAAAAACAGACAGTCTAAATCCTTTTATCTGTGAAATATCTGCACAATAGTTCAGATGATGTAAATTTTGATATAGCATACATTAGGATAGGTAGCATCCAGACTGGTGTAAGCTGCCTGACAATAGATGTTTTTTTTTTGTTTTTTTTTTACAATTGAGAAAAAAAATAGCAAAAATAAATTAATACTGGCACAAAAAGATACCGTTATGTTTCTATGGGTGGTTGTAGCAGTTCACAGTTCTCATTGTTTGACACTATATCTCCAGTAACGATAAAAGCATACACCTTCAGAGAGGTTCGACTGCCACTGCTCCGTGCTGCTGTGCTTGCAAGACAAGGTCGACTCTTGGGGGAGTTTTCCCTTTGGAAATATCCCCACCTTCAGGCCGCGCTCTCTTTCCATCAGCTGACAGCTTGACGTCTCTGTGGCATCGGTTCCTGCTGGAAAAATCATAATAAAAAGAAGGAAAGGGGAGAAAAAATAATTTAGTTTCAGATCTCGGCACCTCCAGGAGTTCAGATTGAATTCTGCTCCTCAATCAAATACTGTGCGCATAATTCATATTTCCTCTCAAGGCTTTTCTTTTAACACCATTCATTGATGGAGCCACCGAAACACAGTGGCAATCTCTACAGTACTGAGAATGAGGTGTGTGTGTGTGTGTGTGCCTGAGAGTCATGTTTACTGACGTGTAGAGGAGCACTATAAACTGGATCTACGTGTCTTTTCTTATGCACTTCTGTCTTTGTGAAGAACAATGTAAGTTTGAGACCTTTGAGGACAAATGTGATGACAAATGAGATCATTCATGTCAGTGAGCTACACAGAGGACTGGATTAAACTGGCAGCGAGGCCTGAGGGAGAGAATTAACTGTGGTCCTCCGCTTACTGCCCTATTTTACAAGCAGTCATTTATTTGTCCCCAAAATTAGTCATACAGCCGTGAAACACAAAAATAAAATAAAGCAAATAAACACGAGATAGACAAAACACTACACAAATTAAAACTATATAAAACATTTTTTTTAAAAAGCAGATTGGCCGTAAAATAAGGACGATGGGTGCAGCAAGTGAAAACAACCTCATGCTATCTCACAATATTTTTAGTGAACGGGGGGAAATAAGAAACTTTTAAAGTTTTTAGTTGCTATACAGCTTATACAGCATATTAATCAGGCTTAGTTCTACTTGGCTTACTATTGTATTTTATATTGTCATATCTTCTCCTTCACCTATTGTAGTTTTATGCAACTCTATTGTATCTGTTATATATTACAATTGTATTCTATGTTATACTAACTTTAAAAGTGACTCTGTTAAGGCTAATAATCAAGTTAAAGGAGATCCTGCTATCAGTAAAAGAAAGAAATCTGTGTTTGTGTGTGACAATTGAGTATACTTTACATATAAAAAGGCATGTTTGAAATGACACTTGCTTTCACAGGGCGTGCATTTTGTCTGTGAGAATCCTCATAAGGTAAATAAATACGAGTGTGTGCATGCACGTGTGTGTAGGTGTGTGTTCGTTGCTGAGCACAAAATGTGTTGCGCGAGCCATTTCGACACTGAACCTGCTCTGGGTGACTAATTCAGATGATTCAGGCTTTTAAAATGTCAGCAGCATCTGTGATATAAAAGAAAGTGAAAAGAAAGGACATTGTTGAGCGGACTAGCTAACGTTTCACTTATAGCTAATTAAACTCTTATCTCCCCAAATAAACGAAAGCTCAATCACACACGCACACCTTTTCAACCCGTTTCTATGGCTGCCGGCCTCGACCTGCAGGCTGGCAGCCTTGAGAGCGCGTGTCTCTCTCTGCAGCATTATGTGGTGGAGAGCCGCCTCTGCTGTGCAGCGGTGCTCCTGTTTATAAGGACGTCACAAATATACCAAGAGTTTGCCTCACTTCGTTCTGGCACGTGGCCAGGGGATTTTATGATTAAAACCAGATTGCGCTTGCCCAACTCGGAGAGGGCCGGAAAAATAGATTGCAGTAACACATACTCTTCACAAGAGGGAAGTACAGAAACATGCTCGTCTGCCTCTGCAGCATCTGCATAGGTAGACTTTTTTAGGGGAATACTAAACAGTATGCATCTGCTGTTTAATCCCCCCCCCCCCTCTCCTCTGCTAGAGGGACTTTTTCACAGATGTCATCTTGTTATTAAGTCTGCCTCTAGCTCTCAGTCAGTAATGATACATCTGACGGTGGCACAAGAAGAGAGGCCTAGTTCCTCCTCATCATCACCTCCCTGACAGTAAATTATGCCAATTCTGAATCACAGCTATGATCATCCTGTAAATATAATGACTCCTCTTTTGTGTCACATGATGTGGAGTCAAGTGGCTGTAGGGTCTTCCTGTGCCAAAAACAACTGAGCCCCTGCCAACTCTCAGTTCCCTCGAAGTCATGACTAAGTTACACTGCAAAAAAAAATCTGTCTCTAGATTTTTATCTCGCTTTCTGCCTTCAAACAACACTTTTTTTTTTTTTAAGTTGCTGCAACACCACACGCCTTATTTCGGGGCTTATTTTGAGAGAAATTCCTCAAAACGACGCAGAAAAGCTGAGTTATGCTTGAACCGAGCTGCGTCGTCTCACCCTGCTGCTGCCTGATGTTGACCACATGTGTAACCGAACTCAAGAGAGAAGATTAATCTCTCGTTACTCCTGCCGAGACGGACACGTTTTGCAGTGTAGGGAAGACTGGGAAATCATGTGACATCAACAAAAGCAGACACATTACGCCCCCTCCGCCGCCGCCGCCGCCACCACCACCACCGCCCACACACAGACACCACTCACACACATACATCAAACACACACATAAATCCTTTTTTTTTCTTTTTTTTTTTTTCTTTTTTTCAGCAAGAGGAGGGGGAACACTGCAATTCATTTACTGACTTTGAAAACTATGCTGCCAGTAAACACGGGAATCGTCATCAGCTGCGAGCGCTGACGGAAACATCAACAATGTGAAAGAAGAAAGAGAAAGAGAAAGAAGAAAGAGAAAGAGAGAGAAGAAAGAAAAAAAAAGAAGAAAAAAACGTCCTCTTGCATCTGAACTCACCATGAGTTGTTCCCCTGCCTGGTCCCTTCTGACCGCCACTCGCTGCAGCAGGGTCTCATGTTTCAGGCCCCCATGGCACCGGGGCAGACCACCCCCCACCTCCTTCACACCATGCTGGTGCTCTGGCGGCCTCTCCCGGGGTGGGCGGGGGTCCTCACGGGCTTGGGAGGCGGCGGGTATGATGATGGGCCCTTGCCACACCGCCCGTTTTGCGGGTATGGCGGGGGCTTCTGAGTTCTTGAACTGGACGTGCTGTTCCCAATGATGACCGTGGGGTCTAGACTCTGCGGGTGGCGCTCTGAGTGAGTAACGTGGTTCGAGTCCCGAGGTACAGGGTACAGGTGAGGCGGGTGGCCGTTCACGCCCGGCCTTTCGTGATTGACGTCTTTACTGCTGTGGTTGGTCGGGGTGAAGCGGCTGGTTTTGACGACAGACGCCATGTGGACGGGGGAGGGCGAGTTAGTCCGTAGGATGATGCGGTCTTCGTCGACGTGCTGCGGCGCCTGGACTGCGGCGGGCTTGTGATTGGGCGCCAGGGCCAGCCTGAGGTCACCTGAATGAGTCGAGCTGTGGATGTTGTTGGACGAGCCATGAGTGCTGCAGGGCGCCTCCTCGCTGAGGTCAATATTGGCTGTGAGGCGATCAATCTGCTTGACCACCTGGATGATAATGAAGAGGGTCAAACTGCAGTGGCGGAAAGTAAATAAGTACATTTCTACCCTATAGTGCTGCACTTCGGTGTAACTTTGAAGTAAAGTAATTGAACTTTTCCCCTTTATATTCTGTTACATTACAGAGGGAAATGTTGTTCTTACAGTGAACAGCTGCACTGGTCACTTTTCTGATCGGCCTCATGATAATCACATGATAAGTTTATAAAATGCACCGTGTTCTCAACCTTTTGCCTTGTGACTCCTTGCAACAACAAAAAAAAACTGTCTAGTCAATGCTTGTGCCTGTGTTTTTAGCAGTCCCACCACGAGTTGTTTTTCATTTATGCTGCCTTTGTGGTTGCATTTAATAGGAGAGGTAAGACAAGTCAGAAATACAGATTTGTGTGGCAGAACTTTTTCGTCACATGACCCCTCAGATTTATCTAGTGACACTTTGAAAGTGCACTGACCCAAATGTTGGATAACCTCTGTCTGGACTGAACTATCTAAACTATTTAACTGTACATAAAGTAGTTTAAAGTGGCTCCATCTCAACTCGCTGCTGTGAATGCTACTCACGTAATGTCATATATCATAATATGGTGGTAAAAGATGTTATCACTTTTACTTTTGATACTTGCAGAACATTTGGCTCATAATACCTCTGTTCTTTTACTTAAGTGGGGTTTTATTGCAGGACTTTTACTTTTAATTGAGTCTTTTTTTTTTTTTTTTAGCTCTTTCTCCACCACTGCCAAACGCTATTTACAACCACAAGCTCTGACTGTGCTAAAACTCATGCGACAGTCAGCAATTCAACCAACCTTTCATAGCAAAGCTGTTTTTAGATCTCCTTTGTTTCCATCTGTGCAAATTCACAATCGTGGAGATTTTTTCTTTTTTTTTGTTGTTATGTATTGTTACCTCAGTACAATGCTAGGCCTCGCACAGATAAATTCATCAGCGATTCAGTGCTGTTTTCCAGCTGCATGCAAAATGGATACTGTAAGAGCAGGGCATAATTTAGTAACAGACTGAAGCCAGGCTTTTTAATGTGCTGGCCGGAGTGCTGCCAATTTTGGCGGTGTTCTGCAAAAGGTCAGTGCAAATCGTTCTCAATCACCGCTTCGGAGAAGAGATGATGAGTGAGTCACAAACAATGCAGTCCCCGTGCACACACACAAACATACTGATGGGCTCTCATGAACATGCACACACAGATACACAACCTGTGTCAAACCGATCTGCACCGTGACTCATTTTGTCAGCATCTCAGCTTTGTGTTAAACCCCTTTAAATGTCACAATATCCAGGGGAGGATCGATCAAAGGTTGGGGCATCTGCACCTGACACACACACACCTTCATGTCCGGACACCTGATATACATGTAACTCCTACGGGGAAATATAAATAAACATTGATAATAATAGAGTGTCCTACCTCTTTCATCTCCACGTGAACTTGCTTCAAACCTCCCAACACATCCTCCAGATCTGTCACCACTTGTCGGATTTGATCCCTCACCAAATCCTGCCTCTTCTTCTGCTTCACCACCTCCGAACCCTGGCACTGATGGTCGCTGTTGGTCGTCGGTTTCGAGGTTTCCGGATTGGCGATGCCGGTGGACTGGACGCAAGGCCCTTTCCGTCTGCTTTGGTTCAAGTGTTTCTGTGGGACTTCCGTGGGGAAGAAACCTTTGTGAGAGTCACGGCGCCCGTTGTAACCTTCCTCTGATCCACCCCTCTGTCGGCCCTGGTCCTGATGGTTATCTCTTTCCTCCCCTCCCTCAAAGAGCGCTGGCCTCGGTCCACAGTTGCCATTTGGCACCGGCGGCAAGTGACCCAAATGGGGCCCATGTGACTCCACGTGAAAGTTCTCAGAGGTGCATTCGCAGCCTTCCTCCTCCTCGTCCACAGACACGTACCTGACCGTCCTCCTGTACCTGTAGCCTTGACTTTTGACCTGAAGATGAGGCGGAGGAAGTGGCGTCCCGGCCTTAAAGGGGGGGTGTGCCCTGGTGGTGTCACTGTGCTGCTGCTGCTGCTGCTGCTGCTGCTGCTGCTGCTGCACAGCCACACAGCCACACTGTTCTCTGACAGACGGGTAGTGTCTGACCCCCGACTCCAGCGGGTAGCTCCACTGGGCAGGGTTCAACTCCCAGGGGCAAACTTGGCTCAAGTCGTCTAAATGACTGTAAGGGCCCGGCCCTGCGAACACAGGCCTCCTCTGTGGGCTGCGATGACCGCTCCTCTCGATCCTGTCCACCAGGAACTCTCTGCCTCCTACGTCTTTAACCCGAGGAGCCTGGATGTCTCTCCTGCCGTCCACAGATGGGTGGTCTGTCTGTCTGCCCGTCGGCGGCGCTGACGGTTGGTATCCTCCCGGCCCACCGTGATGGACGTACGGCTGCTCATAGTGGCCGCGGTCGCAGTGCTGGCAGGGGCAGTGGGTGGGTGGGGGGGAGTTCTTGTGCTGGAGAAATCGGTGGTATCCCGTTGTTTGTGCGCCTTCTGTGTACATGTCCAATGAAGTCCAGAGGCTTGTGTGGAAAACGCCTTAGAAAACAACTGGTTTCCTCCCCTCCCGTCTCTCTCCAGCCCAGTCATTCACTTGCTCTGTTTTCCTCATCTGCGTCTTCCCACAAGAAAACTTTTCTTCAGCTTTTTTCTTCCTCTCTCTGCCCAAGACTTCTCCCTCCCCTCCCTCCCTCCCTCCCTCCCTCCCCTTCCTTCCTGTCTGTTGTTTCCCTTCTTCTTCTCTCCTGTAGTTGTTAATCTCGGCACCCGTTCCTTTCCTTCCCCGGACACTCTCTCTCTCCTACTTCTCCTAACTTTTTCCTGCTCCTTGCTTCTTCCTCACCCTGTCGTCCTCTCTCCTACACGGGGCCCCTCTCCCTCCCTCTCCTTCTCTCTTTCTACCTCTCCCGCCTCGTTGTTCTATCTCATTTGCTGCTGCAGGCTTCCAGTCTCTCTCTCTCTCCCTCTCTCTCTCTCTCTCTCTCTCTCTCTCTCTGGCTGTGTATTTCCCGTTTCCTCCCCTCCCCTCTCCCGCTCTCCTCTCTTTCTCCACCTCTTACTCCGTCTCCTGCCTCTGGTTTATATTCTCTCACATAGTCGGCAGTACCTGAATTTGTGAATTCCTTCTTTTTTCTCCACCTGAAATCCAGCCGCCTTGTGAGGTTCCTCCGGTAAAGGACTCCATTAATGTTTTCTGTCTCTCTGGGAGTGTGTGAAAGAGTCCCAGCCCCGGTGCTGCGCTCATTAGCCCAACTAAAGCCTTTGCACTCTGCAATTAAACGCTGCCTGGGATTCCTCGGCCAGAGACTGAGAGAGGAGGGGAGAGGAGGGGAGGAGAGAAACACTGGGGGAGGTGGGGTTTCTAACATACACAGACGCGGAGTAGACAGCACTCTGAGTCAAGGAGACAGAGCCGCTGCCTTTGTACAAGGGGAACGTTTTCATTATTCTCTATCTCCTTTTTTTTCTACCTCTCTCCTCACCAATTCCTTCCCCTCTTTGTCCTTTGTCATTCCTGTCACTCCCACTCTATCACTGTCTCGGCTAAAGTGACTTCACCTCAACAGTTGAGCAAAACTTCCCTCAGCTCAGGGAAGCACAGACAGTATAGTAGCTCCGTATAGGAAAGTATGTCTTCCTCTCAAGTCTGCACAATGGCTAAATGCCACTCAACCAGTGCACTGTCAGGCTACGTATGCAGGCTGATGATGTTAAAGTCATCATCCTATCTCTGCGCACTATAGATAACTATAATCTCCATAAGAATGGGGTAAAATAACTCCTTCATACACAATTAGAAAAGCAGGATGAGCAACCGAGCAAGATCTCTGTCTCATTCTCCAAAATAGCATAAGGCGTCTGTGTTGTGGCTCTTTGTCCACAGCGACTGAGGAAAGCCAGGCATTTATTTTCAAAGAAAATAACTGGAGCTTTGAAAACAATGTGCTGTAAAAAAGAACTACTGAGAATAACAACAGAGGAAGATGAAGGGGATTCATCCTTCCCAGCAGGAGGATGAGCCGTCCAGTCCCAGCTGCTGGGAGAGATTGTTGTTGTAGATGAAACGCAGCTGGAGTGTCTGTACCTTTACATATACACTGCATATCCTTATAATAGGGTCCATGAACAACTGCACACTCATATTTAACACTAAACATAAGAAAGATTGATACGAAGAAGTTAGACTGCCTCTTACAGTATCTTCATTTATATCATGATAAAATTTTATTTCTCTGGGAAACCTTGAAGGATTAAATCAGCAATAACTGATCGTAGTTACCTCTCAATGGACAGTAAAAAAACAAAAAAACACAGTGAAAATATTCTGTCATTGACTTTTAAAGGGGACATATTATGGAAATATCACTTTTTGAAGGCTCTTTGTATTTGGGTGTTTATCTTGCCTTCCGGCTCCCAAAATGTGAAAATTCACAAAAAAATCTGTACTGTTCAGGCTGTCTAGGTTGAAATCCACGTGGTTTTACGAGCTGTTCCCTCAGTTTTCTTCCAGTGATTTAACTAGGATTCGAATTTGCATTACACCACCCCTACCTGGGACCGGTAGAAGGGGCGGAGCAAGCAGTGGTTCATTTACATTTAAAGGTACAGGCTCTGAAACCAGCCGTTCTGAACAGGGCTGTTTTGAGAGTATGAAAAAAGAGCTGTGATGTTTGATCCTTGGGGTATTTTGACCAAAGCATGTTACAGATATGTCTTTAAGACACCTGGGAACTATTTTAATTTGTGTAAAGGGGGGATAATATGTCTCCTTTAAAGGTTGACATTGTTTTGTTTTCACATCCAACACCTATAGAGCAACATATTTATTTTATCATCATCATTATTTGTATTATTTGCTCTGTTTTTGGTCTCCACCAGTTGCTGAGAGAAATATCTTGTATATGTGTGTGTTTCAGTAGCTCTTGAATATTCCACTATGTTAAATTGCTGCTTGTTGTTGTATGTCTGTTTTGTTGTAGTCTGTGTGTATAGTGTATTTTATATCTAGAGCCAAAACCAAAACAATGAAACAGCTGAAAGACGCAAAAAACATTCACATCTCTAACAGGAACTACAGAGCTGAGTAGTAGGCTAATTCCTTGTGGGCTCATCACTGTACACAACCCTGCTGTCATTTGGTCCAAAAATATTGATCATAGCTGCTTTCACTACAAAGATAGGGATGTGTGTTTTCCATTTCTATGAATTAAGTACTTGAATAATCAATGTCACTGCACTGATGCATAAACAGTGTAAAAAAATCCAATAATATCATAACAGAGTCCTTAATCTTTGGCAAAATGACCAACGATGACAGCATAAAAATAATTAAAAAGGCAAATACAAGGCAGATCTATACCATGATGTCACCAAAGCCCAAAGTAATTGACAAAGTATGATGTCCAGTCTTAGTATGTATTGACAGTAAAATTGCAGAGGTGGAAACACATTGAACAACTGTGTCCTTTTAACCTCTTTTCGAATTACATCATCGTTCACTTTGGGAAAACTCTCACTTTTTTTTTTTAAGCGCCCCTTGACAAAATATTAGCCAAGCAATATTTTCACCTGAAGAGGACATTTTGGGGATATTTTCCTCCGCTGAATGTAAGCATTACTCCCCAACTCTGTGTAGCTCATACATATGCATGTACACAATCCAAACACAGAGACAGAAAGCCGATAAGAGGAGACACAATAACACCTCAACCTGTCATCTTAATCTCAGTATTTCTAAGTGGGACCTCCGCAGGCAGATCCTTGTCTACAAGCTACAACAGGAATTTCAAAGGTTGTACTTGTACTGTCTGCTCTGCACCCATACATATGCACGGGTGTAGCATATGCGTGTGTGCTGCTTCAGAAAGTTCCCAGCTTGTGCAGCTCTTACATCACGCTGCTTTGTGTCGGCCTGCCCACCTCCCGCTTCGCTGCCTGACTGCAGGGCAATTACAAACTAGAGAATGGGAGCCACACTTCACTTCTCGCCACTCTTGACTCTCCTGTCCTCGCCAGGGTCAAGATGACCTAATTAACACATATGGATATTTCTAAATGAGCCTATAACCGGAGCTCAATATGGTGCTTTGGGTGTATCATATGGTTTGCGCCCTGTTTACCCTCTGATGCAGACCTGAGCCAGTGTTCGTCACGCAATATGCAAATTGTCAACAGTGTATTCGTGTCTAAGAGATACACACTGGCGGATATCATTAATGCTGTCTGTAATATCACCAGGCTGTACCTATCTGTGTAGTCTGTCCTTTTTTTCCTTTCCTTTTTTAATCCACAGCCTGACTGTGTTTCCCTGTTGCTAAGGTCCCATCAAACCTCTGTCTTTAAAAAGTGGTATGAAGACAAAGCACTGGATGTCCAACCCCCCCGGGTTATGGACAGATATGTACCACATTTGCAATGGTCCAGCTGGCGACATTAGTTGCATGTCAGCCTCATTGTCTCTGTGAACTGTTGGATGGAGGCAAAATACCAAAAATAAATGCTGAACATCAGGGGCATTCAGTTTAAATGAAAGAAGTCCAGTAAGACAAAGTTGTTGTTTGTTTCAATTTTGAAATAATGATAATACCGTCTCTATTGCAAGGATTACATTAGCTGTAAGAGAGGGCTTTAGACAGAATGAAATTAAAAGTAGCTTGACTTTCCGTGTTTCTTACTCATGATTAACACGTCTTAACAAGTTAACAGCTTTAATGGCTCCTTTTCTTTTCCTCTCCTGTCCCATTTTGCCCACCTATTCTTTCAACGTCGTCTCTCGCTGTCTGTGTTTTTGATACTTGGTGCTGTGGACACATTTTAATTGGTACCAAAGTTCAACACCAGCAAAACTGGACCAATTGCTAGATTTAATTCATCTCTGTTCTGTAGTTGTGTGGTTTTGTTGTGCGTTTTATATCATTTTTCTGACAAGGAAACAGTGACACCCCATATCAGACTGTTAAAACTATAGCCGCACACTGTTATGATGTGTTGAATGAGTTGACAGGGTGTGTTACAGTGAACAACATTTTCAGCTTATTTTAAATCCAACCAACAAGTATCCTAACAATGCACTGCACACATGCTTGTTATTTGCAGCGCATAATCAAGCTTTAAAAAAAACAAAACAAAAAACAGGGAGCTGCCTGAGCGGCCACCTCTCCCCTGATGCAGCAGTATGCCCCATGGAGACACTTCACTGAATTTTCTTCACTGTCTAAGAGTCTTGGGAAAATTGAAAACTTAAATCATTCATGCTACTGCTCACATCAGTGCTTTAATGTACACTGAATGTATAAAATATGAGGAGCATCTTTGTGACACTGCACTTCTCTGCTTCTCTTTATCTATACCCCCTCCTTAACAACTGCTACAACTTTCATAAAGACACCGACTCTGTGACGGTTGTAAATGGCTCTTACCTGTTTTCATGTTATTCGTCTAGTATAGAAATGAAGCGAGTGTCCCTTTAGTGCACTCTGAGTGGTTTAATGAGGATGAACACTTCCGACATCTGTGTATGGGGTCAATCTAATTTCACCCCCAAAACAATGTCCCGTGGTGAGTAAATTATTGGATTGCATTTCCTGAGGAGCCCTCATCCCCATGAAATTGCGAGGCAAATTTCCATCTGGCCTTGAAATTACATTATATGTGTTTAAAAGAAAGAATTAATACCTGAGAAATGGTATAATGACGCTTAGTCATGCAGACCCAAGAACGAACCAGGACATTTTTCCATCTAAACCTCCACCTAAACCCCTGTGAGTTAAAGCAGAAGTAAGCGATATTTTTGTGTTAATATAAGTCTTAAATAGTTATATCTTCCGACAGCAATCACTTACATAGAGTGTTTGGTCTGAAACACGGGTCTGTCAGTCACTCTGCTCTGCTCTGAGCCGAGGAGAAAACTTTTCTCGTATCCTACAGTTTTTATCCAATGAGGAGAGAGAACGGCATGAAGCGCTGTGTGTGCAGCCAAGGGATGCCGTGAATGTGGTGACGTAGGGACGAGGACTGTTATGGTGCGTTCAAGGCAACCCGTAACTCGTGTTTTTCCGACCTGTGAAGTCGTACCAGTTCGATCTGGTACGAGTTCACGGGTCGGAAGTTACGAGTGGCCGTTATAGTGACTTTCACAGGTAAAACAGGTCGGAAAAACACGAGTGGGTTGCCTGGAACGCTACAAAGTCGTAAGTTGTGACTTGAAGCTGTAATTTACGGTTTCAAAAGCCTGCCTGGAACGCAGCATTAGCCAAAACCACCGGATCGCTGACTTCTGCTTTAAGGGACGGAGGTAGGAAAAGTTTCCGATCAATTTTTACCAGAGGAATTATTAGAGCTATCTTAAACTCTCTACTGGACAAAATGTACATCATCATAGGAACACATAAGTCCACGAAGACTAAAGAAATGACTGTTTGAGGGATTTGTGTTGATTTAATGCACAGACAATCCCTGAAGAAGTATTTTTCCATAATTATTTGTTTATTTCCGTTTGTTTTAGCGGCGCCATTTAAAAGAGGCACAGGGATTCAGGGATTTAAAACCCTAAATAGTAATGTGTTATTTTTTTGTTTCTCTTTTGTTTTATGTTTTTTTGTTTGTTTGTTTGTCTTTTGTACCCTTTTTAAAAAAAAAATATTCAATGTGTATTAGTTTCAAATCCCAGTGCAAAGACTCCCTTCTCACAGGAACACATATGAGAGGAAAAATAAATCAGTCAAGATGAAATAAGTCAGATCTCAGAATGCAGACGATCAATAATAAGATCAATACAGACTAATGAAAATCTAATCCAGGTTGTTACAGGTGGTTAAATAGCCAACATTACCTTAAGAAATTGAAATAAATATAATATGTTGCTATTTTCTTGAATTTTATATCAGGAGGCAGAACACTGGGCAGATTTGTCATCGTGTACTTCTTTCTTCGTTCCCTCTACTCTTCATTCCCTCTACTCTTCCTTTCTGTTTACAGCAGCAAATCTAGCTTTAATGAGTTTTAGGCTAAACTAGACAAATTCCACAGTGATCTAAGTATTTTTAACCATGCACTAAATATACCCACTTCTCCCCAAATTATCTATACAAATTTGACAGTAAATATAACTTGGAAGACTTGTAGACAGTTTTGTTTGCTAATGGTACATTATTATTTGGAAAACTACTCTAGTGTCAACTTGTTTCACAATCTTTACTAAATGGATTAACTCACTCAAAAAAAAAAAAAGAGTCATGGCATTGTAATCTCTAACCATGCACCTGTGTCCCTGCAGATTATCCCAGATATTTACACCCTCTGTCAGAAAGGGCTTACCTCCATGATCCAGATTTGATTTAATATCTTAAATCTCACAGGAACATATAAATCATCATCATTTAGAAGGGTTGTAATTTTTCATAGATGAGGTCAGACGCTCATTGTTGGACATGATGGTGCATGTTTCAAAAGATTCATTCAATGCCAAAGCAATAGACCTTAGGGTACGTTTAATTCATGCCCACCAAACAGGTTTATATCAGGTCGACACATGCAGACAAACACTCTTATCTGTTCAGGCAAAACCTGCAGTGATAACACAAGAAGCCGAAAGGCGTTCGAATGGCCCTTCTTATCTAAGGTATTTAAATATTCTATTTTTCCTGTTTAAATAAGTGAACTCATTATAAATCTCACAAACAATATCCTGTCTGAAACTTTTACCCAGGGTTGGGGTACAACATAGGAGGGGACTTTTTCTCTTCTTTTGAATCTAAAGTGAGTTTGTTTGCTGATGATGTTTCATTCTATCTGATCTTGAAACAGTTTGTGTCCACTGCTGCCTACTCGGAGATTCAAATGGACGAAAACAACTTTTATGTATCAATTTTTTAAGTAATTTGTCAACATTTGCCAGCACTCAAATGTGTTCCATAAAGTTTTAAATATTTCAGCAGCGTATTAGTTTGAACACAAAACAGATAACGAGGCTGACTAAAACACAACTGCGAACAGTGGATTACCAATATATTTAGCAGGTATCAATCTTGTTAGAATGATGTGGTTAAGTGTGACTTAAGTTTTTGTTTCTTAAGATATCAAGTAATAAAACCTTAAAGGGATACTTCACCCAAAATTGATAATTCACCAATTTTCTATACTCACCCTCATGCCAAGGAACGGTTTGGAGAAACAGAGACACTGGAAACTACTACTACAACAAGGCTAAAAACAGAGATCAAATAAATTTTTTCTGAAAAAACTTTTCATGTTGTGGCTTCAGGACACTTGGGTCAGTACGGACGAGCAGTATGGAGGTATCTGGATGTTTCATAGTGTGTGTTTTGGACGATTCTAAGTGAACTCTATCCGCCGCCATTATATGAAAATCCATTGCCAGCCGGACCCCCCCTGGAACTGCAAAAGTGTTTTGATCCAAACACTATATGCAAATCAATAATATACAGTATGTCATGCATTTAGAAAAATGATTACCATCAAAATAGCATAGAATTTCTAAGTGTATTATGAAGACACAAAGAAGAGATCTTCACTTTGGTGTAAAAAGAAATTTTTCAGATCCAATATGACTAGCAGGTTGCACACATGTATGGAATAACTTGTGGACTGGACATCAAGTCTGCTGTTTTGGAAAACATGTGGATTAAAAACTGGAAAGAAACTGAAAAAAAGAAGCAGATTTCCCCTCTGAACCTTCTTGAAGGTGTAGGATTTCTAAAACCTTTGAAGCAGTTCTGAACTCACTGAGACAACAGACGGTGGCCAGAAAAACTGCAGTCAGAAGTGATTTCTCCACAGTGGGATAGTGACTAGTGACAGTGTCAAGCCCATTTTACAGAGAACCACGTTAGATTTAACACCCAGTGAGGTCATATCTTATATCGGTGCTCGGTGTGTCGCTGCACGTCCTGCTTTTAGGGAACACAATGGTCACGTTGTTCCAAAGAGGATTATAAAACAATTCCTATTTCCAAGCCAGGAAACCTAGTTGCATCATGCCAGAAAAACACTGTGTCATGCAATTCATAGAATAAATATTCTTTGAGTTTTTGTGAGAATACAAAATACTTTTAGTTTCTAGTGTTGAAAATGTGCTTTTGAGTACACAAAGTGTTCTGGTTTTTGAGTACACAAAGTAGGGTGTCACTGATTCCGTTGCCTTTGCAATTCTTCGTGCAAGTGTGGATGGTATTATCAAAAAATGAAAGAAATTTACAGCATACATTCCACTTTTGCTTGTTGGATTGAAGTGAGACCCACAGATTTAAGTCCTTGAGATCATTTCCCGTGGCCAATCCATATTTGAGACAATTTATTACAATATTTTGTGCATACCATGAATCTGCACAAAATCCAAAAGACCTCAGGGTGCTGTGGCTAATTTGTCTTTACGTGCTGAGCATCAAGGACACTGCATGGGAGTCAGCTGTTAAAAAAAAGGCCTGACATCCAAATGACAAAGGCAAAAAGCACTAATGGACGGGGTAATGACAGAGGGAGAGTGAGTGTTGCCTTGAGAAGCACAGCTGAGATGGCTCACAGAAAGCTGTTGCCATGGCTGACAGTAAGAAAATGGGAATGAAATGATTAATTTTGCCCTGGTGGCGTGAGATTGCACTTGTTGTTAGGGTGTAGGGACAGAGTGCAGCAAGGTAGAGAAAAAAAAGAAAGAAAGAAAAGCTGGTATTTACCTGCTTTGGCTTTTTGAGCTAGATGGTGGGTACAGAGAGGAGATACAGCAGCTCTGCACTGACTGCACAAAAACTACAGACTTTGGAGTGAATGTTTGTGGTCTTTACTGCCTCCGATGAGAGTAAGGCAAAGCTGAGAGCAGATGCAGATGAAGAGAAGAACATGTGTTGAGACAGCATCAAGTGCCAAAGCAGCCCTCCTCCTCATGAAAGGGTTTATAGATAGTATTTCTTTCCAAAAAGTTGCAGCTACTTGAGCACAAGTTAAGACAACTATATTCAATGATGATTCTGTCTGGACCAAAGTGGCACTAGGAGTATGGATAAATGATCCAGGAATATTCAGAAGTGAAGGTAATGTTTGATAGAAAGGAATGAGCAGAGTGTTAAAAGTTAAGACTCAAATACTATAACCCTGCCAGAGAATACAAAATGATATAAATAAATCATAAAAGACCAGAATAAGCTGTTGAAAGGTCGGACTCTTACCTCTTGTTTTTTCTGGGAACTACACAGTGTGGCACCATGAACACACATCGGTCTGGTGCATGAAAGTCTGGCCAAGTGTTGGTTGTCTCGCAGCCCGGGACAGTGTGTCTAAAACAGGAACAGTCAGTCAGACTTCTTTTCACTCAGAACTGACCTGCAGCAGTAACATACACTGACCCAGATAAAGCCCACATCACATTGTTCATTCAGCAGCGCAACGCCAAGGCCTTTGGTCATTAGCCCAGTGCAGAAAATAGGAGATGACCACTGCCAAAGTTCATTGACTACATGTGTATGATCATTTCTGCAATAGTGGAGGAAGTATTCAGATCTTTTACATAAGATAATGTAAGAATATTCCATTATATACTCCAGTGTAAATCCTGTAAAAAAAAAAAAAATTACAGAAAAATGTACCCAAAGTATCAACGGTCATTATGCATATCATTTCGCTGTCATTTCAAATTACATTACAGTATATTCATGGTTCATAACTACTGTTGCATTTTATACTTTTGCTGTTTTGTTTGTAGTTAAAAAAAAAAAAGATTCATTCAGAAAAATTTACTGGAGAAAAAAGTGACATTTTTGCATCTGAAATGCACAACCAAGTGCAAATATCTCAGTACTGCACTCGAGTTGAGTTCCACCACTTGACTAAATGCTCTGAGTTAACCATGAATGAACGAAGGTATGTAATGTAAGCTATTAATCAATCAGTCCATTGTGATGACAGATGGGGGCAGATTTTTGCCCTTTGTTATCTAGGGAAACACTCCCTTTGAAACAACAGTGTGAAGGTCAGAACCTGACGGAGGAGCTCTCAGGGCTCAAATGGTTGCACTAAAGTTAGAAGAAAGACCTTTGTTTTACAGGAAAATGGTACATTTTCCACGTAACAGTAAACTCAAATGGCATGTTCTGTGCTACTTGATGGAAGAAAAATACACAGCCTTGACTTTTAGTCCATCTGACGTACTGAACAGTTAAAGGTCTCATCTGCTCGTGTTTGATAAGAGCCCACATTGTCCTCCGTCCTAATTATTTCTAATTACAGTAGGACTTAACATAAAGTGCAGTATCTGAGGTCAACGAGGTCATTGCTTTTACTGATATTTAGTTGTAAAGTAAGTAATTGTCTAAAGTACTGAACAAATTTAAAATTGACCCATGCCATGCTACCAGGAAGTCAGTAATCCTCTAGGAACCATTAATATCTTATATGTGCCCATCCATCCAGTAGATGTTAAGATATTTCAAGCTCAAGCTAAAGTTAAAAAGTCACCAAAGTCGTTAGGATTCATCCTCTGGGAACCATGCATATCTCTACAATATGAACTGCCCATCTGTTCAGTATTAGCTGAGATACTTCAGTTTGTGCCAGTGCGGTGGATCTATGTTCACAGAACTAAGTGCTAACAAAGCTGAAAAATAATGAAAAGCTGAGAAGCAACTTTTGCTTTTTGTTCTTGGTAATCACTAGACCTAATTCCTCCAGGCTTCCAAAACTTTTTCCAGACAACTTTAAGAAAAATCCCCTTTGTTGATCTGGTTACAGCCAACAAATACACGCAACTCCCAACAACAGGTTTTTATTTTAATGTTGCATTAGCCAAAGGATATTTGAAGACCACAGTGGTATTAGTACATTTACACGGTGGTAAAAAAAAGTATCCACATATTAAAAACTGATCACGTCACATTTGGAGACTCAGAGGCTCAGCTCATTAAACTCCACAGACCCACCAATTTCAGATTTGATTAACTCAGTCTCAGATGTAGGGAAGATATAATTAGTGCAAACATCTTTGCCATTACACATATTAAGCAGAAAACATTGAGGTCAAATCCTGTATTTTTTTTTTTTCTTTGCAGCCTCCTGCTGTTTTAACATTTGTTTTCATGGGCGCAGAGGCACAGGGACAGAGCAAGCAAATCTCTAAACAGCCTGTTTTGCCATTCCCCTGGCCTTCAAGTCCAGGGCCGTCCATTTGTTCAGCGTAATCTCTCATGTTTACCCACAAACAACGGCTGAATCATTTATTCGCCACCCTTCAAAGCTCTGCTTCTCAGAACTTTGAGGAAACACAGCAGAGTCATAGTTGATGAGGAAAGAAGAAACTGTGGAAAGAGCTGCCTTTTTACACAAATAGTGAAGCTTCCCGCATTTCAGGATGAATAGTAATGAACTTAAAGCTGTGCTCCGAGGGAGAAATCAAAGCGCTACTCAGCTTGACAGCCGCTCTCTATCTATTGTGTTTAATTTCAGATTCGTTATTGTAAAGTGCTAAATCCTCCAAGGACCGCAGCTAACGTCAAAATCATCATTTACTCCTCACTGTTTCACATCGGCTTCAAACAATGACTTTAAATCAGTCTCAAATGAAACCTAGCTCTGAAATAATAAGTGCATTTCTTTTGTGCATGTGTTAAAGACCTTTCACTATCTTTTATTGCGTAGATAACAGAAATGTACAGCAGATGGCAAGGGAAAATCATCCTAATGTACTGTAGAGCCACTTGAACGCAATACTGTCTTGCCGGTGAAAGCATTACTTAACTTCACGTCTAATCTGAAGAGAAACGTGCCAGCACAGATCAAGGATCATTAAAAAAGGCCAATGACCTAATTTGGAGAAAGTTTGTTAAGATGTCCTCGTGTAGCCTCGGAGTTAGAAAGGCTACTGACAGTCAGTGAAGGTGTCGAGAGGGTTTTTATGCATTGTAAACAGCCATTAAGGGAAGATGGGCAGTTCTGCAAGACCTTGGTTAAACCACCTCCAAGAACAGCCAAGTCCAGGTTTTAGGTTTTAACACACTGTGCTGCTGACACACCGTCGAGTCTTGGCTCCAGCTTCATGATCTCTCTTATTTTCCTAAGTGGCAGTATCTTATTTAGTGCTGCAGCTCTCATATAGATTTGTCTGTGAGAGCTGAGTCTTTTTTTTTGTCCTCTATAGAGATGATTGTCAGAGCTGTGGTGAACATCAAACGAGGACACTTTCAAGTTCAGGCTCAGGTAAGTTCAAGTCCGGGCGTGAGTCCTTGGTTTCATCCAAACTTAACAACCAAAGATGTTGTTTTTTCCCCCTCAACTTTCGTACAAGTCCTATTAGGATTTCCTGAAATACTGTACTGTATCGCGTCATGCATAATGGACCTTGGTTGTCATGATTACCATGATAATCACAATGGCTCTACCAGCGTATTGATTGTTGCCATGGTACTATACAAACTATAATGTGGCTTCATTAGGTTTAGGCACTAAAGGTTTAGAAAAAGATTTATCCTGTAAAATGTGAGAATTGAACCTTTCTCTCTCTCCTGCATCTAAGTCCAGGGTTTGATTGACTGGTCCAGAAACATATAGTTTATAATTGGCTGAGGAATAAAAGCCTCAGTTTTACTGGAGGACAGACTCATTTATCAAGTTTAGTGTCTTTAAAAGGAGTTTTTATGTGATCGCAAATGCAAATACTTATGGCTTGCGATTAACGTGAATGTACTGACACCTGAATGTACTTGAAATGTAAAATAGTGATGAAATAATAGGAAACTGTATAGATGGAGAGAAAAAAACTGATAAAAGCAGGAGAGAAAATCTGCTGCTAGACAAGTTGAGGAACATTGTCAATGAGCAATGCAGACCCTGAGAAGAAACAGCAAAACTAATGTTTTCTGCAGAGTTTTTGGAGTCGTTTTGGTTTCAGGAACAACCGAAAATAATATTTCTTTCAACTAGGACACGTTCGAACGTAGAATATTATACCTTCTGTTTGGAAATGGAAGAAAAAGAATGGAAGTAGGGAAATACGCTGATACACAAATGAAATCCTGTCTGTCTTTTCTGCCATTGTCCAGCAGCAGCTGGCCTCAGTCAGAACAATGCTTTCACTAAAAGAGCTTTTGGATGCTGAGCATGGGATTCACCAAATATTTTGGATTGAAACAGCTTGTAGTTGCAGCAGCCATTTTCTAAAGAGCTACAGAAACAGTGTTTGGAGAGATTATCCGAATGTTTCTGAATTTTCCCCAACACATAAAGGAAATCGAGGTGGCGCTCACAGCTCTATACAGTATGGACTGAAAATAAAAATACAGAGGTTGATTAAGGAATTTGGAAAATGATTCAGCTTTTCTTTGTGAGTAAAGCGCCACTGCTGTGAAATAGTGAAAACCCCTTTACTCCTCTTTGTTCAACTGTCAAGTCTGTTGAGTTCTTGTCGACTGACTGCAAAACATTTTACATTGAGTATAAATTGCATATAATAAGTATGGACTTATTTGATTGATTAACTGATTGGTTGTCAAAAGTAATACATCTGTAACTATTTTGATGATTGAGTACCGGTAATAGTAATATTTCAAGCAAAAATGCACAACATCTGATGTGACGATGATCATTTATAGTTAATTTATGACATAATTATATAATTGTATAACATCAAAAGCTTAATTACTGAGTTTCTTGAGAAAATACTAATTAGCTGCAGCCTTAATGGAACTGCGGCTCAGCTTTACTCAGTGAAGAGTTTAATTCAGGTCTGACACATATCCACCATTTAAAAAGAGAAAGTGTAATGTCCTCTGAGGAGAAGTGACTGTAATTAACTCCCTTGCATTTCCTGTGTGACACCACAGTGAAACAGAAGTGACAGCTTGGTATGTACAAGTGTCACAGACTCACACTCATCATTGTGGAGGTCAACGGTCGGCTCGCCCAGCCTTTTTTTTTCACAGATGTTGTTTTCCTGTGCTGTTGGACACCAGATCTGTCCTGATCCTGCGACTGAGAGTCTGTGTCGATATCCGAAGGGGGTGAACGAACGTGCGCTGGCTGCTCAGTGTGCAGCTGCTCGCAAAGTAAATGATCTCGCTCACATTGTTAAATTGTTCAGCCTTTCCTCCATTTTTTAACCAAGGAGGCATGAAATTGATTGAAATTATCTTTTGCAGCTCGGAAATAGATTTAAAATTCTCCTCATGATCAATAGGTGGCACTCAAGATCCTTGACAGTTTTAGCCAAGTCATTCATTTACAGGGATGATTTATAGCCGCAAACAGTGAGACAGTTAATAAATACATTTTTTTTGTCGCATATTTTCACAGTTGTGACCATGTCTTCATTCAAAACATGTTTTATATGTTATATGATGCATATATTATGTCCAGAGATAATTAAACATGTCTTTAATCAAACACAGGAAATGACATTAGTCAGCCTTCTGACGGATGTGAGTCTATCAACAGCCTTTTCTGCACATCTCTGTCCTTCACTCTCATTCTTGGCCGCTGAAACTCTTATTCAGGCATTTATCACCTCCAGATTTGATTAATGCAACAGCACCCTCTACGGCACAACCTCCAAAGTCCTGCAGTGCATCCAAAAAACCTCCCACCTGAGTGCTTCCTCCCTCTCTCTCTCTGTCTCACCCCTGCTCCCTTGTATTACTCACCCCCTCCCTCTCCAACTTGCCCGTTGGCTTTGCATGCAGCAGAGGGACGCAGATCAATCCACTTCTCTCCACATAAAGAGCTGTTCATCACGTTGCTCCTTCCACATCTCTGTGGCCTTTTTAACTTCCCCACACACACACACACACACACACACACACACACACACACACACACACACACACACACACACACACACACACCTTCCTCCAGAGCTGTGCCAACGTCCTAAACCCTCTCATCAAGGACAGAGCGCCTACAATCTCCTCCATTATCCACCTTTAGACGCACTATTAACAGTCACCTTTTCAGTGAAGCAAGGATCATTTCGCTCTCACAAGCCATGTCTGATATGGCGAGCCATTTTTTTTTTTTTTCTGTGAATGTCAAATTAAATAAAAATGATGGAATTGGTTCAAAGGGCTTTTTTCTGAGCCTTTTAAACTTTATTGCTGTATTATTCCAGCACAGCCGTGAGCCCTATTTCTTTACAAGTTTCTAAAAGAGTAAAAGGAAAGTTTGCTGGAATAGATATGGTGGTGGCTCTCGAGGGGAAATCAGGGGATCACCAGAGTTAGTAGGATTCATCATCTGGCTGTCGTGAACGTCTAGACCAAATTTCATGGCTATTCATCCAGTAGATGTAGAGATATTTCATCCAATAGACATGACATTGCCATTACAGTACAATCTTGTCGCCAGAATAGCCATAAAATAAAAAAAAAGAAAAAGAAAAATGGGCCCGACAGAAATTAACAGAGAATTTAATTTAGAAATTACAGCTCAAACTGCCAGGCAACATAAAAGCAATAAACAATCTGCATGTCCAGCAAAACGTTTGCAATTTTGGAAATCAGCATCATATAATTGAATGATGATATGAGCGTTTAGGGGCTCGCCGGACATCAGAGCAGTCAAACAGCAGTTTACCTTCAAACTCCTCCAGCCGTGGCCGCACATAATGGACAGTCAGGCCTCTCGGAGCCAGCGCGCCCATTAGCCCGGGCTAATGCGTCCAGGACTCCCCGCCATGCGCTGCCCATCATCACTCCAGCCTGGATCTGGTTTCACACAGAAGCCGCCTTCATCTCTTTGTGCTCGGGGCAACTCTTGCTCCAAAACAATCACCCCTCAGGAACAGTTGCTGAGAAATGAGAGGTTGTTTTTTAGTTTTTTACTCATATTAAACTGTTTGTTTGTTTGTGTGTTTGTTTGTTTAGAAGCTGAGGTTACCAGATCTTTTATCCCAACTTCTATCAAATTTCTTAACGAGTCTGTGCAATAATTCTTATAGTGCTCTTACCATGGTGAATTTATGTGGTGTATGTAATGTGCTATGTTGTGGGATGTGTGCAATATGTGTTATGTTATGTTATGTTATGTTATGTTATGTTATGTTATGTTATGTTATGTTATGTTATGTTATGTTATGTTATGTTATGTTATGTTATGGGATGTGTGCAATATGTGTTATGTTATGGGATGTGTGCAATATGTGTTATGTTATGGAATATGTGCTATGTTATGGGATATGTGCAATGCTGTTGGATTAATATGGCTGAGGTGTATTGTTCTTTTGTTTTTTGTTTTTGTCATTGTGGCCATTAAGGCATTTATGGCGCAGCTACAGTGTCCAAGACAAATTTCCCTGAACGGGACAATAAAGTTTATCGTATCGTATCGTATCGTATCGTATCGTATCGTATCGTATCGTATCGTATCGTATCGTATCGTATCGTATCGTATCGTATCGTAGCGTATCAACTTAAGGTGCAGGAGGGAGTTTGAGGTAAATTTAAAAAATGTTAGGGTTTGGATAAGACAAGAAACAAGCTGCACATTTAGAAATGAATGTATTTGCTACAACAATTGGTAAACTGACTGTGTAACTTGTAGGTAACACTTTATAATAAGTAAGTACACACTATTAAGCAGTAAATACTGAATTCATCATTTATAACACTATAATACTTATTAGTATGTAGTTTATAAACACAGTTAAAAATGTTTTACTCATCATTGATAAGCACAAACTGTATTTATAAACTACATACTAATGAGTATTCATGTGTTATAAATGAAGAATTCAGTATTTATTTGCTACTTATTATAAAGTGTTACCAACTTGTATATTGCACATGTACAGTAACAGAGATCGGCTTTCTCTTTCAAAGTGTGAAGTGGATATTGGCTCATTCAGAGGGGTGAAATTGTTTTTTGACCATGCCTGTGATCTTGGGTTTCACAGCTCTGGCTTTCTAAATGGACCCGGTGCATTA
The DNA here is from genome assembly GCF_045865225.1 of Trachurus japonicus. Classification (NCBI taxonomy): domain Eukaryota; kingdom Metazoa; phylum Chordata; class Actinopteri; order Carangiformes; family Carangidae; genus Trachurus; species Trachurus japonicus. Next base: position 15,505,215 of record NC_140923.1, read on the forward strand.
AGGGCCAGAGAGGAGCACGCTGCAGAGTGCTCTTAAAAGGCAAAGAGGGGCGGTGGGAGAGGGGGGGAGGAAAAAAGAAAAACAACAACTTGAGACAGCCTCAGTGTTTTTTTTTTCAGGCTCGTTGCCCTGCTGTAGAGCGACACCGACATGTACCAACCATGTATGGAAGCGCCTCGTATCTGGTTTCAGTCGTCAAATCACAACAATCACGCTGATGGAGAGGGGGCAGAGATGTATAGGGAGGGTATGGTGACTGACATGAGGGCACTCGTGTGATGGAGGGGGAACGTTTTTGTTTTTTGCTTCTTCTTTTTTTCCATTTCCTGTCTCCGCTTCGTTACAACTGGATCATGTTTGGTAGTTTTGTGCCATTAGAGTATCAGAGGAGGGTTTGTGGTGCAGTGGGCAGTTTCTGTGATCAACCACCAACCAAGTTTTCATCCTCTGAACTGTCGACATTTGTTAAATATTTCTCAATTTTGATTTATTTTGATTAGGATCTTGATTTATTTCCGCAGGTTGCCTCTTTACAGGTCCTGAGCAGCATTATCATGAATCTGGACACCACACCTGATGAATGTAAGTCCAACAATCACCCTTTCTTCACCTGTTTTTTTTTGGTTTCCATCAACTCCTGGGGGGAAAATCTGACTCTTCAGCTGCTAAATGCTCCTCTGTGTTTACCAGAGCAGGTATTGTACAGTGGGGTTTTTTAGAGCCTTTTAAATGAGAGCAGCTGCTGTGGCTGAAAACAACACTTTGAAAGATCCTGTTCACTTAAAAGCTGCAGACCAAAACAATAAGCATTAAGTTTAGTCGCCCATTATTATGAATAATTCATTGTAGATGCTTTAAAACTCCAGAATATGTTTAGGATTGTATTTATTATGTCATAAAAAGTTCTCCAAACTCAAGAATAAATGCTCAAGTTCAAATATTATTTCCCATCTGAAATGTTTTTCCCCTTTCTTATAATTAACTTAACAGTTAGTATTCAGTGTCAATTGTTTGATTTAACTTTAAACTTGTATCTATTTTGATTCAGTACTTGTAGTAAACTACAACAGTGTGATGTGTAATTATGACTGACAGTGTATGATTTATGATCCCGGCACCACCACCGCCCACTACTTACATTGCAATATATCCTGTCAGTGAGTTTCATAATTTACTGTGTCTTTTTACCGGATCTTATTTTGTCGTGTCTCTCTCTCTCAGCTCCCAGAGAGAAGAAAGAAAGAAACACCCATAATTCACAGCACATTCGGTGTGACCATCTTGACTTCACGTTGAACTGTGAGTCAGTTTTAAGATTTTATTATGTTCAAATTGCAGAGTTGAAAATCTGAAAGCACTTGGAATAAAAACATACTTTTGAGCCAAAGCTCGGGCCCCAGACTGAGACAGTGACACATCCTGCAGACTTTTCATTCCTTTATATTTTCTGTTTGTGTCTCCCTCTCACTCTGAAGCCCACAGTTTCTCCGCCATAAGAAGAACGAAGGGTGACTCATCATGCTGAAGCAAATATGCCAATAGTGCGCGCTACCAGCAGGGTGTGTAAATTCCACACCTGTCCCATCATCCTCAATCCCTCCCCTCTCTTCCCCTCTCTCCCCCCTCCCCCTTTTGTGCTTCTCTCTTTTCACACATGCTCTCCCCCTCGCTCACCCACACCTCACACCGAACAGCTTGAGGAGTAGGAAGCAGCGCTGTCTTGCTAAGAACATGCAACAACAGAGAAAAAAACAGGGACAACCAGCAGGGAGTGATGGCGACGCCGAGGGCCTCCGTCTGTCTCATCGACCACCGCCACTTGTTTACAAACAGGTGAGTTGAGATTTGAATCCTTTTTTTTTGTTTGTTTTTTTACAGGCGCTTTCAAAGCCAGATGAATGACGGCTGGTCCAGCTGTTTGGTCAACAGAGGAGAGAAAACGTAACATGAGACATAACAAACATGAAATCCACTGCATGTGTTGGAACGACACTGTATCTTTCTTATTGTGGGAATGTTTTTTGGGGGTTTTTTTGCAGGAAATGTCGCTGCTGATTTGCTTGTGTAGACTATTTTGGACCGAGCCAGTTTTTCCTTCTGTTTCTTCATTTCGTGGTCTTCCTCCGTCCTCCTATTCCACCCACTTTTTTCAGCATCTCCGAAAGGATTTACATGGTTCTCCCTCTCAGAAAAAGTTAACTAAAGTCATGTATGACAGTGACGGTGGAGGAGGCTTTGTGTTATCCTGCTTATTTAATCCCATGATGGATCATCACAGTTCTTCTCCACAGGAGAGGAGGAGGAGGAGGAGGAGGAGGAGGAGGAGGAGGTGGCGGGATGACAAAGGCTGCAGCTGCCTTTTCTTCTCCTGAAGCAGGGTGAAAAATGACATAATGGCAGCCGAGCTCAGGTAACTTCACTTGGACACTGATACCCTTGAAACTAATCCAACTCTCTGGGTCGTGTTTACAAGATTTTGTGCCGCGGTGAGAGTGCAAACTTCAAGTAAGGATGAGGTGATGAGGGTAACTTTTAAGACTGTGGAGAAGAAATAACAGTTATCTCAGTCATAAGTCCGTCTTGTCCTACTTCTGTTACTTTACTGTGATTAAAACGGTGCAAATCGTTCATGATCGCGTGAAGCCTGCACACAGATTCTCCCATTTCACTTAGCAAAACAAGTAACACTGTACAGACAGAGTGAACGAGTGTGTGTGTGTGTTTTAAGTTTGTTCATGAAGGTCCGGATCGAAGCAGCATGAACGTGAGATTGAGTTGTTTTCCACAGCGCGGTCATGATGTCATGACACCACAGTTTATTCTGAAAACTGAGTCCGTGTCCCGAGGCTCAGACAAACTATCCGGGCACGAATGACGAAAGACAGAGTCTCTTCACAGCCACGGAGAGGGAAGAAATACACCCACCGTGTGAAAAGAGAAAGATGATATCTGCATTTAAAGATCATAACGCACCTGACTGTCACGATATTTACATACGGTCGACTAAACTTTCTCTGCCTACGCAACACAGAGCTGAGCCTTGTATCCAGCACAAGTCTGACCCTCCAGTTTGTTTTTGTTCTTTTTACATCAATATAGGGTTGTTCTTTTTCTCACCTGCATTTTTAGCAGTAATTAATTACTAAAACTTCTAGTTCTTTACAGAAAAGCTAAGAACATTATATGAAATAATATGAAGTACTACTGTATATCATTGTTCTCCACCTTGGCTACTCTCAAGACTAAATGTTATGTATAAACCATTATAAGTAGATACATTTCATTCTTTGGGTACGTTGTTACACAATGGAGAACTTTGACTTCAGTAAAGGTTTTGAATTTTACTGAATCCGAGGCGTGACGTGGGGCACTTTACTTTTCTTGAGGCGTCTTCCCCTCCATGGGTTAAACACCTGGGACTCTCACACCAGTTTTTTAGAGCTGCAGAAGCTTTTCGGAGGAGAAACATTTCAATTTTAGTACTTAACGTCATTTACTTTTTTTAATTCTTAATTTTTTTACAAACCTAATTAACATGCAGGTCATGAAAAGAGCTATTCAGTTATTGCATCTTAAAGTCATAAACTGTGGTCCAGCCCTTTGGCCGACCACTATGCTCATGTCTCCACACACTCTACATTCATATTAGCGGTCAGTGTAATAAATTACATGAATGCAGTTTATTTTTATGAGCACATTTCCTCTGTTTTCTCTGTGTTTAATGACTTCTTTGCCTGCAGAGGAGCTGGATTTCTCATTTGGATAAATCACAGTGTGACAACAGGCCATAGTTTACGCAGCAGACATTATTACTTTTACAGGACCGAGCATGATTGCAACTTCAATTAAATCTGTGATCTCCATTAAAAACCTGTTTAATTTTATGAGTTGTACAAAGAGTTTTTTTTTTTGTTTGGTTTTGTTTTCTTGCAGATTGAGACACACGCTTCTAACATTTCCAACTCTCTTCCGAATGCCTCTGCAAAATGACTTTTCTGGAGATGCAGAACTTAGCTCATTGGTGAGCATTAAACCAAACGGGAGTTGTTCACAGTGGCTAAGTTCAGCATCTGACACGAAAGAATGAGCTCCCACCTGAGAGAAGGATGCATGCATGCATGGGATGAAAAAGTACGACCACCTGCACTGTAAAGTAAAGAGGAATGCTGTAAAAGTCTCTGCATGTCCAGACACACGGTTTAGTATTTGGTTTCTTTTGATTTATGGCGGGTTTCTGAAGAAGGAGAAGACACAACGTTTGGTGACAGAAGGTCTCGTCAGTGTGATTTGTTGAAGCTCATTTTCACAGTCGTCCTCTGACATGATCATCACCTACAGTTGTATAAAAACCAGATAAACCTGGTTTCAGTCAGGTGTCGTTGCTTCGTCACATCCACACTTAACACATCACTTGTTAAATTTCGTTCTTTGAATCATATAGGGAATGTGCCAGCGATGCTTTTTGACCTTTTCGGGCCGTGTACTCTCGTGCCTACTGAACTGGATTCAGTGTGTCTTTGCAGAACTGGCTCAGTCCAGCAGGAACAAGAGTGACGCCCAAACAGACTCCATCATGGCCCCCGTTTACAATGATCACAATGAACGCACCCAGAAATGACCACAAACTTGTAAAGAAGGTATTTTTAGTGATGAATTTGCCATTCTGATACATGGACAGTGGTGGACAGTAACGGAGTAAATTTACTTGAGTATTAGATTTCTTTGGTACTTATTACTCTTACTTGAATACATTTCCAAGACAAATATTGTTACTTTTACTCAAGTTAATTTCTAGGAAGTCTGAAAAGTACTTGTTACTTTCAGTCTGCTCTTTTTTTCTTCTTCTAAAATCCTATTGGACACAAGCTGTGTTTGTCAAAGAAGGAAACCCTGACCCCTAAAAGCAGCACATCAGTGCAGGTGGTTTCAAAGAGTTAATTCTCAGAAACAAGAGTTAAAAGCTCCTTAAATTCATTTAGAAAAAATTATAGTAATTCATTGATGTGAAAAATAAGAAATTTACTCTTACTTTTATTTAAAGTAAATTTAAAAGCATGTACTTTTGGATACTTAAGTACCTTTAAAAGCAAGTACTTTTTTACTCTTACTCGAGTAACATGTCGACTGAGCTACTTTTACTTGTAACGGAGTAAATTTTGACCAGTAGTGTTTGTACTCTTACTCAAGTACTGGGGTCGAGTACTCTGTCCATCTCTGTACATGGAAAAGATGTACATGCTTTTGTATACATACTGTATATCTACTGTGTATGTATGTGTATATATGTGTGTATATGTGTGTGTGTGTGTGTGTGTGTGTGTGTGTCCTAATTTGTCTCTGTGTGTGGGTGGATCTGGCTGCCTCTGCAGGTAGTCGTTATCAACAGCAGCTGATTTGTGCTGAGTAACACTTTACGTCGCCTCTCTTCATTCCTCACACCATAATAAGCTGTCAGTGTGTCTGCATGCGTCTTCCCCCAAATTGGGACACACCGGCTCAACACCTCCGCAGTCATTATACACCTGAGCGGACAGGAGCCGCATTAGCATAAGGAGAGCTGGTCGTCGTGTGACATGCTATTGATTTTGGATGTCCTCACTTGTCAGGGTGTCATGTGAGCAATTACTTTTCACCTTGGGCTATATCTTCCTGTGGACCTGTTCATTAAAACATTTTTTATTTTTTTTGCAGACGTGGCCATAAATGTATAGAACTTGTTGCTGGAAAAGTGATGTAGAGATGTTCACAGTGACTTTCAGTGGTTTCTCTGTAATTAGTTACATTTCTGCAGTGCACAACTGGAAGCTATAAGAAAACGTAGAGTTTTTATTTAATTGGTATTTGGGCTGATTTGTTGCAGTTTCACACACAAAAAATGAGCAGTTCAGGTTATTATCCTCTATCAAATAAAGGTGGAGTGCATTTTTAAAGTATAGCCTTCATAGATAACTGCTTTTCTTTTTGTTTTTGTAAAAGACTGTGCCTATAACTATTAAAATATCTGCACTCAATCTGTTGTCATACATCATTTGTGGGACTATATATGTATGTTATCAAGTTTATGATCATTTAAACTGACTGAAGTTAAAGTCCTTGTAAAGTGAAATTGGAGTTTTGTTTCAAAATATATTAAAAGTGTTCGAAATGTATTGATAAAAACATGCAAAAAGACTCATTTCTGTACCGTGCTTAATTTTAGAGTTTTAGATAGAGATCAAAACAAAACACCATTGTTTAAACAGCCAAGACAGGAATGATGTGTGTATTTGTGCAGATTAGATAATATATAGTAGTGTATCACATAGCAGACCAGTGGCAGCAGAAAGTGTTGCAGCGATTTTGAATGAGACGTTCATTTGCAAACACGACACGAGCAAAATCCAACTCTGTCTGATGCACACAATAAAATTTGTATTGATTTGCATTTTGTTACGCACATGTTGCTTTCATTGCATCGCACGCCTTTGTTACATAAAGAAAACATCCCATAAAAACAAACCAGATGATGGTGATGATGATAGCAGTCAAAAACAGATAAGATCAGTATAAGCTCACAACTGACTGACCTGTGTTCACTAGCTATACGTCTCATAACAATCCACACAAAAATAAACACATTTTACATTATATTTTTCAGAATAATTATCATAATCGTGGATTTTGAGCATCTGCACCAGTTTTAAGAGAGTTGGCCATTTTGTGTGTAGTTGTTTCACATCCATTTGTGGTCTGCTTGATGTTTCGTGATTAGTTTTGCATCTTTTTGTAGTGTTTCTTCTGATTTGTGGTTGGCTTTCATCACTTTTTTTGTCCTGTTTTACATCTGGTTGTTTAATGTGACTTTGTGGTCACTGTGTGCATCTTTGAGTTGAATTTTTATCACGTTGTATTTATTTTGTGTGTCATTACAGACATTTTGGTTTTCTCTGTCATCACTTTATGTCTCTCTGTGGCCAGTTTGTGTTGCATTGTTGCATGTCACATTGTGATCATTTTGCAAATCTTTCTTTCTTTCTAGCACTTTGTGGTTGTATTATCTCACTCTGTGGTTATTTTATGTATCTTTGTGTTGAATTTTTGTTTCTTTCTACTCATTTTGTGTTTCATTGTCATTGTTGCATCTGCATATTGTTTTTATGTGTCTCTCGGCCCCTTTTTGTTCTTTTGTGGCCGCTGTGATCATTTTCCGTCTCTTCCTTTTTAGTGGTTTTTGTCTCTTTGCTTAAACCATTTTGTGGTAACTTGCACCTTTGGTTGTTATATGTCACTTCGTGGTCACTTGTGTCTCTTGGTGTTGAATCCCTGTGTTTTTGTATTCATTTTATGTCATTTTTGCATCTCTATGTAGTCATTTTGTGCCTCTTTGTGGTCGCTTTTACATTACTTTATACCCATTTCATATAAACATTTTACAATCTGTGGTTGTATTTGCACCTTGTCATTGTTTTATGTCACTTTGTGGCCTTTATATTTATGTTTGTGTGAAATATTGTCACTTTGTATTGAGATATTATTTTGCATCTCAGTGCAGTCATGTTGTGTCTCTTTCAGGTCACATTGTTGTTTCATTATAACACATTTAGATAATTCTGTGTATCTTTATGATGCATTTCTTGTCTCTTTATATTCATTTTACGTCTCATGTGGTCATTTTGCATCTCTTATTTAGATATTTTCTGTCCCTTATCGTCATTAAAATTTGACACCTCTTTCTCTTTAGGAGGGTCTTTGTGGTTTCTTTACTTCACTCTATCATCTTCTTGTGGTCATTTTGTGACCCAAAGTTTCTGGTTGTCCGTAATCCAGAGGTCTTCAACAAGTACTGCAGGGGGGTCATGAAATTTTTGGTTAATTACGGTAGACAATTTTTTATATTTTTTCGTCTCCACATTTATGTTTAAAATAAAAATGTCAATTTGTATAGCTTGTCTTCATGATTATCATGTAATTGACCGACATAGTTGATATCAGCATTGGTTTCAGTTACCAAGGTCTGTTTATAAATGGTAGAGGCACGGCCGCCCTATAGGCCTACAGTACTCACATGTTTAAAATAAAAGCATCAATATATGATCATGAGTATTATTTGAATAGTGTAGTATTGAATGCACAAAAACAAGGTACGTTTATACATGGCACTACAGTAGGCCCAGTTGATGTTACAGGTGTAAAATTATGGCATTCACAAAGCAAGGAATTAAAAAGTTGTACAAGTATGTCTCAGTTTAAGAAAATGTTTAAAAAAGAAAAGATAAGCGTCTACAAAAAAGAAGAAGGAGAAAGAGAAAAAAAGAAAAGATAGATAGACAAGTGGTGTCCGCTGCTATTTTGTTTGTTTTCCTGTCACTACTATGTTTCATCGTCTTTAATATTTTGAAATAGAGTATAACATCGGTGTTGAAGTAAGCCAATGTAATTATAGTGACAGAGAGGGGCAGGTACTACAAGTTTTCTTCATCCTGCTCCTTTTCATTCATGGTGACTACAGTATGTGTACATTATGTAAATATGTGCAACCATGTGTAGAATGTATACCATGAATGGAATAAATCAAAATGAATGAATGAATGAATGAATAGTGTAGTATTGAATGCACAATAACAAGGTACGTTTATACATGGCACTAGGCCCAGTTAACAGTTAACACAGTCCCTGATCCATGTCTGTACTGTATGCAGAGCCGGCCCAAGGCATAAGCGAACTAAGCACCTGCTTGGGGGCCCGTGACTATTGGGGGGCCCCCAAAGGCAAGTCACTTTTTAAAATTGTAGTGCGTAACTTTTGTCGATCCTTAGAGAAACACTGCATATTACAAAAAACTTTTATTATCGTTGCATTTCAAATTGTTGTTGCACTTTTCTGTTGCAGTAATTTAAAACCAAATCTTTTAAAAAGCAGATGATGTGTTTACAGTAAATGCATTGTCTGTTGGTTTATTTTGTTACTTTTTGTGGACCTTTAGGTGACATTCAGTATATCAATTTGAAGATTAAATGTAAATCAACCCCATGGCATGCGCTTTTAGTTGAATTTGGTGCCATTTCAGAATAAAAACCATAGATGGGTAAAAACCTGCCAGGATATGATGATTGATGAAATAGTATTATTGGCAGTAATAGAGGGCACCAAAATAAAGATTTTGCTTAGGGCCCCATGGAGGCTTGGGCCGGCCCTGACTGTATCAATCAATCAATTTGTTTATTTCGGGCATGTCAATTTAAATCATCATCATCACACTTCATCTTAGTTCAAATAATACAATACACATGGCCGAAAGGGAAAGCGGGAGAAGCAAAAGCTTATCTAGTCCCGCCCCCATTACCCACAGAATAAAAAATCTTTATCATAATCTTTTCTTTTCTTTTTTCTTTTTTTTTTCTTTCTTTTTTTTTACATTTTGATATGTGCTGGGTTTGGGGGTGTTGGCTGTAATACCTCCTGCATGCATCCAGCAGGGGGCGCCCCCTCACCTCCTCACACAGGTAACAACCATAGACTGTAAAAAGAGGAATCCGAGGGGATTGCAGTTTTTTGAACGCGGAAGTGAGCTTCACTTCTCAGACCGACAACTGCCCCCTTGGTAACAACCAGAACCAATGAGGTCAATTAGAAACTATCGGCTCGTGACCGACGCTGCTGCTGCTGCGGTGTTTTAACTCAACGCCTCTCGGTGTCAAAGTGTCTTCGTCTCTCTCCGGTGGTGAAAACTGTTTTATATCTGCAGCTGTTTCATGCAACTCCCGTTAACTTACCGACAGGGTGACATCTTTACAGTCAGAGGAGGGAGCACTATCACTTTATTTCCCCTCCGTCGACGTGTGTGTGTGTGTGTGTGTGTGTGTGTGTGTGTGTGTGTGTGTGTGTGTGTGTGTGTGTGTGTGTGTGTGTGTGTGTGTGTGTGTGTGTGTGTGTGTGTGTGTATGTGTGTGAAGAAATCTAGGAAGTAACGTGCGCCTTAACTTTTCGACCGGGACGACGAGGAGGGGACGTCAACTCAAAACCTCAATATCTCTAAAAGAAACCGTGATTTCCTGGAGGAAAAGACGACGACGAAATGCAGGGAATTAACTTTTTCAACATTTAAAACCGTCGGCGTGTATGTGTGTGTGTGTGTGTATGTGTGAACAGTTTGTTGACTCACCTTTATCTGGGAAGCTCAGGTGAAGAAAGTTTTTTTTTTTTTTTTTTTTGCCTTTTCCTCTTGAAGTTGTGTGACTGGAGTTGGTTGACGCTGAGAAAGAAAAAACAAACTACTTCTGCCTTCTCTCTCTTTTCGCTGTCAGGAATATTTTTTGGGACTTGTAAAGATGAAATGAGTGTCTTTTCTCGAAAGGTAAGATTTAATTTGACTTTTTTTATTTATTCAGTTTCCCTCTTGTTACTACTGTTTGACATGTTTCACCTGCTGGGCGGAGGTGAATTGTTATGTGGACTGTTGTTGTTGTTGCAGTAGCCACTGTATATAATGAAGGGTGGAACCAAAAGTCTTGTTTCTGTGTCTCAAATGTTAGTTCTTAGTTCTTTTATTTTGCACAATTTAAAAGAATACAACATAAAACATAATAGATAATAATGAAACAGTGCAGGGAGAGGTAAAAAAAACAAAAACACGGTGGGCTCATCTGAAGCCTCCACCTTATAATAATATTAATGTTAGAGTTTAATGTACAAAAAGCACAAGATAGATAACATGATTGGAAAAAATAAATAAAAATAATAGTGACTAACAACAATAATATAGAAAAGTCAGTTTTCACAGTAAAAAAAACAACTAATTTTTTGAATGTAAAATTAAATTTGACTCAGTTATTTGTACTTGAACTGAATTTTCACTCTCTGTCTCTTCATAAATTGGTCTTTGGTTACATTATGTGTTTATGTGTGTGTGTGTTTGTGTGTGTTTATGTGTTTGTGTGTGTGTGTGTGTGTGTGTCCAGTGGGAGCTGACAGAGTTGGGGCAGTGAGTTATGCTGAAGCCTGCCTCTGCCTCTGTGAATCAAGATGAGCAGCAGCAGCAGCAGCACTACCCTCGGTGATCAGGATGAGGAGGCCCGCGTCGTGCAGATCTACCCCCGGGTGTCCCAGGACACGGCCGCCTACTGTCCCCTGCAGGTAGGGGTGGGCGATATGGCGATATTAGAGCGTGTAGACGATCTGCCAAAGTGCAGAGATCGTAGGATCGTCTGGGGCTCATTCTATAAACTGCAGTTCTATGCTGCAAAGCGCAAACAAAGGACATTTGCAAAGAAATAACAACAGTTACTTTAGTTTGTATTTTTATTTGACACTTTTCAATCAGCTATTTAGTGTTTTGATATAGCCTACTTAAAGCAGAAGTAAGCGATCCGGTGGTTTTGGCTAATGCTGCGTTCCAGGCAGGCTTTTGAAACCGTAAATTACAGCTTCAAGTCACAACTTACGACTTTGTAGCGTTCCAGGCAACCCACTCGTGTTTTTCCGACCTGTTTTACCTGTGAAAGTCACTATAACGGCCACTCGTAACTTCCGACCAGCTTCCGACCCGTGAACTCGTACCAGATCGAACTGGTCCTACGACTTCACAGGTCGGAAAAACACGAGTTACGAGTTTCCTTGAACGCACCATAACAGTCCTCGTCCCTACGTCGCCACATTCACAGCGTCCCTTGGCTGCACACACAGCCCTGCATGCCGTTCTCTCTCCTCATTGGATAAAAACTGTAGGATACGAGAAATGTTTTCTCTTCGGCTCAGAGCAGAGCAGAGGGACTGACAGACCCGTGTTTCCGTCCAAACACTCTATGTAAGTGATTGCTGTCGGAAGATACAACTATTTAAGACTTATATTAACACAAATATATCACTTACTTCTGCTTTAAAATCCTGTTAAAATGACTGTGTTGAATAAAACAAACAGTAATGTCTTCATTAATATTTTACTTTCATGTTTATTGAAAGCTACCTTTTATGTTGCAAGAGTGCACTTTATCAGAGTGTTGTTGTTTACCTTTTACTATGTTTACGTTGTTTGCACATGTTGGCAAAACTGCAACTATTTAGATTAAAATCTGTTCAGAAAGGTTCTTTGGCCTAAATTGTCTGTTTTTCTTTTTTCGATTTAAGATCGTGATGAAATCGAAATCGTGACTTCATTTTTTTAAAAATCGTGATATGATATTTTTGCCATATCGCCCACCCCTACCTGCAGGTCAGCGCCACGGACACGGTGCGGTCGGTCATCAGCAACGCCGTGGTCACTCTGGGGCTCGACTCCAGCAGCACGTCGTCGTCCTACCGGCTGCTGGAGGTCAGGCACATCAGCGGAGAGGAGAGGCTGCTGGGCGACGGCGACCGCCCGCTGGAGCGCGTCCTGCTGTGGCCGCCCGAGGCCCAGCGGTGGCACCCGCAGAGCAAAGGCTACCACTTCATCCTGCAGCAGCAGCAGCACGGCGGCGGCAAGGAGGAAGAGAGCAAGGTGGACTACGACGACCTCTGCGACCTCCAGGCTGTGACGGAGGAGAACATCCTGGAGGCTTTGCGCCAACGCTTCTACAAGTTCAAAATCTACACCTACGCCAGCAACATCCTCGTCGCCATCAACCCCAACAAGTTCCTCCCGGTTTACTACAACCCCAACTACGTCAAGATGTACGAGAACCAGCCGCTGGGGAAGCTGAGCCCTCACATTTTCGCCGTGGCGGACGCGGCCTTTCGCGCGATGCTGAACAGGCAGTCGAACCAGTGCATCGTCATATCCGGGGAGAGCGGCTCGGGGAAGACGGAGAGCAGCAGCTATCTCATCCACTGCCTCACCGCGCTCAGCCAGAACATGTACTCCGGCGGGCTGGAGCGGGCCATCCTCGGAGCGGGGCCGGTGCTGGAGGTACGTAGGTCCTCCAACGACGCCCCCTTCCCCCCCTCCAAACGATTTCACATATCAAAAAGTTAAAAAAAAAAGATATAACATATAGAATCCAAGACAATGTGAAGGAGAAATGCCAAAAGAAATCCCTCCAGGGGCTTGTAGGGTGGCATTCTCCGACTGCAGCTCTAAGCTACTGCGCATACATTTGTGAAGTACAAAAACAGTTTATACATAATAAATACAAACATGGTTCAACATTGTACAATGCAATACAAAAGCTTGACAAAAATATCCTGTGAACTTCTGTAGAAGCCAAAAAGAATAGAAAGAGTTAGTAATTTCAGTTCTGTGTCACCATCCGAGTGTGAAATCAAACACACACACACGATTATCATTATTATTATTATTTCATAACACTTAGATCCTGAGGTAAAAAAAACTAATGGTCAGTGGAAAATTCTGACCATCACTGAGTTATCGAACATTTCAGTCATTTATCAAACATGTATTCTCCCCAAATCCTCTCAGCCCAACGACTGCTGCAGCAGTTTGTTTGTTAATTTCACATATCAAAAAGTAAAAAAAAAATGATATAACATATAGAATCCAAGACAATGTGAAGGAGAAATGCCAAAAAAAAAACCTCCAGGGGCTTGTAGGGTGGCATTCTCCGACTACAGCTCTAAGCTACTGCGCATACATTTGTGAAGTACAAAAAACCGTTTATACATAATGAATACAAACATGGTTTAACATGATTTAACATTGTACAATGCAATACAAAAGCTTGACAAAAATATCCTGTGAACCTCTGTAGAAGCCAAAAAGAAGAGAAAGAGTTAGTCATTTCTGTTCTGTGTCACCATCCGAGTGTGTAATCAAACACGATTACACACGATAATTACTATTATTTCATAACACTTAGATCCTGAGGTAAAAAACTAATGAGTCAGTGGGAAATTCTGACCGTCACTGAGTTATCAAACATTTCAGTCATTTATCAAACATTAATTCTTCCCAAATCCTCTCACCTGTTAAGATTTAATGCACAATGTGAATATAGTTTCAACACATTTGATTAGACGAAACAATTTAAGAAGATATTTTAAAAGAAATTGCGATGGCTGTGGGAAATTTAGAAACTTCCTTTGACCTATTTCAAGCAATAAACCCCTTAAAATTGGAGCTGCAACTGATGACTGCTTTCATTGACACCGTTTCCTGTTACACGCATCATCATTTCCCCAGAGCCAAACATGACGTATGTTGTGTTGTTTCCAACTAACAGTACAAAAAAAAAACAGTGAGAATGTTTGACATTTTTATTGGTTTAACAATTAATCCGTTTATTCATAAAAATATTGCACCTTTTCCTGGATTTTCAGAAACTAAAACATAAAGTGAATGTTTCTTGGGTATAATTCACAAGTTTCAAGATCCATCCGTTGACTGTTTATCAAAAATAACAGATATTTCAGCTCTAAATTGTCTTTACCCGTCAGTTCACTATAAACTAAAATGCTTGTGCTGACGTTTCCAGTTTAAACTCAACACTCGTCTGCTGAACATAGCCAATATGAAGTTCCTGCTCTCGTTTTTAGATATGATAATCACTTCTGTGCTAAAAATCCAAGAAATTATGACCTTTATACAGGAAATGCAAACTAGAACCATATGTTTTGCACTTCCTGTGACAAAAAAAAGTTGTGTAATCAATAATGACCAGGAAAGGCTGAGAAGGACAGTGGTCTTTTGTACGTTTTATATCTCTGAGGTAAACTGCATCATAAAGGGTCGTAAACGTGTCCGTGTTCAACAAACACGGCGGCGGCAAACCTGTGCTCGCCAAGTTACAAATACGAGCGTTTTGATAGTTTGTCTTTGCTCTGCTCCTCTCACATTTTTGATTTTCCTCAGATTTAAAAGCACCAAAGTGCAAAACAGCGACTGTCAAGTGGGAAATCACACATGGGTTTTTTCTTCTTTACCACAAAGCATCAGTTTCACTCTCACACATTACGTTAAATTATGTCTCCGTTAGTTTCTGCGGCTGTCACAGTAGCTCTGCCAGTGAGTAACGCAACGACACATTTGCCCACATGTTGCTGTGATCTCTTGCTTTCTGTTTCACTTGTCTGTGCAATTATATGATGCATGTTTTAAAAAAAAAACAACTGTCATGAAACTAGGCCGCAAGCTTGTCTGCGGAAATACCCTCCTCCTTAGCAAAGATTGTATTTTATAAGGGTTAAGAAGATGCATGTGCCAAGTGGGATCAGCAAGTGGCTTTAGTTGGTTTCACTTCATTTAAAATATGGTGGTCAGACACTAAAGCAGAGCGTTCATGCTTGTTTATCAAAGTTGTGCTTTTAAATCTTGGTTTAATCTGCTCTGGCTGCGGGTTCATAGTAACTGTACCTGTTGAACCTGAGTATTTCAGTGCATTCCCTGTCTATCAGTAGACAATCTGAACTTTTACACAACAATCCGGGTCCGCTTGTTACAAATCACACTCCCACACATGATCCGATGAGGCCAGCCCCTAATTAGACAGTGACTAAATATGGATTCCTCCTCCTCCTCCTCCGTCCAAACAAGTCCAACAAGTCTTTCCTTGACATAAGCAACAGCTTAAGTATTTGTTTCTGTTAAATGAATGATCTCAGTGGCATTTTTGTAACTCTGTGTATGCTACTGGAAGAGAAAGAGGCTTTTGACGCGAGGAGGAGTGAGAGTGGCCTGTTGTCTGTGTTGGTTTTAAGTCGGGGAAATGAGGAACAAGCTTTTCTGTGCACAGAGATATCATGCTACATCAGTTAGTCTGAGGTTTAACCAGAGGAAACTCTGTGCAGGCGTTAACACCAAAGCTGAATATCAATGGAGGTTGATCGGAGGCCTGTTTCCAAGATTGCTTCTGTACTAATGAGGATCAGTCGGTCGGTGTGTTTAATCAGCAATGAGGGGTTTTTATAGATTTGTAATTCACTTTACTTGTTTTTGTCATCTTGGGATTTCCTCATGAATCACACCCTGTGATACTGGTTCCTTTTTTTTTTTAAAATCTGAAATCAAGAAGCGTGGCGACTTTTTCTTTTGCTGTAACTTCTCATCAAACGTTATCTCACGGAAACGGCAAATGATTTTGATCTCCCTGGTGCCAGAAAGCCACCACTGACTCATCTTATTGAGCGCTAAAATGCAAGTAATGAAGGTATTAATGCGTGTAGAAAAGAGAAAAAAAAAAAGAAAGAAGATTTACAGTTTATTGCCCAGCATGTGATGGCACGACGGCGCTCTCATTAGGTACAGTTTTAGGTTTTGCCCCATTGATCTGATTGAGTGGTTGTTGCAGCAGCTTTTTTTTTTTTCTCGGTGCCGCTGATCAGGAAGCAAAGTGTTGCGCTCCACAGGGGGAATGTGCAGGGCGTTGCCTCCTGAGGGAACACCAGAAAGAGAGGAGAAACAGGAACGTGTCAGAACAGGCTCGTCCAGTCTGCTGGCAACCCAACACAACAGAGTAGAAATCACCTCCTCTCTCTCTCTCCCTCCCCTCCTCCTCCTCACCCTTTGTCCAGCTGTGTCTCAATTCAGGGATCATAAATTCTTTCTGGTCTGAATTTGAGGATATTTGTTTCCATTTTCCGCGTCGAGAGCCGTATTCGGTTCCCGTTTACAGTAAAACGCCTCTCTCTCTCTCTCTCTCCTCCACATTCGTTCCATCGTGCATCATTTGCATCTGTTGATTCTGGTTGTGTTGCTCGGTAACAACAAGAACAACAGCAACAACAACAAAGCCAGAGACTATCACATCATGATCATGTCACTTAGCTGATCATTGATAAGTGGGAAATAGAAATACTCCCTACCTGTTGTTTTAAATCCCCCCCCCCCGAGACCTTGTGAGATTAGATCGCAAAATATGTTTTCAGTTTCTTTTTTTCATTTAATCAACATTTATGTCTCGTTATAATTGTTGGATATTTTACACCTGTGGCAAACTTTTTATTGAACAATTTTAACACTATGTTACAAACATTGTGGCTTGCCATTAAAGACTTTTTAAAGAAGAATATTGTAGGCTACAGATAAGTAAATAGAGAGAGTAGAAGTCGAGGACAGGAGATGAGCTGACCTACAAAGATAAAGTAAGCAAAAAAAGTCCAGACATTTTCCAGACCCAGCAGCGGGAGCTCATTGCATTAGATGACATATGTGAGGAGAGTCTTGCAGTCGGAAAACATAATTCACAGTAACACCTTGTATGCGAGCAAGCAAAGTTATGTCAGAAAGAAAACCGATAAATAGATGCTCGCACTTTATGTGTGACGGCTCATAAAAGAGCAATGTCTCTAAAAATGATTCAGCCATTCTTTTGCACCTTCAAGGATTTTGAAAGTTATTTAAATGTAACAAGGTGAAAAACTCAACCATTGCTAATGGGACACGTGCAGACGTTGGATGAAAGAGTGACTGCAAGGCATTTGTTTGTGTTATTCATCCGTTTCTCATGTTAGTCACAGGGCATCACAGATTAACAGGCAGCCAGAGATGTTGCCCACGAGGGATGTGAATGTTGCACTGCTGCTAAAACCCCAGGGTTATACTGACGACTGCTGCTGCTTCATCCTTCTTCTAGACAAACTAAATAGAGGGAAAAGGCCAGAAAAAACATGAGTGTGACCAACTGGGACTGATCGTCGTCCCCACATTTCCCTCCAGCAGCATAGCTGAGGAGCAGCTTGTTTAGACTTCTGTTTGGGAGTGATTAAAAAAGGAAATCAAGTTTTTCCAGCAGAAGTCTCTCCAGGTCCGGAGGTTACTGAAGGAAGGCTTTATTTCCCAGGCATGCAGCCACATGTCTTCACTTATGTCATTGTCCAGCTCTAGTTTTTTTTTCCCACTGTTGTTTCACACAGTCCTGTGCAGTTTCCTTATTCAGTGGTGTGATGTAATGGCATAATTTTCCTTTATGACTTTTATTGTTTCCTCAGTCATAACATAAATAAATAAATGAATAGATACGTGAACAACAGTTGGTGGCTGTCTTGGATAATAACCTTTTGCTGAATTTGTTTTTGAAACAAATAGTTAACCAGTCGGCCATCACCTGTTGATGAGAAAAAAATTAGAAAAAGGTATCGTCGTACTTCGTCCCAGTTTACCTCTGGTATTTCCCTCCTTGCTGGTAGTTTCTGAAGCCAGATTCCTGGTAATAAATAAACCCCTGGAGCTTTTTTTTTGGCCTGTGAGTGGTCTGTGCACATCTGCCTGAATGCATTATTTGTTTAGATCTCTGTGAAGGAGCGACAGTGAGTTATTCTGAGCTGGTACATCGAGGGATAAAGAGAGAAACGGGTGTTTATCCATGTCACACTTCAGAGGCTGAAGGATGTGATTATAAAGGTGGATTCAACTCCTAAACTGGGAGATGGCAAACACCTGTTTCTCTCTCTCTACTGCATGCCATCTTTAGTTTTTTCTCTCTCCGCATTCCTTTCATTTTTCTCCTGCCGCATGTACATCTTGCTGTAGATAACTTTGATCGATCTGGTTGAAATGAAAAGGCCATGCATGAGTTAGGGGAATCCCACACTTTTTGAGTATTTACAAAGGTTTTAAATAGAGAGGAGCATTCCTGTCTCTCAGGGCCGTACCTGCCAGCGTGTGCTGCTTGCTCGGTACAGTATGCAGAGGCCGTCCTCTCTCTCCACTCTCTGCAGATGCGTCGGTCTGGCGTGTTAAGACACGGCTCTCAGCATAGCTCGCATAGGAATGAAGCACACGCGGTTACATATAGAAGCAGACATCGCCTCAGTTTGCGGTTTTTTTTTCTTTTCCCTAGAGAGCTCTGAAACTTAATCACTCATAATCCTGTATGTGTCATTTCACCCATTGACTTTGCCTGGGTGGAGTCTGCTGTGCTGTTGGTAGTGAACCTTAGACACTGTCTCTGTTGTGGCACTGACTGAATAACAAATGCAACAATGCAACGTCCCTGCAAAGTCCAGGACGAGCGATTATCTTATTTATGGATTATTCTGTCAAGTGCAAGAAAATAATCACAAAAGTTTTTCAGGCTCCAACCTGACATGATAAGGTAACGTTGTTTGTCCGAACAACTGATAAGGCCTTTGCTTTACAATAACAGGGCTGAAACAAATTGGGTGATTCATGCATTAGTTGATCGAGGTCGAGTAATTTCAAATCAACCATCTTTACTGTTGTGTTTTTTCTTTATTGTGAACTATTTCATAACTGGACTTTGGTCTGTTGTTGTTAAGTTTTTGGACTGAGCCATTAGTCAATAAATTGAGAAAATTATCTATTGATTGATTAAGACACAGACTAATGCTTAAAATCGTCACATTTTAAGATGTGGGAACCAGCTAATGTTTGGTATTTTCACCTGATAAATACCTCATAATGAGTCAGCTATTAGGACAGTGCTCTTTATCTGGTGTTGGACGAAACAACTCAGATTTCCTTGTCAACAGCTGGTGCATTTCCCATATATTATCCAGTGTTAACAGGACCTGCAGTAATTGGGTTGTTCACACAGAACAGACACTGAAATGTTTAAGACTAGACAGCGATCAGGTTCATTACTGACACACTGTTATCCGAGCAGACATCCAACGACTTGAAAAGGAACTGTGGAAGTGTAATGTTCAGCTCCTTTGTGTTTATTCATTAGCTCTATGTCACTCGACAAAAGGCTGCCTCATTAAACTTCTGTTTTCAGTGCTTGTGGCCACTTAATCGTGTGCATGTTTAGATGTGAGTCTCCTGGTTTGACTGCATTGCTGATTGTAACGCTGAGAATGCAGCAGCACGTCGTCTGCTGATCGAGACCACAAACCGTGCACATATTTTACCTGCCGCTTTGCTCCATCTGCTCTGTGCCTGTCCTGCTTTAGAAGAGATTTTAAGATCGTTTTATTGTTTTGTTTTTTTTAAATCACTCGGGAGACACGCACTTGAATACATGTCAAATATGCTTTTAAAGTGAAGTCCTGCTTGACAGTTCAGGTGCTCAGAGACTGACCTGCTGCAGGACCTGAGGATGGCACAGTCTCTACTTACCTTTAAAGGGACTACGAGGAATTTCGGAAAGCA
Source organism: Trachurus japonicus (assembly GCF_045865225.1). Lineage (NCBI taxonomy): Eukaryota > Metazoa > Chordata > Actinopteri > Carangiformes > Carangidae > Trachurus > Trachurus japonicus. The sequence continues at coordinate 15,525,175 of NC_140923.1, forward strand.
AAGTGTTTTCACACTACATTTCCCATGAGCCTCCGTGCACATGGTGAAATTCGGACGCAAGCGAAAACATTTGCCAAGAATGTTTTCATTAATCAAGAATGAAAGTCGTAGTTCCGACCATAAACGGCAGCGTCTGGGAAACCGAAACTAGGAAATGCTGGGTGAGCCGACCACTAAATAATAATATCAAAATAACTATAAAGACAAAACAATATATTTATTGAAAATGGACCCGTTAACAAGTGTGCGTAACGTAGATTTAGAAAAAGAAAAAATGTCTGCACACTGCTAAATAAAGCTCCCAATTTTTTTTTTTATTAATCGACAACGTTTCGACCACCTATGGGTCTTCTTCAGGTCATGACCTGCTTTATTTAGCAGTGTGCTGACATTTTTTCTTTTTCTTTCACTACTTTTTTTGTCCTGCACCTGCCTACTAGTTGGATGCGCGTGCACTTTCCTCCTTTGCTTAACGTAGATTCATCCACATTAATATGAGACTCTTTTATAACCAAAGCCAAACTCCTCGGGGTCTCTTTAAAAGAAATATAAAGACATATTGTTTTTATTTATCCATATATTCCCTTCTGTTTCACTGATTTTACTGCTTCTGCTTTATAAATGAAACTTGATTTGATTTGCACTCATTGACCATAAACCATCATTGTATTGTCTCATTAGTCTCGATGCTGATCGGTCTCCGTGTTTTGCTGCAGACTACGCTCAGTACAACATAAGCTCACACTTAGACCAGCTTGATTTTTTTTACTGTTACATAAGATACATAAGCTCTGCCATCCACAGACCGAGCTGCTTTACTCGATAGCTCCTCTGTGCAGCAGACACTCACACTGTTTAGGTCCGGGTGCCAGCGTCTGTGACAAACTTGCCTACAAATTTGTCTGTTTATTTTAGTGAAAACTTGTGCTCCCTGCGTCTCCAACAGGCCTTTGGCAGCGCAAAGACGGCAGAGAATAACAACTCCAGTCGCTTTGGGAAGTTCATCCAGCTCAACTACCTGGAGAGCGGTGTCATCAGAGGGTGAGGAGCAGTGTATATATATATATATTTTTTTTTCTGTACTCCTTTAAGGCTTCTGCACAGTTCAGTTTATCTTGGTTGATATATTTGTTTAGTTTCACAGTTCATTTTTCTTCTTATGTCATATTTGGATAATGTTGGCAACCTCAGCGGAGCTCCTCATGTTTTGTTGACATTCCCTTCTTGTTCTTGTCTCTTACAGGGCCGTTATTGAGAAGTACCTGCTCGAAAAGTGCCGCCTGGTGTCCAGAGATAAGACAGAGAGGTATAATGAAGACTCAACTTAAACTGCATTTCATATCCTTTGAGAAACATTCATAATTCACAATTAAATTCGAACATGGAAATTTGTCTCCACTGATACAAACCTTCACCGTCACACCATCGCAATTTTTGCACCTGCAGTAAAAGAGGTCACACACAAAACACACGACTTCACATGCGGCGAGTTAAAATGAAACCGGCATGAGACCTAATTGTCTGTATCTGCACTCTGCAACCTCTGATCCGCAGGAACTACCACGTCTTCTACTATCTGCTGGTGGGCGCGTCCAAAGACGAGCAGGGGGAATTTCATCTGTTGAAGCCGCAAGATTATCACTACCTCAAGCAGGTACCTTTGATCCGCGCTCTTTACAGCAGCTGTGATAGAGGACAGGGAGTAAAACATGATGTGTCATTACTGTAGGTGTTTTTATAGAAAGAGAACCAACATATCCTGAAACTCACCACAGTAAATTATAGTATGTCAAAGCCCATCCCTGTGTAGTGAATAAACAGACACAAAAAAGTGAAACTGCTTTTCAGAGCACAGTGCACCTGTTTTTAGTGTTTATTAACCAGTTTACATACTAGAGCTGCAACAATTAATCGAACAATAATCGATTATTAAATTAATCGTCAACTATTTTGATAATTGAATAATCGGTTTGAGTAATTTTTTAAGAAAAAAAGTCGAAACTCTCTGATTTCAGCTTCTTAAATGTGAATATTTCTGGTTTCTTTGTTCCTTTATGATAATAAACTGAGTATCTCTTTGGTTTGTGGACAAAACAAGACATTTGAAGACGTCATCTTGTGGTTTGGGAAACACTGATTGACATTTTTCAACATTTTTTAACATTTTATTGACCAAAACAACTAATCAATTTAATCAACAGATTAATCGATAAAGAAAATAATCGTTAGTTGCAGCACTAGTACATACTGACTCTTGTATGCATTTACACCTGTTTATTTTTGTCCTTTTGAAAACGTTTTTCCCTATTGGTCTCCATCTGGTTTCTGGTTTGTTTAACTTAGCGTGACAATACAATGTGGTCCCTTACCATTCCAGCTGAGGACCTGTTGTTTGCATTTTTGTCATTTGTAGCATTATTCATAGACGTATCCGTTCCAGCTGAATTCAAGGGTCATGGCTAATGTGCATAATAACCTGTTTTTCTTTATGCTTTGCCTTTGCTCAGACACATAAAATGTAAAGAAAGTGCAAACTTGAAGCTGAATGACATGCCAACACCTTGCAAATGTAAACTAATGAAATCAAGTCAGTGCATGCATACATACTGTAGAATAATAACAAAGAGGTTTACAGAGAGAGAAAGTACAGTACAAACGTGAAAATCCCTTTAGATTAACATGCATAGACCTCTGTGGCGGATGCTCAACATTTACCCCCCCCTGTCTCCCCCTGTATCGTCTCTCATTCCTCTGCAGCAAGACCTCCAAATAGACGATGAGCAAGAATTTAGGAAGGAGTACAAGAGGCTGCATCAAGCTATGGAAATGGTCGGCTTCCTGAGCTCCACCAAGAAACAGTACGTACAAACAACACGACTGAAATGCTGCAGGCAACTGGAGCAGTGTGTGTATATAGTTTTGAAGAATGGTCAACAAAAGAGTTATTGCACCCTTTTAGGAGGTGCTTGTATAACCACAAATGTCACTTGGAAATGTCCAGAATAAAAACAAAGTGTTTCCAGAAAATAATTACCTCATCAAGGGGCAGAGCTGCACATGCCAGAGGGTTAAGAGCAAATATTACTGCAATACTTCTCACTAACTTGCTCCTCTAACTAAAAGGGTGAAGAAAGCTAAGACATTTCATTCTGTTTCACTTGTCCGTCAGACTTGTGTTCAGCGGTTTACATTGACAGTTATGAGCTGGCTGCACCGATCTATCTAAAAGTCGCTGGAGTGCACTGTTACTGAACAATGTCTAAAAAGTTTCTTGCTGTCAGTAACAGGTCAGAGCTTGTCAAGGCAAGCAGGAGAAAAATGCACCAAGCATGTCGGCAAGTGCCTGACAGCCTGGGGACACGGCGTACACGTAACAGCGCTCGCAGCATGATTTGTAACCTGTTCAGCTTGGTGCCTCGATCTGCTGCTGAATCACCACTCTGAGGCCGTAGCTGTTCATGTCAGGATGAACTAACGAACTGAACTACTTGTTCCCCAAAGGAGCTGATGATGAGATAAATCATTGAAGAAAAGTAGAGACAGTAAAACGTTGATGTCATCAATTATTCACTACTCATCGCTTCTATCTGCACCTCTAGAGGAACTTGCTCACTGTCAGAACTGATGTTTGTATCAACAGAGAAAAGTCTGGTGGAGCAGACGCTGTTGTTATTTTGGCTATAAATGCACGAGTTTCACAACAGCTCAGAGTTATTTCCAGCCGACTGATACTCATACTCATACTGAACTCACAGCAAGGTAAACAACAGAAAAAGAGATAGAAACAAGATTATAAAAGACACAATAGTCTGTAAAAAAGTAGATATGAGAATGTAAGGAGAAAAAGTCAGTCATAATAAAGTTACACTGGAGTCTTAACCAGAAATCAAATCTGAAATAAGGTTGAAACTGGATTTTTTAATCTTATCCTTTCAAAAAAAAAACTTCCCTGAGTAATAACTGTGTATTTGAGAAGTTCACTGCGACCCTGTGAAGCTATTTCAGGGAGAAACCTTCAGTTATTTTAACCTTACTTCATTCTAGTAACCAAGAAACAAACACAAAATCAGTCTGACTGACCAGTGATCAAATGTTGAGTCAAAAAATAAACTCTCCACGCTCCATTTGATTCTTGTTGATATCATATCATCGCATTCGACTGTCTTCCTCGCCCTCATCGTGCTACGACTGAGAGAGAGAGAGCCTCCAGCCACTTAAGCCATGTGTTTGTGTGTGTCTTTGTACCATGCAGCATATTTTCCATCCTCTCTGCCATCCTCCACCTTGGAAATGTGACGTTCACCGCAGCCGAGGACACTCAGGACCTGGAGGTCGGACCTGCTGAAGTCTTGACGACGCTATCTGATCTGCTCAAGGTTTGTTCCTGCAGCCGGAGTTAACTATCGACACTTCACTTCCAAGTGTTGTGTTTTTACGTGTTATGTCAACAAAACTCAATGCACAGTCACTTATTTAAAACTTATATAAAATATTCTCAGTGAGCAGTGAGCAGAGCCACTTCCCTTAAAGCGATAGTTCACCCAAAATTCAAATTTCACTCATTATCTACTCACCCTCATGTCGACTAAGGGCTGGGAGAAGTTTCCTCCGTGGCTTCTCTGAGTTACAGCGGGGCTCGGCGCAGCACTGCATGTCCATATGACGGTTGCGAACAGAGCTCACTTTTCTTCGTCTAAAAAGACACACCAAAAAACATCCAAATACCTCCATAGTCCTCGTCTGTAATGTCCCTCTTGTATTGAAGCCCCGACATGAGAAATTGTTCCGAAAAAAATTAAATAAATCTATGTTTTAAGCTTGTTTGTAGCGGAAGCTCCCAGCACTGCTCTTCTTGGTCCGTCCAAATCTTGCGCGATTTGCACTGATGCCGGTGCAAATCGCGCCATTACAGGGACATTACAGACGAGCACTATGGAGGTATTTGGATGTTTTTTGGTGTGTCTTTTTGGACGAAGAAAATCGAGCCCCGTTCGCGACTGTCATATGGACATGCAGTGCTGCACGGAGCCCCACTGTAACTCAAAGAAGCCACGGAGGACTCTGAAACTTCTCCCAGCCCTTAGTCGACATGAGGGTGAGTAGATAATGAGTGAAATTTGAATTTTGGGTGAACTATCCCTTTAAAGAAGAGCAGTTTTATCAACACACCTAAAATAACTTTCTCTGTTGTTTAAAAACAGGTGTCACTCTGCAGATTAATAATGTATTATTTTCCACATTAATAATGCATTATTGTATTTTTGAATCCTCTCCCTCAACAGTTTTGTTTCTGCTCTTGTTCATCACCAGGTGAAGAAGGAGCTGCTGGTGAAGGCTTTGACCACGAGGAGAGTAGTGACCGCCAAGGCCTCTGCTGTTGCACAGTACACACTACAAGAGGTATACAGTTTAAATTCTCCACTATTTAATAATTAAATATAATGATATACTCAAATCATCAGATCTCAAGCAGCAAATTTGTTTTATTAAACTTTTTTTAATTTCAGTTGAGAAAATTGTGTTTTGTATTTTGATCTCATTGTGTTTTTAATATGAAACTGAGTCGATTTTAATTTGCTCTGTTGGATGTTTTTGCGTATTCAGGCCTTTAAAGCGCGAGACTCCATGGCCAAGTCTTTATACAGCGCTCTGTTCGACTGGATCATCCTTCACATCAACCATGCCATGTTCAACAGACGAGACATGGAGGAGTCGGTCTCTGTAAGTCGCTGATTAGCACTGATGAAATTCATTATCACATTGCCAGGAGAAGACTGTCTCTTTTCTTGTTGTGCTGGTTATGAATTTTCCTTTTCCTGTCATTTTTCAACTTTTTTTTAGTGTTTGTCCCTCGGCGTGTTGGATATGTTTGGATTCGAGAACCTCCAGACAAACAGCTTCGAGCAGCTGTGCATCAACTACACCAACGAGAAACTGAAGTATTACATCAACCACAACATCTTCAAGCTTGAGCAAGTGGGTAGAGATATTTTCAGCTTTTCTGTTTTTCTGTTTTGACTTGCATTACATTTGCATGGACTTACCAGAACTGAAACTTTTTATCCACTCGTCAGTGCCTGAAAATACTTTAAATATCCAACAATATCTTAGATTATACTGTATATTAATAAATTTGACTTACATCGCCTTAGAGACAGACATAATATACTGCTCCACCATTTTAGTTGTATTTCCTTTTCTTAGATCCAGTTGGCAATATGGAGTCTTAAAACCTGTGGGAAATATCATACTGTGTTAACTCTGCTCTCTATGTTTCTCTGTGTTTCTATTCCAGTACGGGCCGATTGGCTTTCGCTACTGCTATATTATGCTTTATCAGATGCCACAGACTAAAATTAATTAATATAAACTTCACCTGATGATAAGACTGTCTTTAACAATTCTTCTTTCAGGAGGATTACGTGTCCGAGGGCATCACTTGGCAAAACGTCGACTGCACCGACAACAGCGGCTGCATTCAGCTGATCAGCATGAAAACAACCGGACTCTTTGACCTGCTGGATGAGGAGAGCAGGTATGTGAACACAAACATTTAATATGGTGAAGTGACCGATAAACATTTAAGGCGAGACACCCCAGGCAAAAACACTGTTTTTTCATGCACTGATCAATTTTGAGATTTTTGGCTATTTTTTTTCCTTAACATGTATTCTTTCATAAAAGTCAAACAAAATGGTAGAAAATCCACATTAAGGTGGTTATTTTACATCATTTTGTCTCTTTTGTTGGTAGATTTCTCCTAAATTCGCCAAAAGTTAACATGCTACTGTGACATACTGTGCTGTGCTTGTTGTCTGACCCATGTCATGTCAGGTATCACTGTAAAGCTCTTTCTCTCCTGAACAATGATGTAGGCTTCAAAAATTGTCATCTCCTCCATATCCGCAACCAATCGTAAAAGTACAATTTACATTAACAACCTATGGAATTTTACAGTACAAGTCTTTAAAGGCTGTTTTCTCAAAATGAGTTTTTCCTCAGACTCTGAACCCGAAATCTCAACTTCAGCAGCACTTACAGACACCAAACCTTCCAGTTTTATTCCTGTCTATATTCTGAAGGTTTTTACAGAGGGGATTGTTGATATATCATTCAGAGCCTGATTTATACAACATTTTATTCCTAAAAACATGGCGAAATTGGATTTTTTAGGGCTGGTGACAGTATTTTCTCATTTACACTACATTTATGAGCCTCCGCGCACCGTGAAATTCTTCGACCGGCGCAAGACAGACTCGTGTTTTCATTCCTCAAGAATTAAAGTCAGAGGTTCGAAGACGATCAGATACCGTCATAGTTCCGACCATAAACAGCGATTCGGCGGCGTTATTCTCATGACTCGCCACGAAACCGAAAGTAAAGAAAGCTGGTCGGCTCGCCCAGCATTTCCGCCACCACTAATAATAACAAAATAACGATAGAGACAAAACAATATATTTATCTAAAATGGGCCCATTAACAAGTGTGGGTAGCGTAGATTCATCCACATTAACGTGAGACTTTTTTATAACCAAATAGAAACTCCTCGTTGTCCCTTTAAACAGATGGAAGAATCATGGATATTGTATTGTTTACACTACCTGTCAAAAAAAAAAAAGTCACCGCTTGGATTTAACTAAATAGGTCAAAGCCTCCCATTGGATAATTACTGCATGGATGATTATGTTTCAGCTGGCAACAACTTATTTTAACCCTGACTGATGCAGTCTCATTTCTTAAACAACCATGTCAGAAGACACATCCTGTGGTCGTGGAAAATACAGTATGTTAATCTGTTTCAGAAGGGTCAAATTATTGGCATCAAGCAAATAAAACATCTAAGGAGATTGATGAGACTAAAATTGGGTTACGCAAGGATAGTATAGAACCATCATCTTCAAGGAAGTAATGTGGTCCAATGTGACCACAGAGTCCAGACCTGAACCCTGTTGGGAATCTTTGAAAAATTAATACAACTCTGGATGGAAATAAATGTTGTGACATTGCAGAAGCTTATCGAAATGATGCCACAGCGAATGCGTGCCGTCAAATTTAAAGGCGGTCTAACGAAATATTAGAGTGTGTGACTTTTTTTTGGACGGGCAGTGTATTATTACAGCAGTGTTTGACATTATTGTCTCAGGCTCTTTTGTGAAAGAGTCACAGTTATTATATTGTTATGTAACATATGCTGTCAAATAATATTATTTATTACATCCAATCACTAATATTTATTATATTACCGTATCTTCAAATTAATAACTTCAAATTTCATCATCAGTTTAGTTGTCAGAAGCTCATAACCCAGTCAGTCTGTTCAGTTGAACTTCTGTTGCTGTTCACATGCTCTGTTTTTCTTTTCTCTTTCTTTTTTCTTTCCCCAGATATCAAATGTTGAAATCAATATTTAGTTCTTCTCTCTCTCTCTCTGTGTGTCCTCAGCCTCCCTCAGGGCACAGATGAAACCCTGCTGGACAAGCTGAAGCAGCAGCATCAGGACAACCCACTCTTTGTAACCTCTCCTAATACAACGCTGACTTTTTCCATCCAACACTTTGCTGGGAGCGTTGAATATCACATCAAGGTGGAGTTATTTGCCCCACACTGGAAACATTGCATACATATACACACAATATTCTTCAGTGTAAATCACAATTTCCCCGGCTACATTTAAATTCAGTAAACATACGTTCGATCATTCCTCTGTATCAGAGTGTTGGTCTGCGGCGGCCTTGATAGATAAACCAGTGTGGGAAAACCCTGAAGAATCTGTGTGAACCAAGTGAATGATTAACGCTGCTCCCTCCTCTGCAGAGACTGTGGATTTATTGTGAAGTTTCTAACGCTGAATGATGAACGTGGAAGCGCCGTGGATTCGCAAGCAACAGTAAAAACTATTGCATTGCATATTGATGATGATGATTGTTGTCGTTTTGCAGGACTTCAAGGAGAAAAACACGGAGCACATGCGTCCTGAAGTCGTCTCTCTGCTACGGAGCAGCGAGCGAGCCGTCCTGCATCACCTGGTCGCATCGAGCCCGGACGCTCTGTTCAGATGGGGCGTCCTCCGAGCCACCATCCGCATCCTCACCGTATTCAAATACCTGGGACGCCAGCGGGCAGAACAATGTAGGTTACCTTTTTTTTAATTTATTTTTTTAACCTTTATTTAACCAGGAATAATCCCATTGAGATTCAGAATCTCCTTTGCAAGGGGGTCCTGGCCAAGAAAGCAGCACAGTACATCCACATCAAGTACACATTTGGACAACATCAACAAAACAAACATAAAAACAGCTAAAACAGTAACAGCAAATCACATCAATACATTATAATCACCAGCTGCGTTCGGTGAGAGAACATGTGCATTCAGTAGTCAAATGATCCTAGCTTTAAAATCTTCCATACTTGGGAGATAATCCAATTTAAGATGACTCTGTAATTTATACCAGGACGAGGGTGCGAATGCTTTGAAGGCACTTTCCCCAAAGACAGTCCGTGTACGAGGAATAGTTATTAGTTATTAACTGATTCTCATTTACAAAATGACTTGGGTTTTTTTGTCAGTGTAACAAATTACAACTCGACTGTGGATATGTAAAGCTGATTACAGCTAGCTTATCAGGAGTGACATGTTTGTTTAGCTTGACCTTTTCTGAATGACTCAACTCTACACCATCAACTTTATTTTTTCTTATTTATTCTTTTGAGTAATTGATTATGTACAATGGACTTGTTGTATTGTCACAAACAGTAGCTGCCAGACGAAGCTCCCGCAAAACCCTCAGAGAGTTGAAACAGCGCAACAGTACTATGGACCGACTGTCCAGGTAAAAACTACAATACTGTCACCTTCTTTTTGTTTTCATTCTTCTCCAACCAAATGTGTTCTCGGGTTTCCCAGGTTTAATTATAAAAATGCACAAATACAAATACAAATCTCATCAGAAATAGAGATAGGTGAGTCTTTCTTCAAGCTGTATGGTAGTTCATCCCAGCAGTCTGGTGTGAGCACTGGAAACCAGTCTGAGTTGGACATTAGCCAATCTTTTCCCCGATGGGGCGACTCTGTTATCAACTCACCTAAGGAGGTTAAACATCTCAGGAGCTTTGACATCATGACCTTGTAGATGAAGACACAAGTATGCTGATAGTGTGTCATTGAAATGTTTGTTTACGTTTTTCAGAGAGAAAACGATGAACCAGAGTAAAAAATGTTGTAACTTACCATTTCTTACCCTTTGCTATCAAAGTTAAAATACTTCTCTTTACATTTACAGCACCAGTCTGACTCTAGATTTCTCCTTTGATCACGCTGACGAACATCCCCTTGAAGTGTTCGAAGACCTCTTTGCCAATTTTGAAAAGAGAAAGTAAGTGGGCCAAATGCGTTTAATTTAAGCACATTGATTTTGACCTGTCATGCTGCTTTAAACTTTTTTCCCTCATTATATTTCCAGAACCATTTGGTTTTCACAGAAACTCATTTTGTCTGTATTTTCTGCAGGAAGAGCAGAGGTGGTCGACAGAAGCAGGTCATCCCAAAGGTAAAGCGTTAACGGTGCAGCGTCAGTGAAGCTCAGTGCTTTAAAAAAATCATCTCAGAAGTAGAACTGGCTCTCAGATGTATCTCATTTCTGTTTCTGTTTTTGTTTTATCAAACAGAACCTCATGGATGTGCGTTCGCTGCAACATGTTGTTGGTCTCACTGCACATGACCGAACCAGCAAATCCATCTTCCACCCTCACCAGAGAAAAAACCTGCCCACAGTTGGCGCTCAGTTTCAGGTTTGTCACTTTTGCTGATTATTATCAATCTGAAAGGAAAGAAAAGTGTCCTGATATTCATTTTCATTCATAAAAGTAAAGGTCTACCTATATATAAAATACATCGCCCTCAAAAAAGTCCCAACTATGCATTTATGGTTGAACAAAATTGAGCTTTTAGGTGCTAATTATTATTACCATTATTCTCATGTATCCCACAGGCCTCGGTCAGAAAGCTGATGGAGACGATTGAAAAAGCCGAGCCTTTCTTCATTTTCTGTATTCGCTCCAATGCCGAAATGGTAATGTCATGTATGAATCTGTCCTGGTAAACTTTAAGTCCCTCATCCTGGACAGGTAAACATGTTTGATCCCTGTGGAAATGTTGTGTTTACAGAAGGAGCTGCACTTTGATGATGAGCTTGTGCTGCAGCAAATCAGGTACACGGGCATGCTGCAGATGGTTCACATCCAGAAGTCTGGCTACAGCGCCAAATACACGTTCACGGTGAGATGAACATAAATATCCAGATATGTTAGATATTTAAAGGAATTTGATATTAAAGCAGATATCAGTGGAATGTTTTTGTTAATATAAGTCCTAAATAGTCCTATTTTCCGTCAGCAATCACTTACATGAAGTATTTCAGCCTAAACACGAGTCTCTCCGTCACTCTGCTCTGCTGTAACCCGAGGAGAAAATTTTCCTTGTGGGATACAAGTGTTATCCAATGAGGGGAGAGAACGGCATGAAGGGCTGTGTGTGCAGCCAAGGGATGCGCGTGAATGTGGTGACGTAGCACGAGGACCAATTGATGCCTGACAAGGGCGGGGGCTGCTAACTCATGGTGCGTTCAAGGAAACTCGTACTTTGTGTTTTTCCTTCCTGTGAAGTCATACCAGTTCGATCTGGTACGAGTTCACGGGTCGGAAGTTACGAGTGGCCGTTATAGGGAACTTTCACAGACAACAGGACGGTAAAAACACGAGCTACGGGTTACCTGGAACGCTACCAAGTCGTAGTTGTGACTTGAAGCTGTAACTTACGGTTTCAAAAGCCTGCCTTGAACACAGCATTAGCCGAAACGGCCGTGCCGCTGTTATCTGCTTTAAATGAACAAGTAAGACTTTATGTCTGTCATGTCAGTTATTTGCATTCCTGATGCTGTTTTTCTCTTGATAACAGGAGTTTGTCGACAAGTTCAGGGTGCTGCTGCCAAAAGGAGCGACTGCAACTCCCGAGGACATAACTCAACTGTTTGAGAGGATGAAACTGGATAAGTCGGCCTACCAAATAGGAAAAACCAAGGTTAATCATGTCGCTGTCTGTGATTTATGATTATCATTATAACATGGCGCTGTGAGGATAAAAGTGGTGTTGATGAACAGGACACGTGGGTCATTTATCCGTGTCTCTGTAATGGTGTTTGGATTTGAAAATGTTAAAATGACATGCGGTTCTTTTGTGAACATTAAAACGTCTCTTAAGCTAAACTGCTTTACTCTCACATAGCCATGAATCAGAGAGCGCTGTCGGCTACTAAAAACAGCCTGGTAGATTTCATGCTTTAGTCATAAAAACACAGTCACATCAGTGATGTACATAATAAAATATTACACCGACTCGACGGGACAGCCGGGCCTCGTGCTTTGATCTCGCCTCACGCCTCGTGTGCCTCCCTTTCATCTACTCAGGTGTTCCTCAAGCAGAAGGAGAAGCAGCTGCTCCAAGAAACTCATAACAAAGAAGTGATGCGTCGAATCATCACACTGCAACGCTGGTTCCGTACCTGTCTGATACGAGTGCACTTTCTGCAAAAGAGAGACGCCACAGTCCTCATACAGGTACGTTTTATATAAGAACAACAGCACATTTAAAAAGGTACTGTAGGAATCTCTTCAGGGAAACCAATTTCACCCACACATGCATGAAAGTTCATTAAATAAATGAGAGCAACAAAACCACACAGTCCTCATCTTCAGAGTGAATAAAGTGGATAAAGTAAAACAAAAAACAAATAAAGACTTTGACACTAGGATTTCTGTTGCTTCAGAGGTGCTGGCGTCAGTTTTATGAAGATCAAAACCGAGCTGCCACGGTGATCCAGACGGCCTGGAGGACTTCCCTGAAGAGGCCAAACGACCAGCATGAGGAGGGGGGAGACGAGAAAACATCGAGCACCCGGTCTGGACGGGACAGGTATAGTACACACACGCCACAGGACTGTAGGAGGACCAGCTGCTGCTGCTGCTGCTGCACACGAGATTAATACACAGATTTAAAGTCACTCTGTTAATTGATTTTCCACCAACACTCCTGCATTTGATGTTTAATGTGTAGCAGGATATTATTCTGAGAAAATATCGCATATCACTATTTTTTTAACATGTTTTACACAGACAAGTGTTTAATCCAGTACTTTTATGAGATTATTCTTTAATCTAGATGGATGGATGGATGGATGGATGGATGGATGGATGGATGGATGGATGGATGGATGGATGGATGGATAGATAGATACTACTAGATAGATAGATACTACTAGATAGATAGATAGATAGATAGATAGATAGACTTTATTGATCCCAAGCTGGGAAATTACGTAAGTGCATTTCAGTAACCATATAACAGATTTTTTTTTTTACCATTTACATTATGGATGCAGTTTCTGTGATCTCAGTCTAATGTAATAGTTCTTTCATTACAGCTTGACAAAAAAAGAGTTAAGGCGGCAGCACAACTTGGACCCCAGCCCCAGCAGGACGCAGCAGGTCGACCCAGTCAATGGCCAGACGGCGCAGAGGGACCAGAGCAGGGAGAGACGAGGATCCCCTCCGCCTCTCAACAGACCCCTCTCTCTCCCTTCGGACACGAAAGTTAGCGGCGGCGATCGGTCCCCCAGCCCTAAGAGCAGCTCGCTCCAGCGTTACAAAGACATGGGGGGCATCAAGGAGAAGGCCGTGAGGTGGAGGGAGCGACAGAGCGAGGGCGAACCGACAGACGAGTCCAGCCCAGAAATCAACCGGCGAGGAAACAAGAAAGATGAGTTTCAGTAAGTTTCCATTGTGTTTCATTAATCTTAAAGGGATAGTTCAACATTTTGGCAAATTCACCTATTGCCATAATCCCTACAGTCATAGCAGTAGGTTCATGACCTTTAATTATCGGTGCATGTTGTTGTGAGATCAGCGGGGCAGAGACGCGAGCTGCTCAGCAACAATGGAGGTGAACAGTACAGGTCCCCTGTCCCTCATCAAACTCATCAAATACACAATCCAACAGCTCCAGAACACTCTGGTGGACAAGTTGTGACCTGCACATTCACCACACTATGAGATAATCATGTAACATTATATAACATTACGACACATGAAGCAAATATTCTACTTATGCTTTTGAAATCACTCCGCCGAGCAGCCGTGTCTGGGAATGTAGTTTCGGCCGCATTTGCCTCGAAAACAACTCTGTCTCGTAATGTTACATTATTATTTCATAGTGGATTGTGTATTTGATGAGTTTTGAGGGACAGGGGACCTGTACCGTTCACCTCCATTGTGTTCACTGAGCAGCTCACGTCTCTGCCCCGCGGATCTCAAAACAACATGTGTAACGGAGGTCCGCAGGTGTGCCACAGTCACGAGGTACCAGTAAGGAGAAGTGACAGGTTGTACTGGAAGTAAACTCACTCACCCATAAAAGACGTGCTAACCAATTTGCCAAGCGGTTGTCAACCTCTTGGCGAAACGGTTAGCATCGTCGCCTGTGGTGCGGGAGGCTGCGGGTTCGATCCTCGCTCAGGGCAGGTCGCAGAGTACACACACACACACACCGGTTACACATGCACCGATAATTAAAGGTAATGAACCTACTAATATGACTATAGGGAAATGGCAATAGGTGAATTTGCCAAAATGTTTAACTATCCCTTTAACACGTGTTTCTATGTTTCTGTGTAGAGTCTTATCTTAGTCCGGCAGTAATCCACAGCTCTGCTCTTGTTTCCATCTGAAAACAGACTCAAAGGGAAGTCCATGTCGGTAGATGAACTGTCCAAGATCAGCTCATCAGGCTCCGACAGTTCACCTTCTGCCAATGAGGTAACCTTTGTCCAAGTGTTAGGACACAACCCACGGCTGTGTGACTGCATATTTAACTTCAACATTCAATCCTTTTTCTTGTTCCTTTGCTACGAAGTTGTTGGTTTCCTTTACAAGAACAAATGTGGGATTTGGCTTCTCAAAGTGCTGTAGTTGTTTGTACTTGTTGGTCTATGTGAAGCAGACAAACCCACGACAGAAGGTCTGCACACATGAATCTAGAAAAAAGGCCTCCCAGTCTGTGCCTCATCACCTCTCCTGGCCCAATTAGGTCAGAGTGCGCCTCCGCAAGCAGCCCAAACGCAAGCGGCGCTTAGCCTACGCCCGCAGCGGTTTGGTGATTAACTTTGGGGGCTCCAAGGAGAAAGAGTACTGGAGCTTTCCGCTGCCTCCGATCAGCCCCAATGTGGTCGGCATGAAGAGCTCGGCCAGTAGCGTGGACGTCCGGGGCCTCCAATCCCAGGTCAAGGTACTGACCAAAGGGACATGTTGACCGACAATGACCCTCCTGTGCATGTGCAAGGCCCTGCATGTGTATGTCCCACATGGTCTCAAGGTTTCATTGTTGCGAAACTTCACGTTTCTCTTCCGCAATGCAGCACGATGAAAAAAAAGAGAGCTTTCAAAAGGAGGGAAATACTGAAGCCGTTTCTAAAGCTCATTTCTGATCTTTTTTTTTGTCCCCTCAAAGAAATGAGCCGCAGGTCAGCAGGTACAGATGAAGTTGCTCTTGAGTTAGTGTGTTTGTAGGTTTTTTGTTAAGTTTTTTTGTCGTTGTTGTCTTACAGTTAAGAATCCTTTAATCACAGAGGATTTAACAATGATTATGTATATAGTACGCACACGCCAGAAATCAAGCATGAATTTGATTAATAAGGAAACTATTGTTGAAATCAATGTTAAATTAATAAACGTTTGTTGCGTCTATTGATTTATCAGGCCGCACTGTCTTTTCAACCATATGTGGCAACTTATGTCAAATGACATTAAATAAATATACAGATCAGTTATTGTACTTTAAATAATGTAAACAGCACTGGAGCAGACTTGTAAGGTTTATATTATTGGGGACAATAACATCTAATAATATAATTATGGTTGTATACCTTTGTCTTACTAACCAGTTCAGTAGAGTAGAGGATCTGAAAGAGGGAAGTGATATAGCTGTTAAAATGTGAACTAATTTTTGCTCGTACTAATTAAAGAAAAAAGGTGAAAGTTGAGGTGACAGCAAGAAATAACGTAGCTTTGCATGATCAATAAATATGGTGACGGACTATCACTGTCATGGTAACATTTTATCATGCTCATGGGGGTGTGGTGTGGTGGTGGGAGTCTCTCTGAAGACACGGGTGTGGCCACTGCAGGGGAACATGGTGGAGAAAAAACACTAACACTGTGACCTGACACATCTGATTTTACAGTGTTTTTTTTAGATTTTTACATTCACAGGAGTTGATTATGTTTCAAGTTGAAGCATGTTGCTCATGTTCTGATACTTTTGCAGATGAAACTACAAACCGATGGCGCCCGGTTCAGCCTCCAACCGAGGTCGAACAACGAGGACTCTAGACAACGGGGGTCGACCCAATCACTCGTATCCCCTGAGAAGTAAAACGCTTCTTTCAGTTGAATAATGAGTGTTTCAGAAGCAAATTTATTGTCATTGATATTACTAAATATAATGCAGAGTGAGTGGAGTTAACACATTTTTCACTCTTTTCTCTGCAGGGTTTGGTTTCTCAGTAAATTCCTGCGGAAACGGGGGCCCAAAACTCCCCCAAGCAACGATTCAGACAAAACCAGTAAGTTAAAGATTTCAAACCCTGGTCTCAAAAAGTAGTGCATTTTAATTGTACACTTATAATGGGCTGTAATATAAACATGTGTGTAGTATAAGGAGGAAACAGTGACATGGTTACAGCTTTTTGCATGTAAATGTTATTTTTTCTTTGTCTATCCACTAGCCTATTATATCATATATCATATACCACTGGTATTCAGACTTCCTCTGTTGCCATCTGGAGGTTATTTACTCAACAGCAACAACTACTGTCAAACTTAGTTCTTAAATTAAATGGCAGTTTTTCAGTGTCCTGTACAGTACATCACTAGTAGATATAATGTTTAAATCTCACATCAGACTAATGATGATGGTGTTGTCTCTTCCTGTGTGACCCACAGTCACTCTGCCCAGCTACTCTCCACATCCCTACCACATGCCCAACCAAAGCAGCGGGAGGGTGAGTCGGACCCCGACCATCCGAATCAGCCGAGCCACGAGGGCGATCGAGTGGAACACGTCTCTGGACCGAGAGATCACCGACCCCAAGGAGCTACGAAACCTGGACGAGTTCCTCGGAAACCAGGTGAGAGGAAGTAGAAGTACTGTCTATTAATAGCATTAATAACTTACAAATGCTGCACAGGAACTGCAGACTTCCCTAGTCTGAGTCTATTTATACAATTTTAAGTTTATATTCATGTGATTTGTTTTATAATGACCTATTTATGTACTGTATCTCTTCTTCTCCTAGTGTCAGTGTTGGGGAGACTTAAACTACATGTACATAGCTACATAGAACTACAATTTGCTACATTCACTACATTCATATTTTGTGCTGCGTCAAGTATTTCAACTACTTTTTGGGTCATTTTTTGTAGTTTAACTGCTCAATTTACAAATAACATGAACCAGAACCGACTGTCTGATAAAAACTTTGAGAGATGCTCATGTGTCGTGTCAACAAGCGATTCTGCCCTGGCATCTAGTGCTAGTGCCGTAGTGTTAGAGCCTCTGAAGTTCCTGTCATGGTTTTAAACATTGTTATTCAAGAATATGGTGTAGAATATGTCTATTGTCTACCTCTTTGTATTTTTTATTACATTTTTTGTTGACTGATTTACATTTCTGATTTACAAGTGGGTGTTGGGGTTAGGATTTTCATTTTCTCTTTATATTAACCCACATGTTTATGGTGAACCTACAGTATGTTGACCAAAAATGTCAGCTTTTTTTCTTTAAAAGAATAAAACTGAGTTGAGAGGCATATTTCTGCTGGCATGTGAATTTTTTGTAGGCTATTATATTTTGTTGATTTATTTATCGCTGAGTTAAATGAGTATAAGTAGCTTCCCCAACACTGCCTAGTGTTTTCCTGTGTTCTTCTGCTATATTATTATTATTCATTTGTCTCCAACTTAGACATATTTCTGGCATTTTGTAAAATATTTCCACCTGGCTTTGCTCACTATTTTCCTCACCTTTTTTATCAGGTGAATGACCTGCGATCAAGAGTAAAAGAGCTGTCGCAAACAGAGGGCATCTTCCTCACAGCCACCATGCAGTTCAGAGAGACCATCAAGGGCATGTACTCCGTCCAGGTGAGTCGGCGTCTTTCACTGTACAGGGAAATAAATCAAAGCTGCATCTAGTTTTTTTTTTTTGGAAAGTAAAAATGGTGACTCACTGAAATGATCCGGTTTGTTTTGATCAACAGAAGCCACAAATCGCCTACAAAGATCTGATGAAAGGCTACCACAACAAAGTGACCACGCTTGCTGCACCCAAGAAGAAGGCAGAGGTCTCGCTGGTGGTCAACCTCTTCCAGTCGGTGCTGGACGGCTTCATCAGGGGCGAAATGAAACGAGTGGAGTCTGAACCATCCAAGGTAAATCTGTGAATTCAATCAATCACCACTCTGAGAATGAAATTTATCACTTTCCTCACTCTCGTCTCTCACTTCTGGCTTCTCTCTCAGGCGACCAAGACGACAAAGACAAGGAGGAAAAAGGACAAATGTGTAAGTTTAATATTATATGCACTATAAGGTTTCCTCATTATGAAGCTAAGATTTAAAAAAAATCCCAATGTAACGTCTGCACACCATGTGTCTCCAGTTTGATAGTCCTCTGGATCACCTGTTCAGCACGTACCAGGTGAACATCATGCAGTCGTGCGACTTGTGTGGCTCCTACATCTGGGGGATGGAGAAAGCCTACATGTGCAGTGGTGAGTTCAAGCAGCTGCACGACACAAATATAATGGAATTTAAAAACGTACAATTCATTTTTTTTCTCTCTTATTTTTCCATTTTAGCGTGCAAGTTAATCTGTCACAAAAAGTGCCTGGACAAAATCATCACAGACTGCTCAACACGATGCGCCAGGAAGGTACGACAAACGGACATTTGTTGGGATCTTACCGCCAATCGTCTCAAAATATCCCAATATCCACAAATCTCTCACGTTTACTTCTCTCGTCTCTCCGCATGATGACAGGATGACAGTGTGCCGGGCTCGCTTCACTTCGGTGTGCAGGTGTGTGTCCTCACCAGTAAAGCCAACCCTGTGCCCTTGGTGGTGGAGCTGCTGCTGATGCACATAGAGTTAAACGGCCTCTACACCGAGGGCATTTACCGCAAGTCGGGCTCTGCCTGTCGAGCGAGGGAGCTCCACCAGATTCTGGAGACGGGTAAGAAATTTCTCGATCTTTTTTTCTTAATACGGTAATACAGAATAACTGGCTCAACTTGGTATGGTTTTCTGTTTATTATTAAGAGCCAAGATTTCCTTAGTCTTATCTATCACTATAACGGCCACTCGTAACTTCCGACCCGTGAAGTCGTACCAGATCGAACTGGTACGACTTCACAGGTCGGAAAAACACAAGTTACGGGCTGCCCCGAACGCACCATAACTTCTTGTCAGCCGATGGAGTTAGCAGCCCTCGCCCTCGTCATGGATCTATTGGTCCTCGTCCCTACGTCACCACATTCACGCGCATCCCTTGGCTGCACACACAGCCCTTCATGCCGTTCTCTCTCCTCATTGGATAAAACTTGTAGGATACGAGAAAAGTTTTCTCCTCGGCTCAGAGCAGAGGGACTGAGAGACCCGTGTTTCGGTCCAAACACTCTATGTAAGTGATTTCTGTCGGAAGATATAACTATTTAAGACTTATATTAACACAAATATATCGCTTACTTCTGCTTTAACCATTGCAAATTCTATATTTGAATCGTTTATGATAGTGAAATTCAACTCTGTAGACTTAGAAATAATTTCAAAGACAACTGATTGCCCTCTGGGATATAAAAAGATCTGTTCTTTTCTATTAACTTAGGTAATGCTACATTTTGTTGTGTGTTTGATGTGTTGTGGTGCCAGATCCAGAGTCGGCGTGCCTGGAGAATTACCCCATCCACACCATCACGGGGATGATGAAGCGATGGCTCCGTGAGCTGCCTGACCCCCTCATGACCTTTTCCCTCTACAACGATTTTCTTCATGCTGTGGGTGTGTAAATGTTGACAGTGTTTTCATTTTTCAAAGTTGAACCGTGACAAGTACGGCCCCTGATGGATGACTGGTTTATGAATCTGTTAGAAGGGGAGATGGTAACATATGCAAACAGAATCAGGCGGTTAGATGTGTTAGATGTGTGTGATATCTTAGCTGATGACTTTTATGGAGCTGTGATCAGTGTTGTGGAGGGAAACACTGTGTAAATTGTTTTATATAATACAAGATGTCTACAAGTTTTAGAAATCCACTTTGCTCCTCATACACAACAAACATAACCGTGTAGGAGCTGTCCACTCCTCTTCTTATCATGTCAGGTGCTACATGAAGTTGGCTGTCATTGTGATTATGGCTGTAATTTATTATTTATACTATTAATTACTCTACTGATTATTCTATTTTTGTAAAGAAAGTCAGAAAGTAGTGGATAGAATTGCACCACACTGATGTATTTAGTTTTGTCCAACCAGCAGTCTAAAACCCAAACATATTATGATAATCAATATGAATATGAATTGTCTGATATGAACATTTATTTTAAAAAGTTGACAAAATCATTCATGTCTGTTTTTTTCCTCCAGAGCTGCCAGAGAAAGCTGAGAGAATAAGAGCTGTGTACCAAAAGGTTGATGAGCTGCCTCCTGCTAATTACAACACATTAGAGAGGCTCATCTTTCACCTTGTCAGGTAGGAAAATTGTTTTTAATTATTATTTTATTTCAGTGTATTTGTGTGTGAGCAACATCCTTAGAGACTTTGACCTCTATGTCGTTTAGGGTTGCTAAGGAAGAAGAGCACAATAAGATGTCACCGAGCTCTCTTGCTATTGTGTTTGCTCCGTGTATCCTTCGCTCTCCTGATGCTGACGACCCTTTCCTTGGTATGAGGGACGTGTCCAAAACTACAACGTGAGTCATCGTCATGCACATTCTCCACATTCTCCACAGAGGTTTTGCAGTGCAGCTTTAACCTCCTGAGACCCGGCAATGCATTTTTGTACACTGTAGTGCACATCATATTCAAACCCATTTCTCTCATACTAAACATATCACCTTATTAAGTCCTGTTGTTCACTACAGAGGACAACTGGCCCTTTCCAATGATATCTTGTGTGGGGGGGTGTGACCTTGCAAACTTCCTGTGCATCTCTTTTAAAAATGGCCGACATCGCAACAAGCAGATTTTATGGGAAAGAGTACAAGTGAGCATGAAATTTACAATTTTAAGTATTTTGAGTCCTATATGTTGATTGTTTATTATAAATAAGCATCTCAGCAACACTGAAGTCAATTTTCAGAACTGAATTGTTTACTTTTCATATGAAAAAAAGCAAATTTTACTAATGTACACTGTAGTGGACATCGGGACTCTGTACTTGTGTTTCCGTCACATTTCTTTGGGAACAGCTCATTGACAGAGGCTGAGTAAATTCTTATATTCTTAAATAGTTGAGGGGGATTCAGAAATTGATTTATCAGAGGATAACAGTCCATGGTAAAATGATAACCCTGTAGGAGAGTGTAAAAGTTCAGATGAGGAAGAGCCAGATGAGGGAGATCAAGACACAGAGCTGACGTGGTGCACCATTGGTTTCTATGGGCCGAAACCAAAACAAAGGGTTTTGAGGTTTTAAATCAGTGCAAAATTAATGCCCATGGAAATATGCTCCAGAAAACAGGTACCTTGATTTTGTTCTTGACTCTAAATAATGATTAAGCAATGAAAACTGTTCATGGATGGACAACAAGCCTTTTGTTGAGGCATTAATCAAAATAGCATAAGATGCAACCTGTTTGTCTTTTGCTCTAAAACGTCTGAATGGTCAATGAAATACCATCTCTAATGATGAAATCACAAAGATAAATAGTGTAGTTGATGAAAAAGAATGAAAACCCTATAATTGACATTAGTTTTTATAATATATTACTGTATTTTACATGATAATTCTAGTCTTTCCATGTACATTATAAGCATCAAAATATTACACGTTTGAGAACAATATAGTCCTGTTGTACACTACAGTGCACAGGTTATAAAATTAAAATAAAATTAAAATTTCAGATTTTTTTCTTTGCAATTTGTTCTTTACCATCCCAACACTTAATTTATGTAAAAAAAAATCAAAATCAAAAAACTTTTTTTTCCTGGGTCTCAGGAGGATATAGCACTCTGCTGCTGCTGCTGCTCTGTAATTATTATGGAGATGTGTGTATGTGTGATTTGTTTCTGTCGTCTGCAGGTGTGTGGAGATCCTGATCTCTGAGCAGTTCAGACGCTACAAAGAGAAGATGCAGAATATCCAGGAGCTGGAGTACGCAGAGGCCTTGGCGGTCAATCAACTCAAATTAAGAAGGCAAAACACGGTGAGAGGACATTACAACACTGATCTGATGTCTGTGGTCTCGGATCGAAGATCAGCTTCACTCTGACAGCATAAAACTCTCTGACCAGATACCTGAGAGACATTGTGACCACATTTCCTGCAATTAATCTAGCAGATGCATTGAATTGCAATACGTTTGTCAGTATATGACTGAAACATTACAAGGATACATATTAAGTCAAGACAACATCGACCTAATGGGATAAGAGAGAGGATTTAAAGCCCCTGTACAGACTTTTCATTTAGTGTTGATTTTGGCGGCCCCTGTGGACGAAAGCGGTGGTGTTTTGCCAGAATGAAGACAGCATTTCCCACTGTTGTGAAGACGTTTGTCTTGTGTAGATTTGTTTTGGAAATGTCGGAAAGAAGACGGGACTTGCTTTTTTTTTTGTTAGCAGCGTAATGTATCTATTTGTATCGTTTCGTCAGTGGTCCGACCCGACCATGCCTTCCAGAGGTATAGAATTAGACTACTTAGAAATAGCGTATCTTCACACTGATGGGCTCAGACTTTTGCGTATCCAGTTAAAAGCTCCGTACAGGGGCTTTAAGTATAACTGCTCACAGAAATGTAAATTAAAGCAGAAGTAAGCGATATTTTTGTGTTAATATAAGTCTTAAATAGTTATATCTTCCGACAGCAATCACTTACATAGAGTGTTTGGACCGAAACACGGGTCTCTCAGTCACTCTGCTCTGCTCTGAGCCCAGGAGAAAACTTTTCTCGTATCCTACAAGTTTTATCCAATGAGGAGAGAGAACGGCATAAAGGGCTGTGTGTGCAGCCAGAGCCAGTCTGGTGCAGCCAAGGGATGCGCCTGAATGTGGTGACGTAGGGACGAGGGCGGGGGCTGCTAACTCCATCGGCTGACAAGACGTTATGATGCCTTCAAGGCAACCCATAACTCATGTTTTTCCGACCTGTGAAGTCGTACCAGTTCGATCTGGTACGAGTTCACGGGTCGGAAGTTACGAGTGGCCGTTATAGTGACTTTCACAGGTAAAACAGGTCGGAAAAACACGAGTGGGTTGCCTGGAACGCTACAAAGTCGTAAGTCGTGACTTGAAGCTGTAATTTACGGTTTCAAAAGCCTGCCTGGAACGCAGCATTAGCCAAAACGACCGGATCGCTTACTTCTGCTTTAACTACTGTCACTTCAAACTAAATGCTCAGAATAAACTAAACTAAATCTGTAACTTGTTTGCAATTAGACCAGTTATTCTAAATGAATATAACTTATAGTAGAAAGTGTGACAGCTCTCACTCAGCTTCCACTACTGATCTGTGTGCAGGTTGTTGAAAAGCCTTCGGATGTTCCAGAGGAAACACACGATGATGAAACAGAAAAGACGCTCATCGAAAGAATCAAGTCCATTAAGCAAGAAAAGTGAGTTGAGGATTCTTTTTTTTTTGGTTAAATGCTCTTCAACGTGACTTGAGTTTGAATTAAAATATCTTGTGCTGTCTCTTCCAGGGTGGACCTGGCCTGCAGGTTACCTGACCTGGAGCAGGAAAACTCTGACAACGACAACCTGGACTCGTCGTCGTCGATGAGCACAGAGAGTTTAGAGGACCGACTGCGGAGCCTGGATTCGGAAGGTCAGTAGGGAGGTAAGGTATTTTCACCTTCCTCTGGGTTTGAGAAAATACCGCAGTGATAAACCTAATGTAGTTAGGTTGTATTTTATGTTACAACACTAGTAGTTCACAGTAGATAGTACTGTAGCTCAGCAGAAGCAGATAGCAGCTTCTCCCTCTGCATGTGCTGACAGTAGATCTAAACCAATGCATGACAGAAATAACAGGTTGTTTTGCATCAGAAGTGTTTATACCTGATCATAGTGGCCACACTTAAAGGTTGGGAATAGAAAGGTCATCCTGCAGAGCTCCACGGTTCCTTGTAGTCTCAGTACAATTAATCAAACAAGTGAAGAAAAAGGCCAATACTGTCTTCTTGTGAACACTGCACGGTGTTGCACTAAGGTATAGAAGGTAAAATGAAACAATCCTGCACAATTTGTCCTCTCAATTTCTCATTCTTCAGTTATGACAGCAGAGAAACACTCTGAATCCTCCCCTGGCAATGTTGTTCAAAAGTGTGCACAACTATCGCCATGTTGCATGCTGCATGTGCATCTTCTGGGTATCTGTAACATCTGGGTTTTAGCAAAACCTTAATCATGGCCATTCATAAAAAACATAAACATCTTATTCATCATGCCAGGTTGGAAAACACATTTTGAAAATCCAAAGGCACTTTTTGTGTTTCAAGCATACTGAGGCCATGAGGAAGTTGTCATAGGACAGTAGATGTTCGGCCTCTCCATATTCCCTTATATATATCTATATAGAATAACTGGCCGCATATGCATAGTTCCTTTTTGTTTTCTGTTTCTGTAATTAAGCTTTGTGGTGAAACCAGCACAGGAACTTGTGGTTGACAGCCCTGCGTACTACAAATCTCATAGCTACATTTAAAGCTACAACAACACACCCACTCAACTACATCCACCCACATACTCCACCAATCGGCTTCTGCCTGTTCTCAGCTCGCAGCTGCACATCTCGCATTCATTGTATTGTTGTATACTCTGCTCTCATCAACACTATACTGCTACATGCATACATTTGTCAATATTTCATGCTTAAAAGTTGTTTTAATGTGTATTTCATTATTATTATTAGCCGTTTAATGTATTGTATTCAAACTGGGATAAACAGTGCATACATTTCAAAACAACACAAGCCGCACAATTGTAGGCAAGAGCTTTTGCTCCGGTTCATAGAGGGTTGAATTAATTAGAAAACATGTAGCTGAGCCGCTCATCATCTGCTGTCATGATAAATCTGCTAACATAATCAACAACAATGACATTTTTTGATATTATAGGAATGTTACCTGTCCAGAAGAAGTGCAGTAATCAGAGAGGTTGTCTACCTGTATGTGCATTAGTAGAAATGCCAACAGGAAAGGTCTCCATCTGTCTCTAAAAACACCTGTTATTGGCCAAAGTCTCCCACCACATACTAGTTTGTTTGTTTTTTAAGCCTAAAAGCAGAGCTAAGAGGTGATGCTAGAAAATTACTGCCTATACCCCAAGTGAAATTCACCAATTTTTACTGGTACAACTGTGTAAATGTGACAAAAGTCTTGATTTGATTTGACCAGATAACGTTTTTTTACTGACTAACCTGATGTTGCTGCTGCTGCTGCCAGGAAAGACGCCGATGAGATTGAAAACCCAGAAACCTGTCTGCCCACAAAAACCTCCTGACCTGGCGCATAGAGTGAGGAGTCTGATGGCCGAGGCGGACGATGAACAGACGGGGTTCACATCAGGACAGAGGACAGATGTTACTCAATTGACGGGCTTCTCGCCCTGCGGCCAAGACGAAGACGAATCCCCAACTGACAAGCCTCCGGTCGCCAACAAGACTTTCAGCGGGAGCTTCGACGACCTAGACATCCCCTTCATCGATGAGGATGAGGATGAGGATGAGACTTGAGCATAACACCACAAGTTGTAATGACTTGATGATTTCCCAAGTATGTGTTAATAGAAGACCTGTTATGGCAAAAAAAATTAAAAAAAAGAACCAAGCTCTTTGTTTTACAGACTTTTCCATTTGACGGTGCTGCTATGGAAACAAAGTGCTTTGAGAATTTATAATGTATTTAACCGGGGAAATCACATAGACAGATGGTTTCCTCCCTTCTTTTATAACAGATCTGAAGAAAGACAATCAGCAATGACCAAGCACACTATAATCACTGTACTATATGATTTTATAGATTTTTCAGAATTGTACAGAGGACATTTTTAGAAAAGGTAGGTATCTGGACCACTTCTGTGAAACTTTGTCTCATCTTTGCAGAAAAGTGAGGAACAATTCAAGATGCATGTACCGCCTTTATCAATGGACCATGTTCTGAGGCTGACCACTATGGTACTAATGGCAGTTTATTTTGTTTGTGGAGGAAAAAAAAATCTTTTAAGTGTACCTAAGAAAAAGTTATAGCATTGTACTTAAAGTGATTCCACATTGTACAGAGCGTGATGTTGTCATAATGTTGCCTGTTAGACTGACTGAAAATATTTCCTTTACTGTTGTTTTTTTGCAAAGCTGCGCAGTTTCAACAAGTAAACACTTTGTCCATATATGTAAGTTTGTTACTTTTTAACATGCATGCCTGTGCATTTTATAAGGGCTAGGAATTATGTATATCGTGGTGGACATCCTGTGATTTTGACTTTTTGTCACCAATGGAAATAAACTGACCATTTTTTGAGTCTCTCTCTGGCTGTAACACTAAAAGATTTATTACACAGTGTCTACACTATATAAACACAGATCAAAGCTATACTAAGTGTATGAAAATATACTCAGTTATTTTTGAAATATTTTAGTTTTGAACCATGTCTCTCTTCACATTTTTCCTGTTAGGTATTTTTTTGTCAAACAGAATATTTTGGATTAATTCTGCTTCCAAGTACACATGGAAACCTCCAAACTTATCATATTATTGAGTCAACACCTCTTTAACAGTTTCTAGAGAAACAGCCTTGTCCACCTCAATGTGAGATGAGCTGCTTGATGAGTACTTTAAATAGGTGCTAATGCAAAAATACATAATAGCCTATATATATATATGAATGCATTCATTTAAATGAGTAAATACAGTATTGTTTTTAAAAGATCTAATTCAGGACTAATTCAAATGTTGGTAGTAATTACAGGATCTTTGTTGATCTTAAGCGTGTTATTGGGCTCCAGGCATTTTCTCATTTACAGTATATATAATATTAGTGAACTGCGTTAATTGTGTTCATTGAAGTATCTGAACATCTTGTACGTTTCCATCCGTATAAGGCATTTCCTCTTTGTTACCCGCGGTGTGACGCTCACATTTCACCATTTGCGGATCAATCGCAGCTAGGTTTTTTTTCTCTCTCCCCTAAACCAATCAAACGCGGGCGGTGGTTTTTGGCCTTTCCCGAGACAGCCAATCAGTGAGCGGCGCTGGGCGGTGGGGGCGGGACTTCATCAAGTTGAGGAAGTGGCGTTGAAGTGAGGTGGGGATGAGAAATCATCATCTAGTTAGCTCGCTGCTGCTAGCTGATGCTGCCTGGAGCTGACTGCCGAGGTTTTATTAGCTAAGTAGCCGGAATCAGTATATTATTATTGTCCTTTTTTTAACAGGCGCGGCGATGATGACCCTCTGACACCAAGAATGGACATAAGTTAACAATGACGGGGGAGAAAAAGAAGAAAAAGCGGCTGAACCGCAGCATTCTTCTTGCAAAGAAAATTATAATAAAAGATGGAGGAAGTGTGAGTTAAATATTTATTTATCTTTGTTAACTTAGCATGCCAGCTAAACCAGCTACCTGCCGCTGAAGTTAGTCGCTAGCCTTGTTTATTATTTCGTTAATAATAACAGCAGTAGTACGAAGCGGCATTTTGGTGTCTCGTCCCCAGCAGGTTAGTATTAACTGTAAGCTGTTAGCGCCGAGCTAAGTGGCTAACACAGCAGCATCGGCTAACGTTAGCGGCCCGTGTTATGTTGCGTTCGAGACAACTCGGAAAACTCGGAATCTCCCGGTTGAAAACTCCGATTGACGAATTAAAAGCGTTCTTTGGTTCGAGACGCACCACGACTAGAACAACCAATAAAACATGGGGTACCGGGATAGACTTTGCATCCAAAGTGCTTCACGTTTTGGCATTAAAAACATTACAAAGGGCACCAAACAATTGTAAAAAAAAAACAAAAAAAAAAACAGAACGTTATTTTGGCATTTGAATGCAATGTAAGCGATGTTTACCGTTGACGGTGTGGTTCTGCACGGGCGCAGATTGTTGTATGACGTCAGACAACTGATTCTCGAAGAAGTCGGGGTAGATTTCTTTTTTTTTTCCCGACTTGAGGCGGCGTTTGATTGCACTTTTCAAGTAGGAGAGCTGAAAGATCCGAGTTCTCGACGTGTCTTGAACGCAGCATTAGCCGGCCGTTTACACGTCAGCTCGGCTAACAGCTAGCTGTGTTTTTCTTCGCCGACCGCCCTCCCACAGGAAACCGTACACCGAGAATATTAGTTTATTTACACCAAAAAAAGACAGTTAACGTTGACGGCACCTCGTGTTTGCACAAATATTGGTTGGGAAAAAAATATATAGGAGTGACAGTGAACCACAAACTGATGCTAGGTTAGCATTAGCTCGCTAGCATATGTGGTTAACGGGGTTTATGTTTTTACCCTGTTGCAATCGACAGGAAACGTTTCAGACTAAATTTGTTCCATTAATTTGAGAGAGATGAAGACCACGACCTGTCCGAGAGAAACGTAACAGATGCTTGGTCGTCGAAAATGTCATTTTTAGAAAGAGTACTTTTGAGATATTGTGGTGTGGCAACTGGCAGCTAACATAACTAACACAAACAACGAGGCAGGAAAATAAACAATACTTTTAAAGGCCACATTTTTAATAATGACTAAATGGTATGTAGACATAAATACCTATAAAAGACACCAGCGATCCTATAGCTGTATATGCTGAATATATACTGCACAATAGTGGTAATGCAAATTAACACACTTTAGTTAAGTAGCCTATGTCAAGTGTATATTTATACAAAAGGAGAAAGAGAGAGACACACAAACCTTCAGATTAATCTCAATTGTACAAGATGTAGTATAGTAAGTGATGTGTATATAAAACGGTGAAACATTAACATTTAAACATTATTTTAGGTTGAGTACAAGCAAATACAAGGTTAAAGATCAACATCCTTGGCAGGTATAAACAGACTGTCACTGCTCAGGCTCTTGTCAGCTGTTTGCTGTAGTGTAGTGTAGTGTAGACTGGAACTGCTCTATGTGCTGTCTCTTACGATTATTATGGTGTTGAAGTATGGTTAAACATCAGCCAGAGCCTGACCTTTCCGGTACATTTATTCACCTCGCTCTGGTTCATTGACACCTGCAACACAGCTATGATGACACCATCCTGTGATGTGAAACTTCCTGGTTAAGCTGACGAGCACGTTATCATTGTGAATGATCTGCAGTCACTTGGATCATTTGGACGTTGGAAGTGATGATTGTCTCAAATTAGGCTGTTGGCAAGGAGTGAGTATGGTAGGATTGTTATAAATACAGTGAGGCGGCAGTGCTGCTGCTGCTTATGTAATCTGTTGGACAGCCATGCCAAACATGTTGGATATCCATATGAAGGCACACAGAATGATAATCATAATGAGCAGAACAAGAAACTGTTGTTGGTTTTTTTTAACAGTAATAGTCCTGTTACTCTGATGACAGCAGCCTTACATCTTTCTACACCTGGCATTAATCCAAAGAGGTCCTTCACTCGTATTATTGTGTTTTGCTTTACTGTATTACAGCAACTAGGGCCTGACCACTCAGCCATTAAATATTTCTCTCTCAACAACATCACCCCCCTTTGCATCTAATAGGCTCAGACACTCACTAGTTAATAGCAAAATGTGATTTCTAAGTATGTAGATGGGCGTCGTTTCAAGAGAGGAAGTTGCAACATTCATACAGTTTCAGATTGTTCCTCATTGTTTTCATAAAGCGGATGGTGTGACGGTGACCTGACCACCATACACTCGACGTGGAACAAAAAGCTTCACAGTAGTTCACCCGATCTTTTTCCTCAAGCAGCCGTATCCAGTCCTGTAGACGGGCTGGATGCTTTCCTTCCCTCCACCTCAGGGACACGACAGACCGCATGTCCGAGTTAAGGACCGGCTAGTGCCCCGGTGAAGTTAGCCCCGGCCTACTTTACAGTCTCTATGATTCACACCTCGCTGTGTTTCCTGCCAGAGATCCCGCTCAGCAGCATCCGTGCGCTCTCCATCACTCTTTTCTCTCTCCACCTTACACACTTGTATAGATTTTACAATGCCGCAGTGAAGTGACTTCCTCTCTTGGGAGAAGGTTGTTAGGAGAGATAAAAAATGGTCTATTTGTGTTTTACTCATTACAGATATAGGTCTGTATTTAGAGTGACCTAGTAAAGTATAGCACAGAATACGCTGCTATTTTACCGATTAGAATAAAGTGTATGATTTCAATGAAGAAAACTTAACCTGTTTTGTGAATATTGAGTAAAATACTTACTTAGGACATGGTACTACTGCATAAATGAATATCTTGGAGTATGAATCGCCTAATCTTGCTTTATATTCTTGTCATTACGCTCTCAGTGCAGTGTTTTTGTAATCAGAGTTAGGCAATATAGCAAATAGTGCAGATGTCACGTAAACAGCTTAATCACGTTGTCTCGTTCACATTAATGTCGTAATTAGACTAAGTATGACGGGATTAATGGCGCCATGGTGCTTGAGTTGCTTTCAAATTACTCTCGTCGTGTATGCGGCTTAATCGCTTTTTGTTTTCGTCTCGTTTCGATTTCTCTCCATCACAGACCTCATCTTGTAGAAAGCACACAGATAAGTGTGTTGGAGAAAGAGTTAAGCAAAAATAAGTGGATAAATGTAATGTTTATATGTGGGAGCAGGGATGCGGCTTTCTCGTTCATGTTAGAACGGATGGCAACAGGTAGCATCCAAGTGTAGACGCCGTGTATCCAGCTGCTCTAGCCCAGACATCACATCTCAAATATGCTCAGCAATTCAAATACGTAATTATACGACATCACATGAAATAACATATCATTATCATCCTCATTATAGATTTGTTATATGTGAATAATGTAAATTCCCTAATTAAGACTCCACCGTAATCATGTGTCATGCAGTGATAACTTTATTTATATACAGTAAATACTGAAATAAATGGTTGTAATCATTGGGTTTGTGTGTATTTCCGTCCTTGCAGAGTAAAACATAAGTTTCACATCTTCTTTACACACTCTTACCCAACTGCGGTTTGTCCCACACTGGGTCAGGTGATGCACACAACACTATCATTAGGGCGAATGCTAAATGGATTGCACTTAAAGCTTTATGTCTTACGTTTATGGGATGTTGTTTTGCTTCATGTCGGCTGAACATCTTTCTGTCTCTTGTCTCTTTTCTCCGTACAGCCTCAGGGAATCGGTGAGCCCAGTGTTTACCATGCTGTGGTGGTCATCTTCCTGGAGTTTTTTGCATGGGGTCTCCTCACCACCCCGATGCTCTCGGTAGGCCCCGGTTACTCTTCTCCACGTCGCTGCCGCCACGCTGTTATGTAAACTGACACAACAGTTTGTAGTATATTCATAACGCCTACACCTCTCTCCTTTCTGGAAACCTTTGCCAAAGAGTGGCATTTCCCATTGACTGAAATCACACAGGGCCCATCAGTGTCTATGAATAATTGAATCCCTAATCAAATGAGCGAGAGACCCAGGGTGACGCAATTTTGTTTGTGTGTGTGTTGGCAGATGTTTTGGGCAGGCGTTAATGGACTGAGAAATATGAAAAGGGCATCAAACAGTTGTATTGTGCGTGCACCACTTCTTTTGTTGAAAGGGCTTATCAGGGGAGGGGGGGGGGGGTCACTGGTTTGTGTTTGCAGGCCACAGCACAGATGCCAGGCAAAACCGCAACGCACGTTTACCTCCACCAGAGTGACGTGGTTGAAGCGTTTTGCTACAGGCAACTCAAACAGCATTGTTTAAAGGATTTTCATTCCAAAATGTGCAAAATGTGACCCGTTTTAAAAGTTGAAACGTTGCCACCAGGAAAAAGACGGATGATTGTTCCCTTAAAACTATTTTTTGAAGTACAATCACGATGACTCATATCAACGCTGTGTTTAATTTTGTACCAGCAGGGATTGTATACTAATAATTTCCCCCCTTTTTATAACATTTGTTTTTCATTTCTCAGTCCAACTCTGTGTTTATTGAATTCCTGTCCAGTTTCTTTTATCTGTGCAACATTTCTCCTGCAACAAAATTTACTTTACGTAGAAACTGGTATCTAAAACAAATGATAAGCAAACATCTGTGAGCCACATGACGTGAACCAGACAGGCTTATGCAATGCCTACTTTTTCAGCAGTGTCTTGTTTGAAGGGGCGGTTGTGGTTGTGTGTGTGTGTAACTGTTAAGCATTAATTACTGGGGGTTTGTTGCCCTCGAGATCCCTGGGCGGAGGCAGGATTTGCATTTTGGACTAATCAGAAGGCGCCTGAAAATGAGAGGGACTGCTTCACTGCTCCCAATGAGCACGCTGCTTCATTAGTATCCAGCAGCAACAGTCTTCAATGAGCATTCACAGTCTGTGTGTGTTGGGTAACTGACTCCCAGAGGAACAGAGGGGATTCTCAGCCATGCCATGAGCTTTCCCTCTGCACCCCTCAACAATAACCAGATCCTGTTGTTCAGCGTCGGTCAAGCTGCACATGTCCCAAATTAAACCAAGGCTTCATGTCCACACACACACACACACGCATGCAAACACGCACACTGGTGTCAGTGACACTTACACACAATATTTGCTGCACACTGACGTTATGGACTTTGAACCAAACATCCGATTGATTTTCAACCATTTGAACACCCCTTGTTCCTCCTGTCATTTCCATGAAGAGAAAGTGACAAACTAACAGAAAACTTCTCTTTTTTAAGAAGAGAAAGAGAGAATAAGAATGGCTCTGATAGATAGATAGATAGATAGATAGATAGATAGATAGATAGCAAATATTCACATTTCCTTTTCATTCATGATCCTCATAAACCATGGCCTGCCACCTGTAATGACAGATTCCAGAGATTCTTTGATTGTTAAAAACAAACAAACAAAAAATAAACAGCAAATTTACTTATTGTACATGTGCAAGTACCGTAGATGAAAAATTTACTTGCACCATCTCTGATTTTAGGGGCAAAATGCTCCCAATTAGAGGCAGTCTGAAGCCCATAGATAGATAGATACTTTATTAATCCCCTAATTATGTAATTCTAATTGGGAGAAAAAAAAATGTAGAAATTCTTTGCAGCCCTGGAAAAATGAAAGGAAACATGTTCAATAGCTAGAACTGCCAAGTGAACCCTCAGTAAATCTCCATCTTAATTATTTTGTGTAATGTAAATCTATGCAAAAACCAGTTTATAAAAAAAAAATCATTGTGCAGTTTTTAGGGATTGTGTAATCTTGGTGATGTGATGTGATTGATAACAAAAGATTTTCATTCAAAACTCAAGCAAACCTTTGTCACAGAAAGTAGATGTAGTAATATGATAATATTATGCTACAATAAATGATCCGATAAAATCCAGGTTTTGGAGCCAGGACTTATCGTAACAGTCACTGAGTCGGGTCATAAAACTTTCTCGACTCTGTGGCTCCACACGCTCATTATCACTATAATTTCACCGTTATATTAACCAACAGATTAACCACGTGTCACTGTCCACCCTAAACAAAACAAAGTGAAACAAACGGTGACTGAAAGTACTCAGTCGTCCAGTCTGATGATGATACCCATGAATGACGCTTGTTGTAACCATGACAACGCCTGGTACAGACTAAAAACCGTCCACTTCGCCGGCTTTGAGGAGCGTTCGAGCTCACTTGACCCCTCAGGTGTTAACAGAACGACACAAACTTTGCAGCCTCCCACCGCCGGCGCACACAGTCACACAGTATGTCACGGTGTTAAATGTGTTATGGACGAGTTTCTGCCCCTGAACAACGAAACCAGTCGAGGTCGCAGCAACGCACTGACAGGGCTGAAAATATGTTTTAAATATAAACTCAGATTGATGTAGGTGGTGGCGACATCCTGGCACATTATGACCAAAGATCATATGTGAAATAAACAGGACTGTTATGTTAATCTGCAGGGTGGTGCTCCCATTTAACTGTAAAAATATCTGCATTTAAACATTTATAGTTTCTATTTTTCCTATTTATTAAATCTTTGGTTTATTTTCTGAATTTAACCTGTTATTTATCTGTCATTTGTTAAAATGTTGAATTTCTGTTTTGTGCATTCCCTGCACTGTGTGTCCTGCCATTTTAAAAACATGTTACAGTTTAACAGTGTGGATGAGTGGGTTCATCTGATCTTATCTGTGTTTGCTCTCCAGGTATTACACCAAACATTCCCCCAACACACATTCCTGATGAATGGGCTTATTCATGGTGTCAAGGTAAGAGACAACAGTATAAACCCAACGGGCAAATAGCTTCAATGTTCTGTCCCTCATGATGCCAGTGTAACGGTAACATGGGAATTGATAGAAGTCACATTTACATATTATGTTATCTAATGAGGGATCAAACAAATGATTTAACTGCTTTGTTTGTGCACTGTTAAGTTAATGAGAATTTGTTTGCAAATAGTGAAAAAACACTTTGTTTTAGTTCAAATGGGCCGTTTTCTCAATTAATTTAAATATTATCAGTGTTTAGTGTCACAGTGTGAGACATTGCAGCTGTTTCAGGATTTACATCTGCTATCGATTGACAGCCTCCTTCAGCACCGCGGGTTTGTCTTTCTTCTGTTTGCCCATGGAAGATTTGCTGAGCGAGTGTGTTCATGTTGAGAGACGCCCTGCTTGACACTCAGTGTACAAGCTTTTCTGTAACTATAGCAGCCAGGTTCCCCAGCTGGACGCAGAGTAGCGCAGCCGAAGCCCCTTTCAGGGGTCAAGTGCACCTGAGCAGTGGTTATTCAGGAAGGAGAGACCGTCCACAGAAAGCTGCAGAGGACGTCCTGTAATTATTTCTTTGTGATGTCAACGCAACAAACTTCTTAGTCTGTGATGATCGAGAAATCAACAGGAAATTAAACTGGTTTGATAAATATTGTGAGTGAAAGCCAGAAACCATTGATCATGGTTATTATTTGTTTTGTTTATGCAGAAAAGACTAATTTGTCATACTAATAAAATGATTAATGACTACAAGGGGAATATAGTGAAGTCTAGTGAGGGTTTGCATTTGCACAAACTAGAGCCATTTTTTTTAAAGATACTCTGTACAAAACTGCAACTTTCAAAACTGTCCCTGTGAACTTTGGATGTTCCTATTTTCCTGTTGATGAAAAGGAAATTAGAAATTTAGTCGACTGGTCTAAAAGTAGGAAAACAGTCAAAATTGTGAGATTGCCAATGTCAACACTCAGTCAGACTTCATTTGTATGACATTTTTCGTACAAAAACAGTGCAGCACAAACAAATGGAGCTGTGTTTACAAGATGTCGTCTGTCCCACTTCCCTCCTTACTTGTGTGCGACATCCCAACATTAGCATGGAGAGCGTAGGATTTCCACAGACCAGTGAGCGTTTACCGGTTCAGTCGACGAGTCGCTCGCATCTCTAGGGTTGTTGCACTGTAGTAACTTCACTCAGGTTATCCATTTTAAAATCTCTGTAGGACGGATACTTTCCTCCCTCAAGCATCTTTCTTATTCCAATCCCTTGTCCTCCTCTCTCTCTCTCTCTCTCTCTCTCCGTCCCTCCCAGGGTCTGTTATCATTTCTGAGCGCTCCTCTGATCGGAGCGTTGTCAGACGTATGGGGACGCAAGTCTTTCCTGCTGCTAACAGTCTTCTTCACGTGTGCACCCATTCCACTGATGAAGATCAGCCCATGGTGAGTTACACTCATCACTGTGTCGAGACAGTTCCTTTTATTGTTGTTAGTGCATTATGTAGCGCTTAATACAAAAATATATAAAAACACTTGAGATCTATTATCTACAACAGATCACCAGTTGTTGAAATGGTCTATGACCCCCCAGGGGTCCTTGAGAGGGTTCAAGGGGGTCCCCAACTTTTTCTTGAAATTTTCCCACTTTTTTCTAGAAGTGTTAATTTTCTTTTTTTTTTGAGAATTCTTTTTTTTTTTTAAGAAATTTTACCACTTTTTTTTAAGATGTAAAAAAAAAAAAAAAAAAAAATTAACCTTTTTTTTTTTTTTTAGATTTTTTTAAACTTTTTTGGGGGGGGAAAGAAATTTTACCGCTTTTTTTCTAGACAATGTTTTACTTTCTTTTTTTTTCGGGATAATTTTACCACTTCTTCCTAGAAATGTTTGAATGTTTTTGGAGAAATTGTACCACTTTTTTTCCAGAGAATTTCTCTATAATGTTTCCAAAAATTCACACCATTGGCCTTAATTTGAATGTACAAAACTTTACTCAGTCTCGGAACAAATATTTGTGTATTTCTGGTGTTTGCTTCAAAATTTTGTCCAATGGGGGGTCCGGGGTCTAATTTGTGTCAATTTTGGGGTCCTTGATGTAAAATAGTTTGAGAACCACTGGTCTATGAAAGGTTAAAGAATCAAATAATGGGCTTTATGCACAGCTCCACTACTTCCTGAAATAAGCCAGCTCGTTTATTTCCTGTCTTACATAATAGGACCAACTGATTAATCCAGGTGTGTCTGACCATTGTTGTGAGGTCAGACACACCTGGATCAATCAATTGGTCCAGTAATGTAAGACAGGAAATAAACGAGCTGTCTTATTTCAGGAAGTAGTGGAGCTGTGCATAAAGCCCATTGATTTTCGTGTATTGATTCAGCCCATGGTGAGTGCAGACATAAAGTTACCCTCATCACTGTGTCGAGACAGTTTCTTTTATTGTTGGTGCATTATGTAGCGCTTAATACAAAAATATATAAACATACTGAAATAGTCTATGAAAGGTTAAAGAATCAAATCATTGATTTTTGTGTATTGATTTTTGGTTTTCTTCCAGTTTTGTCTCTCTACTTCCTGTCTAATGAAATCAGTTTACTTGCCAACAGTGTTACAAAATAAATCAAGTTATATTGGTTATTTGACAACTCTGAATTAGAAACGTAATTGTCAGCTATAGTTTAATTTTGTAGTTTTTAAGAACGTTTTAGTTTGTGCTGATAACTCTCTTCTTCTTCTCTCAGGTGGTACTTTGCAGTCATCTCCATGTCTGGCGTCTTCGCCGTCACCTTCTCTGTGATCTTCGCCTACGTGGCCGACATCACGCAGGAGCACGAGCGGAGCACGGCGTACGGTTTGGTAAGCAGATGGTTAACGACAACAGATCATCACAGACAGTTGAACATGTGCAGAGGCCTTTATCTTTCTTTATAGATAACCACAATGATTATCAGTGAACATTTTTTTTTAATCTACAAGCAGAAGATCGATCACTCACCTCGGTTCACCCTCTTCTTCCAGGTATCGGCGACGTTCGCAGCCAGCCTGGTCACCAGCCCGGCCATCGGCGCCTACCTGTCCGTTGCCTACGGCGACACCTTGGTGGTGATCCTGGCCACGGCCATCGCCCTGCTCGACATCTGCTTCATCCTCGTGGCCGTGCCCGAGTCGCTGCCGGAGAAGATGAGGCCGGCGTCGTGGGGAGCGCCGATCTCCTGGGAACAGGCGGACCCCTTCGCTGTGAGTAAACACCGTGATCTGTATCGCCCTTTTTTTTTATCGGCTATGACCCAAACAGCATTTTAAAGGGATAGTATCATTTTTTTAAAGTGGGGTTGTATGATCTACAAATAGCCCCTAAGTACTTTAATTGCAGTAGAAGACTCTCTGCACTCCTCACGTTAGCAACGCCAGCCCATAATAGCCCTGCCCAGAGATTTACAACATACAGTGTTGTGAATGGACCCAAAGAAACGGCCTATTTTCGCAGCCTAAAAGAGGTTTTACCTGAAAAAAAAAATACACAGTTCCATTGTTCGCTATAATATAATTTTTTCCAGCCCTTCAAAGTGCAGGAAAAACGCAGTTTTTATTTGGACCTAAGTTACCAACTGCTGATCGGCGGGCGCTAACCCTGGGCGGAGGGATACGTAAGTTGGTTAGGTCCAAATAAAAACTGTGTTTTCTCTGCACTTTGAAGGGCTGGAAAAAATTACATTATAGCGAACAATGGAACTGTGTATTTTTTTTCACATAAAACCTCTTTTAGGCCGCGAAAATAGGCCGTTTGTTTGGGTCTGTTCACAACACTGTATGTTGTAAATCTCTGGGCAGGGCTATGGGCTGGCGTTGCTAACGGGAGGGGTGTAGAAAGTTTGCTACTGGAATTAAAGTACTTAGGGGCTATTTGTAGATCATACAACCCCACTTTAAAAAAATGCTACTATCCCTTTAATTACAGATAACATCTTCTTTATTTTATCAGTTATCTGTGCTCTGGTTTGGATGCAAACATGTTCAAGGTTGAGCAGCTGAGACAAAGGTTTTTTGTTCACAGTGAAATGAACCTCGCCATCTTCCATTACACACAGAGCACACTTGATGGTGCTGCAAATGATGTGTAATAGCAGGTCGCTGACAGACAAATGTCTGAACACATTACTCTCATCCAGTTATTGGTTCCTGCATAGCAACTCAGTGAAACATAACAATATTCCCCGACTTGTAACGGATTGATTTTTAAATTAGAGAGTAATGATGTTGGTTCGGCACTGACGTACGTGCATGTTGATCTGCTCTCCTTGTTCTCCTTGAGGAGGAAAATTAGATTTACATGAAGAGGTTCAGACAAACACTTAAAGGGATAGTTCAACATTTTGGCAAATTGGCCCATAATCCCTATAGTCATAGCAGTAGGTTTGTTACCTTTAATTTAATTAATTAATTGAGACAGAGTTGTTTTCGAGGTAAATACATGCAAAACTGCTGACATGCGCATTTGTGCATTTGCCTCGAAAACAACTCTGTCTTGTAACGTTCTGTTATTACCTCATAGTGCGGTGAATGTGCAGGTCACAACTTGTCCACCAGAGCGTTTTGGAGTTGTTGGATTTTGTATTTGATGAGGGAAACAAAGAAATCCCATTAGCCTCCGTAGCGTAGCTCTGAGCAGCTCACGACTCTGCTCCGCCGGTCTCAAAACAGCTTGCACTGACAATTAAAGGTAACAAACCTACTGCTATGACCATAGGGATTATGGCAATGGGTCAGTTTGCCAAAATGTTGAACTATCCCTTTAAAGAGTTCAGTTTTCAACAGGCTGAGTTAAATTCAAGTCTGTAATCCAGAGTCTTTGATATCCAAAGATGGATATGTTGACATAAGAAGAGTATATGCAGATGAACGCTTTCACTTGTGTACTTAACCTCATCATCAGTTTAAAAGTTTAAATATTCACGATTACACCAAGTCATAGCACTGATGAACTGCTGCTCATGTTTTAACTTCCTGCTGTTCTCTCGCCCAGTCTCTGCGTAAAGTGGGCCAGGACTCCACGGTGCTCCTCATCTGCATCACAGTGTTTCTCTCCTACCTCCCCGAGGCCGGCCAGTACTCCAGCTTCTTCCTCTATCTCAGACAGGTAACAAAATATTACTGGAGTGCACACAAACGCACGTCATCACACTAACACGTGTCTGCTATTATTAAGGGTGTTAGTGGGACGTAATGTGGATAATACCAGCCGTGACTGTGTGTGTGTGTGTTTGTGTTTGCTCACGCGTACTTATGAAGGGTGTGGTCCGACTGATGTGTGTAATGTAGTAACAACTACTGTGTGGTCGTGAGTCAGGACGTCAGCATGTTGACAGGGCTGTGACCCCATCGCTGCAGCTTGGAGTGGAGGATATCGACTTTTTAGATGAAGTTGTGGTTTCTTAGAAAAGGACAGAATGATTTTAGGATTAATATGTGACCACATTAACATTGTACTTCTGCCATTTGTGCTGCAAATAAAAGGAGCAGAAATAGCCACTGGAAAGCTGAGGGAATAATCTGAGTACAGCTGGAGGGGGAAATTTGCCGAGCAGACACTTTCACCTACATCGGTTTTAAGATTGGATCAGCAGGTTTTGCTGAGCAGCCTGTTCCCGGTGCTTTATTAAGTAGAGCAAATTCATTAAGTGTCTCGGCAAAATGCAACCACAGGAGAAACGACTGCATTTGAAAACACAAGTACTGTAGCCAGAAAACGGACAGACAGCTTCGTATTCTTGTTTGTATATTTATAGACTGGTAGCATCTGGAAGCAGCTGCGAGCGCTGACATTGATGGACAGGGTGTGATCGCCGCGTTTTGTTTTTTTCCCCTCTAAACTGCTTAAAGTGAGGATTACACCAGCTGCAACAGGTCCTGGAGACGCCCACTGTCGCTGGAAACACAGCTAGTTTTTATCACTTTGTCTGTATACAGCTCTGGAAAAAATAAAGAGACCACTACTCCAAAATGTTCTCAATAAATCAGCAGCATGTATGGCAGCCATCGATTCCAGTGTCTATTGAACTCCAACACAAGCACACCTCACTCTACTTAGCTGATCACCTGAACCAAATCATATTTAATTATGAGGAAGATTATAAATAAATAAAAACACTGCTGGGATTATTCCACCAATGTTGATTTCTAAACTCTTCCTAAGTTTAAAAAGTAGTGTTGTGGTGTTTTAAAATGAATATGAACTTGTTTTCTTTGCATTATACAAGGTCTGAAAACACCAGAATTTGTTGAAATTTGTTATTTTGACCTGTTGCCATTTTCTGCAAATAAATGCTCTAAATGACAATATTTTTATTTCCCATTTGGGAGAACTTTTGTCAGTAGGTTATAGAATGAAACAAAAGTGTTCATTTTACTCCAGAGGAACTGATCATTTTGAAGTGGTCTCTTAATTTTTTCCAGAGCTGTATCTGTGGCAGCTTGGTGATGTTATTACTGTTATTATTATTTGTATAGTATTAAAAGCCTCCTCTTGAACTGTTTAGCTGTTTCCTTTGTTCGTATTCATAACCATGTAAATCTATTATTAAAACTATGTACTCCTTTTCCCTGGGAATAGCTTTAATGTTGGATTTTGGTCAAAAAAAAAAAACATTCTCAAAACGAAGGCTGAGCTCAAAGCCTGTAGTGGTCAGACCTCTGAGTACGGGGCTGTTATGGGTCATGGTGTCGACATGTTGACAGGTTGTGGTGCCTCCAGTGAGATGGTCTCCAGTCGGCTTTGTGTAAACAATGTCTGACAAACCGGTCTCGCACACTTACACACAGATCTTATTTTATTCTGCCATCGTGAAGGAGACAAAGCGCCTCTGGAGCGCCGGGCTAACGTTACTCTCCACACCTTCTTGTCCTCAGGGTTCTTAAAAAGTCTTAAAAGGCATTGAATTCATTCATCTAAAAATAAGGCCTTAATTGGCATTAAAATGTCTTAAATCAATTTTTCAAAAGTCTTAAAAATGTTAACACATGATAAGTGGTATTGTATGGTTGTAATTGGTCTCAAATCTCAAAATAATTGGTAGCATTCCGACATAGAGAAGTTAGTGGCGGCCGTCAACGCTAAATTTCTCACCGGGTTTTTTTTTTCCAGACTTTTTATGCATTTATTTTGAAAGGACAGCTGGAAAGAGACACAATCCAATGTTCATGTAGCAGTCACTTTACCTTGGATCACATAGGAAAGTGGGTAAAATTGTCCCTAACCCTATGTAATTGATGTGGTTTTTTTTTTTCTTTTTTCTGCATTTGTGTTTATTATGAAGTCGGTCTTAAATTTCATTTCAAGTGGCTTTAAAAAAGTCTTAAAAAGTCTTAAATTTAACTTGGCTTAAGCTGTAGGAACCCTGTGTCCTTTATCAGATCCTTCTCCCCATTCATTGTCATAATTATACACACACCTCTCGCCTGCTGCCCTATTATTGCCGCCTGTAAATAACGGGCAGCGTATTTGACCTAAATACACCAGAGGGGTAAAAAGAGAGAGGCACTTTTTGTCGTTACAAGAATAGTAAACAACAGCGTGTGTTTTACAAAAGGCCACAAACAGAGACCTCCTTCTCCTCTATTGTGTTACTCTGCTTTCTTAAGAGAATTAAAATGGTAAAAGCCTCTGGTGTCGGGCTGCAGTCGTGTCCTAACCTGTGTTATCTCAACCGTCTCGCCCCCAGGTCATACGCTTCTCATCAGAGACGGTTGCTGCCTTCATCGCTGTAGTGGGGATCCTGTCGATACTAGCTCAGGTACTTTGTGATACTGAGCCACCTTCTGTTCATTCATATCTGGCTTCTTTATCTTTTAACTTTTGTTCTTCTTCTTTATCTTGTTTTATTGAGCGTTTTTTCCTCTTTTTGAAGAACCTGCCATTTGTTTATCTAACAACTGACTCATCGGTTTATTTTTAAAATGACAGTGAAAAAAAAAAAAAAAATGCTTGTCACAATTTCCACAAGTCAAATTTCTCTTAAATAACTGGTGTAACCTGTGTGCTGTGTGTCCTCAGACGGTGGTGTTAGGGATCCTGATGCGTTCAATAGGGAATAAGAACACAATCCTGCTCGGCCTCGGCTTCCAGATCCTCCAGCTGGCGTGGTACGGCTTCGGCTCTCAGCCCTGGTCAGTAACACACACACACACACACACACACACACACACACACACACACACACCTGTATCTGCAGCTTTCCTTTTACATTTGAAAGACAGGGTTCTTACGGATCCTTAAAAAGTCTTAAAGGGCATTGAATTCATTAATCTAAAAACAAGGCCTTAATTGGCATTAAAATGTCTTAAATCAATTTTTCAAAAGTCTTAAAAATGTTAACACATGGGAAGTGGTATTGTATGGTTGTAATTAGTCTCAAATCTCAAAATAATTGGTAACATTTCGACATAGAGAAGTTAGTGGCGGCCGTCAACGCTAAATTTCTCACCACCACCAGCTCCCGAGTCAGTGTTTTGTTTTTTTTCCCGGACTTTTTATGCATTTATTTTGAAAGGACAGCTGGAAAGAGACACAATCCAATATTCATGTAGCAGTCACTTTACCTTGGATCACATAGGAAAGTGGGTAAAATTGTCCCTAACCCTATGTAATTGATGTGGTCAAAGTCTTAAATTTAACTTGGCTTAAGCTGTAGGAACCCTGGAAAGAGCGGCTGATTCATTTACTTACCTGTCGGTGGAGCTCAGACTCAGTAGGTCGGACCGATTTCACATAATGAGCCAATAGACGGAAAAATGTCGTTACTCAGCAAATTTAATTTCCAAGAAGAGACAGGAAGTTCCTCTCGCGAGTCAGAGCGTTTCCTGCAGCTTGGTGTGAAACCGCAGTCCTCGTCTTGATATCTCAAAATCTGTTAGTGGTCTTTCACACATCAGTACACATTCGAATCATGCGTTACTCAAAAGAGCCTGTTCCTATTTCTCTTCGTTATCATTTTTAATCCAAAAGAATCACAAAAAAACCTCAACATGGCTGATGACTGATAATGTTTAAATGCTTTTACCAGGCACATCTAAGGTTATCTTTTGCTTCTAGTACAAGCAGTTTTTTAATTTGTTTATTTTCTTATTAAAATCATTTTTAGCAGAAACTAATGAGATCAAATCTAAAGGTGGAGACATGATTTGAATCAATGCAATCTCAATCTACACAGCACTTAATCCTCTGTGATTCTCAGTTTTTTAAAATTTTGTTTTGCAAATTAATTTGATTTAAATATATTACGTCACTGTATAGCAATGCCCAACAGCTTCCTTGTTGTTTGTCGTTTGTTGTTGTTGTTGTTGTAATCCCCTGACTAACCACTAGAGGGGAGCACAGCCACAGACAGTCAGGGAGCGGTCGCAGAGAGGTCGAGACACTGTCAGCTGAAAACAAAGACGTCAGCATAGTGTTGTAACTTGGAAGATTTTGTCAGATTCATAAAGGCTCACATGGTTTAATGTGTGTAGATTTTACTCTGTATGTATGTGCTCATTTGCCTTAAAAACCTAAAATACAAATTATAAAGCTGCTTTTACCAAACACCCACCAGCTACTGATACCGGTCACATTGTCAGTTTAATTTCAATGAGATCGTAACAGCTTCATCAGTCTCAGTAGTTTTTGTTTTAGTCTGGAGGGCAAAGACAGAGCAGCAATAATATCTATTGATCCTGAAAGAAAACCTCACAACAACCACAAAACATCACCTCC
The DNA here is from genome assembly GCF_045865225.1 of Trachurus japonicus. Lineage (NCBI taxonomy): Eukaryota > Metazoa > Chordata > Actinopteri > Carangiformes > Carangidae > Trachurus > Trachurus japonicus. The sequence goes on from NC_140923.1 coordinate 15,569,611, forward strand.
TTGCTCCTCTCTGCTTTGCTCAATCCCCCTGAAATTGGGTTAAACAAAGGTCAAGTTGGCAAAGTCAAGAAGTGACTCTTGATTTAAAATTACCCTCAACATTTTGACATTTGCTTAATATTTATTCAGATACTTTATTTTTTAAACTTAAGACTTTGACCGTAATTAGATAAACGACCTTTAACTCATGCATGAATCTATTTTTTTGAAAGGTTAAATAGCATTTTGTCTGTTGTTGGTTGTTGGTTGTAGGATGATGTGGGCGGCCGGAGCGGTTGCAGCCATGTCCAGCATCACGTTCCCTGCCATCAGCGCAATTGTGTCCCGTAACGCAGACCCAGACCAACAAGGTGAGTCTCCCAACTGTCTGTTGGTTTATGTCGGTCAGACTGGGATTATTATACTTACTAGATTGGGCTGAATGACTTAATGATCTGTTATTCTGGACCGTTTTATTATGATATATGATCGACTTTCCAGATTGATCGACTCAATTAGGCCTACATCATTAAAAGTTGCTGTATTTAGATAGATTTAGTTTGATTTCTATAGTTTAGTACTGTACTTTCCGGACTATAGAGCGCACCTGAGTATAAGCCGCACCAGCTAAATTTTAAAAGAAAATACATATATAGGCTGCACTTGAATATAAGCCGCAGGTTTTCATGTTGTAACATGAGATATTTACAGAAGGGAATTGTGCAAGTCCGCTCTTTTCCGCCATTTTGGTTACGCTCCTCTCACCTATGTGCATTTGTTGACAACGAAGCCGGCGAAAAATCAATTAATGGAGCGACCGGATAACATTACTTAACATATACAATGTTACGGCATGTGTTTGTGTGGTCTTAACCGTCATAAACAAAAGATTACGGGTTACGGAGCGCATTTGTGTGCGGTGTGCAGAGATGAGAAAGTAAAAAAAAGTAGCGGCTTATAGTCCGGAAAGTACGGTAGTAGGAGTGTGTATCTATTTACATCTTTTGCAGCTTCTGTATTTATCTTTAAATCAGAAAATGGACGTCTTATAGATGATTTACACATTCAGATAATGTTTATGTCTGTTTATTTTGACACATGACAGTGATTCTCATTCAGACTGAATGGTATTTTATGTGTCACCTATCAGAAACTCTCCTGACGGTGTCTGTGTTTGTGTCTGTGTGGTTGTAGGTGTGGTCCAGGGGATGATCACAGGGATTCGGGGCCTCTGTAACGGACTGGGTCCCGCTCTTTACGGTTTTGTCTTCTACTTGTTCCACGTGGAGCTGAGCGACACCGATGGCTCTGGGAAAGGTGCCAAACCCAACATGGCCAACCCCACTGATGAGGTGAGCAGCACGTAGGGAAAAACTGTCACTGCAGTTATGTGGGACAAAACCTCGGTGTCATCTTCGATTCTGGATTTAAATTCTACAACAGATCGATTCGGTAGTCGGCACAAGCTTCTTCCATCTAAGATCCACTGCAAAACTCAAATCATTCCTGTCAGCCAAAGATTTAGAAACCTTGGTTCACGCTTTCATTTCCTCCCGACTAGACTATTGTAATTCTCCCAATCAGCCCCGTCCTGTTTACAGTTAATCCAAAATGCAGCAGCAAGACTCATTACTGGTACCAGAAAGATCAACCATATCTCTCCTGTATTGATCACACTTCACTGGTTACCTGTTAAATATAGGATTAATTTTAAGATACTTTCATTTGTTTTTAAAGCACTGCGTGGATTAGGCAAGGCAAGGCCGTTTTATTTGCATAGCCTGTTTTTACAAACAGTTTGTCTCAAAGGGTTTTACATGGCATCTTAACAACATCCTCTGCCCGTAAACCCTCGCATCGACTGAGGAAAAACTCCATAGAAAACCCTTTTAACAGGGAAAAATCAGAGAAACCTCAGGGTGAGATTAGTACCAGATTATATCTCGCAACTCCTCGCCACCTACTCCACCTCTCGTCTGCTCAGATCCACCGACAGGTCACTGGCTGCTGTTCATCCCACCTACAAAACTAAAAACAAGAGGTGACGGGGCCTTTTCAGTTTCTGGTCCCAAACTATGGAAAAGTCTCCCACAAACAATCAGATCTTCACCTTCCATAGACATCTTTAAACTTGAGCTAAAAACGTATCTCTTCTCTTTGGCTTTTAATTCAGTCTCATGAGAACTTCCCATCCCATTATTCCCACTCACTTGTTGTTTTTTGTTGAGACCCTGAGGAGTTTGCTTTTTTATTATAAAAGAGTCTCATATTAATGTGGATGAATCTACGTTACCCACTTGTTAATGGATCCATTTTCAATAAATATATCGTTTTGTCTTTATAGTTAATTTGATATTATTATTTAGTGGTCGGCTCGTCCAGCATTTCCTAGTTTCGTTTTCCCGGATCGCTAGTTGGCACCGTTTATGGTCGGAACTACGACGGTATCTGAACGTCTTCGAACCTCCGACTTTCATTCTTGATTAATAAAAACATTCTTGGCAAATGTTTTCGCATTCATCCGTCTTGAGCCGGTCCAAGAATTTCACCGTGCCCACGGAGGCTCATGGGAAATGTAGTGTGAAAACACTTCGCTTTCCGAAACTCCTTGTTGTCCCTTTAATGTCTCTTTGTGTCTGTCCTGTCTTTGTTTGAATTAATCTTGTATGTAAACAGGGAATCCGCGGGGTCTTGAAAAGTATTCAAAGGTGATAAATCAATTTTGGGAAAATTAAGACCCTTAAAAAGTATTAAAAAGTCTTTTCACAACTTTATAAAGTCTTCAATTTTAAAGGTATTTTTTCTGAATTAGCTGTCCAAGAGTTTGAGTCCTAAAACATTGTGTAAGTGTGTGAATTTATTAGTTTTGTTAAAAAACAAAGATGAACCGGTTAATGAAAAAGAAAAGAAGACTTTTTTTTTTGTTTTTTTTTGAGAGTGGAGCAATGTTTTTTTTTGATAAACTTTGCCTTTGATTTATTATTCCAGCCTATTTTGAATTCTGTTGTATCATAGTCGTCTATAGTCTTTATCACAAAAACTAAAACTGTTACGTCAAAAGTGTCACTGATGTAAATGGTTACAGTTTGAAGCGGTGGTGAGGTATTAAAAAATAATGAGATTTTCTTGAAAAAGTCTTAAAAAGGTATTCAAATGAACTTCAAGATTCCTGTATATACCCTGGTAAAGCACTTTGGCCAACACCTGTTGTTTTTAAATGTGCTCTAGAAATGAAATTGAACACGTTGCACGTATGGTGAATATTTCTTCTCCTCCTCCTCCTCCTCCTCAGAGCGCCATCATCCCAGGTCCTCCCTTCCTGTTCGGAGCGTGCTCGGTGCTGCTGTCCCTGCTGGTCGCCCTGTTTATCCCCGAGCACACGGGGCCCGGCATGAGGCCCGGCGCCTACAAGAAGCACAGCAACGGGGCGCAGAGTCACTCCCACAGCCCGCAGGGCAGCGGGGCGGAGGGCAAGGAGCCTCTGCTGGAGGACAGCAGCGTATAACCTCAGCTAACGGGGGGGGCAGACACCCTCACTCCACCCCAAAAAGAAAAAAAACCCCTGCACATGGACAGATAACACACATTTTTACCACACGGACACACTCTGGCACCTCAGGCACACATCAGACTGGCGTGCCGTGACGACGAGGGTCTTGGTGTCTGTGTGTTCGTGTCCACAGCACAAAAGTGGGCAGTCGTTCCTTAGCAGCCCCCTTTTTGTTGTTGTTGTGTTTTGTTTTTTTTAAAGCAGGCTATTGTGAGGACTCTCTAAAGACCCTGTATGAAGAAGAGAGTGTGAGTATTTTTTTCGGGCTGCAGTGGAAAAAGGTGTGTGTGACTTGGCTGCGCTGGACTCTCATCCTTGGTTTCGATAAAGCAGTGACGGAGTGGAGCACACAGCAGTTCTTCTTCTTCTTCTTCTCCCCTCCCTCCTCCTCTTCCTCCTCCTCCTCCTCCTCTTCCTCCTGGTGCATCACACAACCGCAGTGATTTTGTTTAGCGTGTGAGTCGGGTTATATCTCAAATGTTACTAAATCCCTGTGTGATTCTTCATATTCCTCCGTAGCCAGTGAAGTGGCGGCGACTTTTTGTGGGTTGAGCCGCTCGCTCGTCTCAACGGTCTTTTCACTCATTAACTTCTGCTCTGATGCGACCGCAGCTCCGTTAAAGCGTCCAAGAAGAAGGGAACACAGTTTTTCCTCTGTGTGTGTGTGTGCGTGCGCAGCAACTTGTAAAACCTGTGAGAGAGAGAGAGAGGGAGGGAGAGAGGGAGAGGAGTCTCTGCAGACCAGTGTCTCGAGTCAGGGTGGGTCAACCAGTTCACATGTGAAAAGCTTCGTAAGACCACACTTTGTTCAAAACGTCACAGAGACAAGTGTGCAACTGAGACCACTTTGTTAGCTGAAACTGTTTTTCAATGTTTACTTGCCATTCTCTAGATCAGTAGTACAGTTTGGGTTGTATATTTTTCTCAGTTCAAACTGAAGGCTAGTTGTGCTTCAAGTTTTTATTCAAGAAACAAATGTTGCCTTGAAGTGACTTAAGATAAATATATATATATATGTTTATATATACATGTATATATATATATATAGACATTACGTAACCTGTATGAAGACCGAGGTCTGAGAAGGCTCTGTAATCTTACGCTATCGCTCCCATCGGAGCCGTTACACACTTTCTATTCCTTTGTTTTCTCGTCGTTCCTGTCACTTAGTTTCCTGACATTTATCATCAACAGGGTGAAGGCTCACAGAAAAAACATACATGGTGTTCTTTCTTTTTCTTTTCTTTTTTTTAAAGCCTCTGGACCAGTAGAGAAACTAGAGCGTCGCTATCAGCGCGTCAGTGTCGGCACTGACTGTTAATGAGGAGACTAAATTAATATCATTAGCTTAAACAAAGATATCAGTGATGCTGCTGCAGTGGAAAATTCAAAGGTTAAGTTTCAACGGCAGCAGCAGCGGTTTAAAAAAAAAACGTTTCATGCAAGCAACCCCTGACGTTTAAGATGCCGAGTACAAGGCACAGCATGTAACTTCAGACAGATGGTAGAAATCTCAGATGTGAAGCACCTCGTGGAGCTGGCTCGTATCTCACTAACTCACATTGACCAGGCGGCTGCAGGCGTCCACGTGGGGGCGCTGTTTGTCAGAGCAGTTTAACAACCAGAACAACAACCTGCAACAACCTGCACCACATGTAGACGGAGAGAAGCATCAGCTGTTGTTGCACTCATCAGATGTGACAGCTGCTGATTTTTTTTAATTTAGTATAACATATTTTAGTTCACAAACGTGGAATTAACAGTGCTTCCCTCTTAATCGACCAAAATATGGTAATAAATTAAGTAATAATAAAAAAAAAACATTAAAAAAGTAAAAGAACCTTTCTCACAACAGATTAAAAATAACATATTTTTTGTCCACATTTAATAAGTTGGATTTAACAAGGTTGGTCAGAAAATATGATGCTGTGAACAAAATAAAACAAAAATCATAACAAAACTTAAAAGAAAAAACTTTGGGTGTCGGACAGTTGTCAACGTTGCATCATGTTTTTCTAGTCAGTAGTTGTTGGTCGTCTGTACCTGCAGGTGTGAACTTGACCTGCTGCAGCTTCCCCTCGCTGCCAGCAGGTGGCGCTGGTTGAACACGCAGCTGCAGCTCTGTGACTGGTTGGACTCGGCTGCGCCTGGCTTTCTGTTTTGTTTTGTTTTGTTTAATTTTTTTATTTTTTATTTTGGTGCTTTGCATCAGTGACACTGTGTTTCCTTTTTGTTCACATACTGTGTTAACAGCTGGTGAATTATTCCTGTCACAGTTTTGAACAGTTTAATTTATAAATGCCTCAAGTGCATTTAAATAACCAAATTATAACCTGATACGGATTAGTAGCTAACGGTGGGTTTCACGCTGTTTAACATCTTTCTCAAGTGAAATGTGCGTCATGTTTTTGTGCCAAATTTTTTTTGGGGTTGCTTTTTCATACTGTGTGTGTGTATGCGTGCTTGAGTGATTTGCATTTGTTTTTTTTGTTTTCTCTTGTCTTAATTTCTTTGACTGAGAATTTAAGTTTTAATGCTATTTTTTTATATACTTTTAAAACGTCATCCAGTCATTCTCTTAGGAGTCTTTTTTTTTTTTTTTTCCAACATTGTGGCTATAGATGGTAAATTATCGAATGTCCACCGTGTTGTTGTTTTTCAGTTTCCATTTTAATAACAAGCATTTCACCGTGGTTGGTTATACATTCAATAAGCTCAGTCACTTGAATGTTCAACAACGCCAAGCTGTACATGTTGACCACACTATTCCCTCAACTCACCCGTCATATTGTTTTTATGATTTCAAGGGGGGGGGGTTGTTACTTAACAGGAAGCTGTATCTGTTGATTTAATCTACGAAAAATATCATGCTTTTATTTTTTATTTTTGTTTTTTTTGTCTTTATCCTTTATTGGACCAACAGAGTAAATTCAAATCCTGCTTCAATTGGTAAGATTCTGCACCAGCCCCATGTGCACTCGTACAGCTTACACGCAGATGACTGTAATTGTACAAGCATCACCTGTACGTACAGTAAATGTATATATTTATTGCTCAAGGAGATGGCCACCTCTTGGTCTGTTTGGTTGTATGGTGCAATTATTATTATTATATTTCTGAAGACTGACCTGCTAGCCACTCCTGTTTTTAGTATGTGGTTTGTGGCCTGAACCCCCTTCTCTGTGTGCCTAAATTTAGCCAAGAAACGAGTATGGCAACATAAGTAAATGGTGGTTATTATGTAAATATGGGAAACTAATGACAAACTATTTATTAAAGGTTTATTGTACAATGAAATGTTTGCGATTTGCCTCTGTGGGGTTTTGGGGTGTGTCTCAGAAGTTGTAAAAATCGAGGATCCTGGATCTAATTGCCGCTAAATCCCATTAGATCCCATTATAAACAAGTTTTCTTTTTTAGCTTTCAGCGTCGACTTACTGTTCACTACACCAGACTTTCAGTTTAATGCTGCAACTTTGTTGGTCGATTGTTTAGTAATCCCGCCGTTCAGAGTTGTCTCGCGGTGGCTCTAATGCTTTTCCTCCACCTACACACTGCGTACAATACATTCAGCTGTTATTAATGCACAGACCTAAGCTCATTTACTCTCTGTGCTCTGAGCCTTTCTTTATTAAAACCATATGGAGGCAGTTGTTAAAAAAAAAAATCTGTGCAGGGTATCTGCAGGTTCAGGGAGTGTGTTGGCTTAAAAAAAAGTGCTGATTTTAGTTTCTGTCCTTCTCCCTGTGTTGACCTGAGACTTGGGCCTTCCAGTGCTGAACCATGCATTTGTTTCAGTTTCAGTCCCATTGATTGTAGTATTAGTAATATCAATACTATGAGGGTTAGGGTTATTGATCTGCCCACCACTGGCATGATTACCACATATGTGCATCATCATTATAAACTTTTACTTTAACACTTTTTTTCTTCCTCTCAGCTGCTGATTAGACTTAAAAGTTCATTCACACATAATTGACCTAAAAGCAAATGAGTTATGGAGTCTTTTTTTTTTTTTTTGCGCCTTCAGCTTGTTGGCACTGGAGCTGATATTTGTTTCATGTCACTTTTACAGGAGGAGAGCTTCTCAAAATACCGTTTCTATTAACCCCAGCTCATTTCATCCAAGTCATTAAATATTTCCTTAACATGAGCCGACATGCTCCTACATGAGACTGAGTGTTCCCACGTCACTCTCGCTCTTGTATTTGCATTTTAGGGATTCAGATTCAGGTTTACCGTCACAAACGGTGCCAGCTCTCAATAATGGGACTTTTTTTTGTTTTGTTTTGTTTTGTTTTGTTTTGTTTTGTTTTTTTGCTCTACATTTACTAACTAAGGTCTGCTTCACTGTGGAGTTTCCTTCTCTCTGCTTGAATATGATGATGTACGCAGAAGTGTCCAAGTGGAGCAGCAGGTGTTATGTGGTCTTAACCTGGGATAGAAGAGATAATAATAAGGCTCTTAGCCATAATCCATGCCCATTGTTTCCCGACGAGCCCTCTAACAGCTCTAGGCACTGCGGTGGATTTAGTTACGATGGATTCATCAGCAACAGCAACACAACAATTGGTTGCCTCTTATTATTGAGCGTCCATTATAACATAGCTACTGTACTATAACTATGGCATGTGGCCCTCAGCGGTGAGTCGACTGTGTAAGCGACTTGCTACTGTTTTATAAGAACTTGTAGACACATGTTTGACAGCCAACGTTTTCCCTTGTTAAACACACACACAGTGCTAAAAAAAAAAAAAGGAGCAGGCGACGCTCTGACTTGCGGCTGTAGCTACACAACACATCAACAAACTAAACTGCAGGTTCCAGCTTTCTGGGAATTAGAGACGCACCACGGCCTTGTCAGGATTAACAGCTCTCTGGCAGCGAAAGCAAATGGGCATGTTTTAACAAGAGCAAAATTTTTTTACTCAGCGCTCGAGTTAAGAGGAAGGTAGCTGTTCAGATCACTTGCAATGAATCCAAGGCACATGGAGCCCCTCAGTGTTTCCCAACCTCTCGTCGCTTGTGTTTGTGCCCGTGGTGGTGGTGGTGTTTGGGGATGAAAAGGGGCCATCATGTGACTATTTTGGGGGGGAGCTGCTGGAATGTATTGTGATGCAGAGTCGCTGTCATTGCACATTTACTTTCCAGGCTTCAGTTAGGTGCATGAGAGTGGAAGAGTGCTTACATGTTTGAAAAACCACCGGCCTCCTGGACTTGGCTGGAGGCCAGACGCAAGTCCACACACACACACACACACACAGAGCGCCGTTACTATAAATGTGAGTGTCCATTAACCTCCGAGAAGGGAGTGCATCCATCCATCAAAAGCCCTGCCTCAAAACTTAAAGCATTGTCTTTGCAAAAACCCTGGAAATGGCAGCAGGAAGAGCTCTTTCTTTCTTTAGAGCAGCAGCACACACCTCGAGCCCCTGCAGACGCACTTGGGAAGGGGAAGTGGGGCCCAGAGAGTGGAGGAGGAGGAGGAGGAGGAGGTGGAGGTCCCACTCCCACTTCAGCCCCCCCCCCCGACACACACACACGGACGGCAGCATCTTTTCCTGCCGTGGAGAAGGAGTGTTACCGGCTCTGGCGTCTAGGAAGAGCCCCGGGATGAATCATGTGTGAACCTCATTGTTCTTGCAGTCAGGCAGGTCTGTGTGAACCTCGGTCTGTCACTAACCTCTGCCACAGCGCAGCCTGCTTTCCCATGATCTATATGCAGACCACCAATGTTTCCTCCTAGGACTTCCTGGCACACGTGGTGGATGATTAACTCAGGCCTAGGTGTGGTGGTGGGCCTCCCAGAGGACTTCACACAAACACCATGCAGGACTCCACGTCAAAAAAAAAACTCCTTGACTCTTTCCTCCAAGGCCACGCTTTTTTTTTGAAAATGTTACGATCAATCTTTGCAACTCTGTGCACTCACTTCTCAGATACACTCTCAAAAAGTCTTATTTCTTCAAAACTAATCTCTTTCCATTTAAAATAAGACTCATCACCTAAAAATGTACTTGTTTTTAGATAATTTCCACTTTTTTTTCTTTCTTGTAATAAGAAAGAAAAACTTGCTCCACTATCAGATTATTTCAAGTGAAAATATGCTTGAAAGAAGTAAAAATTGCCTAAAAACAAGCTACTTTTTACAGTTTTTCTCAATCGCTTTGGTGCTTTTCTCACATCAATCTTAACATTTGCACAACAGTTAGTGCATTTCTCATAACAATTATTGTCCCACTGTATCTTACAGTAATGCCTGACACAATGACAGCAGTGCAGTGCAGATTGTTTAGTGCTGAATTACTGTCCAATACCACACATACCTGTTGTTCCTTACTGTAAATGTTTGAATCATTGAATTCACAGTGCTTCTCCCAACATTTAAAATTAGTTTGACAGATTTTGAAAACTAGTTCAACAATTTTGTATGTAATGACTCAAGCAATGAAATGAGGACTATTAGTTTTATAGAGAAAGACTATTCAGTGTTCAAAAGTATAGTTCATTTTGACTGACATGACATAAACAAATGATAATGTTGTAAAACAGAAAGCAACTGATACATGTCCAAAAGCATTTGCAATTTGTTCAGAGGAAGGAGAAACTGCTACTATGATGTGGACAAATGACTACATGTTGTGGAGGTTGAACTAATAGTTATGAGAACTTTCATTCTGATCGGAGAATAGCACCAAAGCGATTGAGAAAAACTGTAATGTGATGAGTCTTATTTAAAGTATAATGAGATTATAGAAATGACATTTTGAGTAGAAATAAGACAAATATTCTTGGCAAGATTTGGAGTTTTTGCAGTGTATCTCCCACAGACACTGTGGACCGAGCCGGTGTGTCACAGTACGTTCATAATGAGCGGTCGGCCTTATCAGCGTGAACCCTGACCCTGTTGTTTCTGCTGTCAAACAGGGTGTTACCTACATCCCCTATATGTTGAGGTAAAGGTTACACGGCGACGTGTGGCTGTTATTAATGCAGAGAGCGGCAGAAAAGTGCAGCGTCTGGCTTTTATGTAAGAGCACTTTAATCTCTCCCTGCACTGAGGTGATCATTTCCAGCAGATTTATGTCATTACAGAGAGAGAAAGAGAGAGGCATTATAAACCAACACACCTGCGCTGCTGTGAGTGACGGCTAAAGCCCCACATCGTCGTCGAGGTTTTTGCATCTACTTTATATTCCTTCCTACCTGTTTTCTGCAGCTTTTCGAAACAGCTTTCAGCTCCTCGCACTGCAAAAACTCAAAATTTTCCAAGAATATTTGTCAAAATGTCTCATTTCTAGTCAAAACTAATCTCTTTCCACTTAAAATAAGACTCATCACCTAGAAGTTAACTTGTTTTTAGATAATTTTCACTTGTTCCAAACAAATTTTCACTTTAAATAAGTAGAAAAATCTGCCAGTGAAAGCAGGTTTTTTGTGCTTGTTATAAGGAAGAAAAACTTGCTCCACTATCAGATTTTTCTGCTTATTTCAAGTGAAAATATGCTTGAAAGGAGTAAAAAAGTGTCTAAAACAAGCTACTTTTAATATGATGAGTCTTATTTTAAGTATAATAAGATTTGTTTTGACAAGAAATTACAACTATTCTTGGTAAGATATTTGAGTTTTTGCAGTGCGTGTGGGTTTTTTTTTACCCTCGGTGGCAACTTCTTCTTCCACCACAAGTTTATTAGATTTGTGGTAAATGAATGAGAACATTTGAAACTACCGTCATGGTCTTTTAGAGGACAATTTGCAGTCATCCTTTTAATCAGTTATCTAACAAACTCATCAAGTCTGCGGTTGAGCCGTCACTCCATCGACCTATACTCTACCTGCCTGTCACTGCCGATCAATTCAAGCAGCCGTCCAGACTCTCCCTCCTCCTCCTCCTCCTCTCTCCTCTCCAACGCACAGTGTGACGACAACTCCACTCTCCCTAACACTTTGACCTCTGACCCCAAGGCGGCGGCCAGGGGGTCAGGATTAGAAATCACAGGTCAGAAAAACAAACAAACCTCTTTTTGAGTCCCCGGGAACAAGCGGTGTTGTCAGCGTTCAGAATGATCATGTGTTTATGACTCATGTGTTTTTGTGTTCATCTCATCTGAGCCTCAAAAACACATCAATAGTTCTGAGACATAATGACCCTAATCTGACCAGAATAACAAAGTGGGGTACACAACTCGCTCCGGTCACACACCGCCTCGGTCTAAAGAGACAAAATGGACTCAAGATGAGTTGATTATATTTGTTCAAGGTGCTTTTAACATCTAGAGCCAAAAAATAATGGGTTTTAATCAGCTCTTCATCCATCTATCTATGTATCTATGTATCTATGTATCTATGTATCTATGTATCTATGTATCTATCTATCTATCTATCTATCTATCTATCTATCTATCTATCTATCTATCTATCTATCTATCTATCTATCTATCTATCTATCTATCTATCTATCTATCTATCTATCTATCTATCTATCTATCTCCCACTAGTATTTCTATGTAGTCTATAGGCTTTAATCTCATTACAGACCTCGGCCCTGCAGCCCGCGCCCTCACTCACTATGGGATTATGCTTAAGATATAGAATTCACAGCGGTGCAATTTAGCCCTGCTTCCTCTATAATGCAAGATGTTCCTGCAGTGCATGATGGTCCAACCAATCGGCTCAGTAGCTAATTACTCTTGCACTGTTGCTGACCTTTCTCTCGCTCTTGTTGCTCTGTTACAGTAAGTGGCGCCTGTTGGGAAAAAAAAGGGCCTGTTGCTCCTCAGTTTTCAGTTTCAGACGTGTTGTTTTTGTTGCTGTTGTTGTTGTTGCTGCTGTTGCTGCTGTTGAACATGTGAGCGTCTTCCTCTCATTACCCACTGTGGTAAATAGACTTGATTACAGAGTGCTGATGATGATGAGCTGCTCTCTCCTCTTTCACGTTTCTCTGAACCTCCCAGTGAATCAATTCTCCCTGTTTCAGCGGCAGAGAGCAGCTACGTTCACGACCACCTGCCTATTCTACTGACAAATTAAAAAAAGAAAACAAAAAAAACAGCCTGAGAATATTTTAGATTCAACTGATGATTGAAAGTGCCTGTCACAGACACAGCTGCCGCAGAAATCCCGTAAGAGCAGCTTTGTGGTTTTCCAGTATGATCTATTTTAGTAGAATAAACAACAGGACGTGATTATCTCCCACCAAACACACTGCGGCGGCGGCGGTCGCTGCTGCTGCTGCTGCTGCTGTTGGCTTCATGGAGGATGTGAACAGAACAGGTAGTGAATTAGCAGTTGTGTGTGTGTGTGAGAGAGAGAGAGAGAGAAATGGCATTGTGGCACCCAAACAGACCAGGAAGAGGAACAGTCTTAGATATTTTGGGCTCGGACGACGGTTGTAAACATGGGTGTGAAATACGTAATCCCAATGTTTTTTTCCACGACTCTAGTGCCTGAGTGAGTGTGAGAACAGCCACAGGATCAAAAGGCAAATGTATTGTAGCATAAAAGGAGCAATCAATCAAAAAAAAACTACACCAGGTAGTGACGGCTTTCCTACTCTGAGGGACTGGTTGGACACAGTTGAGGAGATATGAGCTACAATATGGAAAGACTCACATATACTATACTGCGACCATATATTAATTTATTCACTTATTTATCCTCTTTTTCTCTTCTTCTATCAACCCATCTTTTTTTCTTTCCCTTTGTTTGTCTTTTTTCACTTTTAACTATATGTGTCCATCTGCTGGGGCTATGTGCCAAGGGATAGGGGTGGGGGGTTGGTATCTGTTCTGGGGTATGCTGAATTTATATATGTAATTACTATTGTATAGAACACTAATGTTTTTCTAATATGTAAAATTCAATAATTGTTTAAAAAACAACAACAAAAAAAACAACATATATACTCCAACAAGTGGAATTCAATGCTAAATAGGACAAACGGACAGTGACAAATCTCACTGCAGAGACGCCACCAGAGACTAGAAACATTGCATTATGACAACAAAAGACATGTATCCCATTGACACTGCTGTTTTTTCTCATTTTTCCTTAAAATGAAATAAAATATGAGTTAAAAAAAAAAGAAAAACTACACCAGGATCTCCAAGCTCCTTCACCTTCAACTACGAACAGAAGGACAAAAGTTAAAGTCGCTCTCTCCCTCTCTCTTTTTGCTCTTTACACAGATTGACATTGAAGGATTTTAGGTTTGGGTCCTTTTGGTACTTTCCTCAACGCCATCATGTGATCTTGAATTGAATTGAGATGAAGGTAACAGCCAAATTAATATTTAAGTACGCAGGACAAAGTCTTCCTAGTTGGACGTTTGTTTGTTGTGGTTACTCCTTCTTAACCATGTGCATGTGTGTTTGTGTGTTTTATGCGAGGTACAATCAGTCACTGACGGAGACAGAAAAGGTTATGGTAATGGTATTTAACGCCTGCTTCTACTCCGTTTTCATGTTGGTTAAAAACTCTTAAACCAAAAACTTGTACTGCCTTAGAAAACACAACACGACACATGACCAAAATGTGAAGCCCATATGATCGTCTGCACAGCTACCTCAGTGTTTAAATGATTTTTACTGGACAAACATGTCAGTAAATCAATTGGACGTGTGTGTCTGAAGCATTGTTCTTGCTACTTTAACAAAATCAAGTGAAAAGCAACATCTCAACAAAACCAGTCATCCATTCAACGCTGCATTAGAGGCTGTGGAGTTCGCCATGTGACCCCGTCCCTGCGTTTCTAACAGTGTAACTACATTATCCGTGCTTTCTCACCAGTTATGGTTTTGCCACCAATTTGTCTTACTTCTTGTCAAAAATGTCTCAATTTTAGTCAAAAATAATCTCTTTCCACTAAAGATAAGACTCGTCACCTAAAAATTAACTTGTTTTTAGACAGTTTTCACTTGTTTCAAACTCATTTCCAATTGAAATAAGTAGAAAACTCTGCCAGTGAAAGCAAGTTTTTTTGTGCTTGTAATAATAACAATAAGAAAAACTTGCTCCACTATCAGATTTTTCTACTTATTTCAAGTGGAAAATATGCTTTAAAAAAGTAAAAAGTGTCTAAAAACAAGCTACTTTTTAAAACGTAAAGAGTCTTATTTTAAGTACAATTAGATTTGTTTTGACTAGAAATGACATTTTGACTAGAAATAAGACAAATATTCTTGGTAAGATTTTGAGTTTTTGCAGTGTATCGACTCACTGTATTGTTGATTTAAGCAACTTTATTTAGAGTTTAAAAAGTTACTTGTCTTAAGAAAAGAGTTGAATAGAATAAACTTTATTGTCCAGCCTGCAGGCAGGAAAAAAACTGTTGTCGGTCTCAAAATAAACACGTCCACAAGTTACATCACATGATGTTAACACACAGGAAGATCTCACACGTCCCAAATCATCTGCTAATGACGGACCGGGGCCTGAGATAAGACTGTTTTTGTCAACAGCGTCTAATTCTGGATCTGATTTTTATTCCTCCACACATGGTCACAGCACAGGAAACGACAGTAAAATGATGGCAGCCAATCAGAGAAGTGATCCTTGAATAACTGTTTTGTCCTATTGGACTTGAATCAAGTTTAATCGAAGCTGAAGAAAGAAAACTTCTTCATGGCCGTTATGTAAAAAAAACAAAAAAAAAACGCAGATCATTTCAATTTAATTGTTGTTGATTTAATATGACTTCAACAGAAATCTTTGGGTTTTTGAAGTCATAACATTTGACTCAAGACAGTTGTAAAAGGTGAAGCAGCATTTAGCTGTTATGCTGCACACAACTGGAACAAACTACCAGCAGAACTGATAAACTGTAAACACTTTTAAATCCAGGTTAAAAACATTTCTCTTTTCATGTGCTTATAGCTGAGCTCTTTTTAAGAACTTTAAACTTTATCTATTTTATTTTATTTTACTTTTTTTATTCTTCTTTTAACTCTGTTTTTTGTTTTTATGCTATTTTCTGTTCTTTCTTTATTTCATTTTATGTTTTGTCTTTATGACAAGCAGATTGAGTTGCCTTGGTATGAAATGCGCTATATACAGTAAATAAAGATGCCTTGCCTTGCCTAAAAACTATGTATCTATTCTATCTATAGAATAGATGAGTAATTGCTGGAGGATTGGGTTAGACTTTAGACTTTTTATTAGGGAAATTATTTTTCACATGACCTTTTCATTACACCACAAGAACAGAGCAAGCACACAAAACACACATAGTAGGCTACAACTCATTAATCAACAATCTAGAAGAAGAAAGAAAAAGTCCACACTCTGGCCTGGTTGTCTCGTCTGCCCCTCAGTGCCCTGGATCTGCGTCCCGAGGGCAGAGGGGCGATGTGGGTGTTGAGTGGGTGTGTGATGCCCTGTACTATTGAGGATGGTAAAAACAAGATTGGTAAAAACAAGTTTACCAAGTTGGTAAAAACAAGATTGTTTTTTCCAACCTACTGAAGCCTAAAACCCCCAAATAATTAAGTTTTTCTCACATAAGACACAGAAAAAGCAGCTCAACCAGAGCTCACTTGTGAATTTTTGGTTTAGAAAATCATAGCTGTATCAATTTTTCATCAATAGGGCCTATCAGTTAAATTAATCAACTTATTGTATCAGTTCTGCTGTTTATAAACTCTTGAACATTTCAGATCTAAATTTCTCAGTCAATCTCAGACTTCTCACTCTATTTTAAGTCTTTCTAATGTTTTTATTTTGGGGTGGTTTTATTTGTGTAGTTGTCTTGTTAATGTGTGTTTTCTTTGTGGACTCGCTATGTTGAATTACCCCTCAAGGGAGAAATTAATCATCTTTGAATTGAACATCTGGACCAAACCAAACAAAGCTTCAGTCCTGCTTCAGGACTGGAGACTTCTCTGGTCGTTCTTTGTTCATTTTTTTTTTTTTGCAACGAACTTTAACTTTAAAAAAAAAAGAAAAGAAAAAGAAAAGTAAATTGAAAACATGGCTGAAGGACTCAGATCTGCGCTCACAGTAAGAGACTCTGACTTGCAGACTGACTTCACTTGTCATCACTAGTCGGAAACTCCTACTTCAGGTTTAATTCATAGTGATAAACTAGTGTCGTTTTTCTGTTCTTGGTTTTCATGTTGTTTCTATTTTACCTTTTGTTTTCAGATCCTCCCTGTGAGTTTCATTGTGTCTGTTGTTCACGGCGACTGTTTCCTTGACAACCACAATAAATGTATCATGCATTGTCCATCCATGTTGAATATGAACTACTTAACTCTCTATTCCAGCTTCTTTTCATCTTTCATTTCATTTTATTCCCTTGAATCCTATTTAGAGGTGTTTATTTAAATGTTTTCATTGTTCTTTTGTTGCTTTTCTTGATGCATTGATGAAAAGCACTTGGAGTTGCTTTGCCGTTTGCTTTATTTATTCTGTTTTGTTTTATTTATTCATCTTTTATCTAACCACAAAGGTCATTTTTTTCCTCTGCCACACAGTCCTCGTCAAGATGGGCAGACAAAAAAAAAAAAAGGTGACATGGAGAAGGTACAAATGGGAACTGCCAACACCACGAGAACATATAAAAGCACAGAAAACACACATACAGAGATCAGGGGCTAAAAAAAAAAAAGAATCATGGTAAATTATGGCACACGTTGAAAGCATTAACATAAAGACTGACTCTATTTAATAATATCGTTAAACATATCAAGAGAGGGTACAGATGCCAATTTAAGTTTGATGCCTTGCAGCTTATTGACTGTGTATGTGTATTTATGTGTGTGTGCGTATATATATTTATATATTATACATTATTATATGTTATAGCAATATATATTTATATATTATACATGTTATATATATAGCCTACATTGGGATTTAATAAGCTTTGGCTTCTTCCCACTCCTTTTGAACATAAATAAGTGTTAAGTCTTGTTGTTTCATTTTGTGTTGTCTTGTATCTATTGTTTGTTTTTATTTTGTTATTCTTTTATTCTGTGTTCAAATAAACTTTCATTCATTCATTCATTCATTCATTCCAAACTCGTGGTGCATGAAAGGAAGAGGCAGATTTATCCAGCTCTGTTTGACACTGGTTTAAATTAGAAAAAAAACTAATAATCTCAGCCGTATTCTGTGGCTTTACATCACTTGCAATATTAAATTCATTCCTAACTAAGCCAGACCGCAGTAACTACGCAAACAGTGAAACTGAGAAAAATGGCTTTAAAATTTTTTGATTGGCCTTCCAAATGTGTTGTAGCCTAGGTAGATTAGTGAAAATACACAGATTTGACAGGTTTTCATGAAGTAATATCATGCAATTAAATATATGACCACATATTTTACATTTTACCCCTAAAAAAGCAGATACTGCGCTCTGGTGCCCTTAAACAGATAGACAGGTAATGCTCAGGCAAAGTGCAGTAACTACAATGTTGTTGTTTTCTTCCAGCTTTCATTACTTAAAGGTTATAGCTACAACTTTTTCAGCAAAAGGATTAATTTAAAAAAAAATAATGCATCCACAGAATGTCTAGAGGGGTGCAGAATAAATGTGAATTTTTAAAAAATAGTAAATAAATAATTGTTTAATACATTTTGGCGGGTCCGAAATATATAAATATTTGCATCTGGTTATGTTGGCAACGTCGGGATGGAATGATCTCTGTGGCATTAAATTAAATTAAACTTGTAGCTATCACCTTTAAAGCAGAAGTAAGCGATCCGGTCGTTTGGGCTAATGCTGCGTTCCAGGCAGGCTTTTGAAACCGTAAGTTACGGCTTGAAGTCACGACTTGCGACTTTGTAGCGTTCAAGGCAACCCGTAACTTGTGTTTTTCCGACCTGTTGCACCTGTTTTACCTGTGAAAGTGCACCATAACGGCCACTCGTAACTTCCGACCCATGAACTCGTACTAGCTCGAACTGGTACGACTTCACAGGTCGGAAAAACACGAGTTACAGGCTGCCCCGAACGCACCATAACTAGTCCTATTGGTCCTCGTCCCTACGTCACCACATTCACGCGCATCCCTTGGCTGCACACACAGAGAGGACTGCCCCTTTATGCCGTTCTCTCTCCTCATTGGATAAAGGTTGTAGGATACAAGTAGAGCACTGGAAAAGAGAGTAACGACACGCATTGGTCCAGTGGAAGCGCCTCCTGATGGCGGAATATGGGTATTGCAAAAGCGCCCAAGAACTGACAACTCTGCATTGTTGGTGAATGAGCAAGTGTGGTATTTTCAATAATTTAAGGACATTTATAGATCACCCACGTTAATAGCATCATTGAGGATCCTTTACAGATAAATATTAACACATAGGCTATAATAGGCAAGTAAAAAAAAAAAAAAAAAATAGTTGTCTACATTAATGTTTCAATCTACATTTTGTAATAAACAAATTATAAGTGTAATTTGATATGACCAAGACACTTAAAAACAAAAACACGGCCGTTTTCATCAATTTATAAGCAAGTGGGCAACACACATACATTGGAGTGAATGAGTTTTCTGGGCGCTTTTGCAATACCCACATCCTGCCACTAGGGGCGCAAAACCCCCCTTACCACGGGAGTCAATGGTGTCGCTACTCTCTTTTCCAGTGCTCGTCTAGGATACAAGGAAAGTTTTCTCCTCGGCTTACAGCAGAGCGGAGTGACTGACAGACTCGTGTTTGGGACCAAACACTCATGTAAGTGATTGCCTTCGGAAGATATAACTATTTAAGACTTATATTAACACGAAAATGTCGCTTAATTACTTTGGCCACCTCAAAAATTATTAATAATTTGACAGTACGAACTTTAGTGAGCTAACATTTAATGTCCAGTGTTTAGCTAATAACACATTAGCTTCGGCAGGTTAGCACAAGCGCATAACACATGCGCTTGTGCTAACCTGCCGAAGCTAATGTTAGCTAACTGCAGCTGGAGTACAGGGAAAAAGAGGCAGAGTGCAATAACTGCGCACTTACTGCGGTTTGGCTCAGTGTTGAGCGTGATTTTGTGCAATTTTTCATACCTCATATCTCTAAAATTGAGCAAAATTGACCGCTGACATTTTTACACAAGATGAAACATTTATTGACAAGTTCAAGTTTAAAAACCCTTACCACGGGAGTCAATGGTGGTGTCGCTACTCTCTTTTCCAGTGCTCGTCTAAAAGTTTTCTCCTCGGCTTACAGCAGAGCAGAGTGACTGACAGACCCGTGTTTCAGACCCAACACTCTATGTAAGTGATTGCCGTCGGAAGATATAACTATTTAAGACTTATATTAACACAAAAATGTCGCTTAACGTTACTTCTGCTTTAATTACTAACTTTGGCCACCTCAAAAATTATTAATAATTTGACAGTACAAACAAACTTTAGTGAGCTAAATTTTAATGTCCAGTGTTTAGCTAATGTGTTATGCGCTTGTGCTAATCTGCCGAAGCTAATGTTAGCTAATGTTAACTGCGCAGTTACTACGGTTTGGCTCAGTTTTGAGTGTGATTTTGTAGTTACTGCAATTTTTCATACCTCATATCTCTAAAACTGAGCAAAATTGACCGCTGAAACAGACAGTAAAAACATTTTACAAGATAAAACATTTATTGACAAGTTCAATTTCACAAAAAACTCAATTTGGACATTTCCCGTAGTTGCTGCGGTCTGGGTTAGCCGGGCTGGCCTCAGCTCTGCATCCGTTCACCAGTGATGTGGAGAATTTTATCTTAATTAAAATGATCTGTTTTGGTTTTTACGCTCTCGGGTCTCAGGTCTCAGTAAAATGAGCTGCTTGTCCACCCGGCCTCAGACCCCTGAGAACCAGAATCATAAATGATAAAGACACAAATATCAAATAAAAACTGAATTCAAAGCAAAATATAGGGTGAATTCAGGTATATTGGGACATCAGGTAATTTGGGACAGATAAGGAAAAACCATGCTTCCACTTGCCTTGAATGGGCTATGGCAAAGTTAAAGGTGCTGATACATTCCTTTGGATGTCTACATTAAAAGTCACATTAAATATTTTGGGTGACATCACCACACAGGGGGGTGGGGTCAGCATCAAACAGGAAGCTGACCCCAAATATCAGGAGGTAAGTGAATGTGAATGTGAAGTGATGTTCAAAAATAGGTCAGAGTGTTTTATCTCTTATTATGTCATGAGTTATCTTTATTTTATATATTTATATTTAACAAAATATAAAAATAAATGTATTTTTAAAAACATGCTTGCTTCTCCTGAGGTCAATAGTCTGCTCACAATATGTTTTAGGCTATTAAATCTGCTGTTTGTTGAAATGATATGTATATTTGGTTGATTTGGTTACAAATAACGAGATTATAAACAATACACAACATAAAAATAATAGGCTATAGGCCTAATATACATAAATAAGCAATCTATTAATGTCTTTTTTTAATGTAATTGCAGCTCCATGCAATATCCCATTGCACAAGCCTGTGTCCCAAATTACCAAACCTACTGTCCCAAGTTACCAAACAAGTTGCAAAAAAATAGTTTTGTGTCAAAACCTTTAAAATAGAGTGCTGTGCTCTCACAAAATAATTTTAGCACACAATTGTTTCACATAAAGAATGCAGACACCTAGAGGAATCCAGACACATCTCATTTGTTGGGTTATTTATTAATCTTGATGACAAAAAATGGCTCAGAAAGTGAATTTACAAAAATGGTCCCAATATACCTGAATTCACCCTTTGTATATAAAAATAAAAAGTTCTTATTTACAAAATGTGCAAAATACGTGATGAATTGATAAATCGTCTCAGATCTGCTCTCTCTGTTCTGTTCTGCTCTCCACCTCCTGGTTAAAAACCAGAGATGATAAAGCGTTTTCATTTGCTGGCCCTGATCAATGGACTTGATTAAATCTATAACAATCAGATCTTCTCAAATTACATCAAAGAAACCCCTCTCTTCTTTCTTCTTTAGCCTCTTAATTGTCAACATCTGACCACACTTCCTTTTTGTGCAATACATAGCCTTTTTTTTTTTTTTTTTTTTTAAGTATTATTAATTTACATAGGCTTTATCCTCTTATTTCTGCATGTGCTTTTTTTTTTCGTCGTTTGATTGTTATCATCATAATTTAGTGTTTCCTGTGCTCAGCTGTCTTTACATTGCAAATAGTTTTTTTTTTTTTTTTACCACCTGACAGTGGGATCAGTTTGTTGTGTAATCCAATAAGCTCCAGTCCGTATTTCCCCTGAAGCCCATCTGGCTCACTGGCAGGGTTTGTTTACTGGCGGAGAGGCTGGGAAGAAGGGGATCCTACAGGAGACTGTACAATCTACCTCTGTCTGTGCAAGAAGAAAAAGAAGAAGGAGAGGAAGGAGGAAAAGAAGAAAAGGAGGAGAAATAACAAGAAAACTTTAACCTAGCCTATATATCTCACCTATACTTTTCTCTTATTCTCGTGCATGCGGAGTCGACGTCGTAGCAGCCTATTATAGCAGACAGCTTGGACACAACTTGGAGCAAACATTTGACTTTTTTTTGTTTGCTCTCCTTTCTTCTAAATACCTGATAAAACAGAAAAAAAATTAAAAAAAGAGAGGACAGTGGAGTTGTTAGTAGTGCTGCTTCTGCTGCTGCTGAGCCAACGACGGACGGACGGACGGAGGGAAGACGGGACCGAGGAGCGGAGTGTCTGTCAGCTTCACCCCACAGTCCTCATTCAAATCTCGGCATTGACTGAGCTGGAGTTGTCGCCACCACCACCACCGGTTTGGAGCTTCGGCGAAAAGAAAGAAAAACAACCCAAAAACACACCGTATTATTTCACAACAAGCAAGGGAAAAGAAGTCAAAGAAGAAGTCAAACTGTGATGGTTTTTTTTTGTGCTCGCTGGAGGATTTGAGAGGATTTATTATTGTTATTATTCACGAAAAGACACGCTAACGTTACGCCACGCATGCCACAACAACCACCACCACCACCGAGGCAGCAGCAGCAGCAGCGAGAGGCTCCCTCCCAAAAAAAAAAAACCCTCCTGAATTAACTTCACGGTGGTTTTTTTTCACGCACGCACGTTTTTTTTTTATACCCCCATGCGTGTTTTTCTTTTTTGTGATTTTTATAAACAGCATACATGTGCATCATCACGGCGGTATGCTGCCTATGCGTGAGATTTGTCAAAGTTAAAATTTATTGAAAAAGGAGAAGGAGGAGGAGAAGGAGGGAGGGAGGTCGTGTCGTTGTCAAGCAGCAGAAGCAAAAAAAGCAAAAAAAAAAAAAAAAAACTTCATTCACTTGTTGTGGCCTGGTTCAGACTGGAGGCGGCTAATGTGGCTAAGCGAGCTAGCTAAGTTAGCTAGCTAGCTAGCTACCAGCGTTAGCTTAGCTTAGCTCCCTTTCTTTTAGCTCGGGCCAGCAGCAGCAACAATAACAAAGTCGGTGGGGTGTTTTTTTTAATTTTTTTAAATTTTATATCCACGCCACGGACGGACGAGCTCAACCACAGGCCCAATTTAATTCAATTCAAGCAACAAATGCACTTAAAGAAGAAGCGGACGAAGCAGCACTCGTGTGTCGTTGTGCTTTGACGTTGCTGCTTTTCTTCCATGAGGTGGCTAATAACTGTTAGCATCGGTAGCATCATCGGTGCTAACGCCTTGTGTGTGTGTGTGTGTGTGTGTGTGTTTGACTGAACTGAACTGAACTGAACACGTTGGACTCGATCCTCCGCCCATCTTCCGGGATGTCTTTTATTTATTTTTTGTTTACCTGTTGGGCGCACGCCGCAAAACAAAACCAGTTTCCTGAAGCTTGTTTCCACTCTTTTATAGTCTGAACTGGACTTGAAACTGTGTCCTGCTGCTGCTGCTGCTCGCTGTGGATTATTATTATTTCTCTCTTTCTTTCTTTCCTTTTTGAACCCCAGTGCTGGATGGTGTCTTATCCAGAGTCAGTGATGTGTCGCCGGACTTTGTGTTTTGTTTTGACCGCCGTCTGCTTTGTGATGAGCTGTCATCGAGCGACTGGAGAGAGTAAGTAACACTAATTAACTATTTTTTTTTATTGTTTCGTTTGTCTTTATTTAACATTAAAATGTAGTTTTACTTGTCTCATTAAAGTGACTGTTTGCTGCAGTGAACATGATGATGCAGCCTGCTGAGAAGTCATAATAATAAATAGCTGACCCACACTCATAATTTGATTAAAAAGATAAATACTATAAGTCATAGTCTGTCCAATATTGCACAATTTTCTGTTATTTACAATGAGATTTAAAATGATTGCAGATTTATTACCTGTTTTAAAACACTGGGTACATACATTGAATGAATTAATAATCTTTTTTTTCCCATTTTCATCGAAGATCCATACACTTTCAGTTCTCAAATAATTGTAAGAATAATTATTAGATCCTACTAAACACACATTTTAAAGTGTGTGCTGTTTCCAAATAGACAAAAAATGAAAAATAAAGATGAATAACCCATTAAGAAACACTATAAACAAATGAATGAGCAGTGAAGACACCCTGCTGCAATATTATCATACAGATATAGTTTTTTTTAATTGTTATTTGTTTTGTTTTGTTTGTGTTTTGTGGCTTATTTGATAAATGCACGTAGGCAGCAAGTTGTAGACAGTCACTGCATTGAAGGGACAAAGGTTAAAAACACTTATCTGCAAATTTGAGTCTGCACAGGGACTGTAAACAAAATGTTTTGTCCCAAATAAGTAAGTAGTCTGAGAATTCAGAAGAACTAATTGGCTGCTATTGTAGATTGGGAAGCCTTGGCTTGTAGCTGTGGTCAGTGCAGGAATGTAACAATAAGCCCTCTTTACAGCCACGGACAATCCCTTTATATTCACCAGCCAACCAGCCTGGGTGATAAGAATGAATGAACACATTTGCACTCACCCGGAGACATTTTAACGTTTCTCAGACACCACACTCACTGTTTAACACTTCTTTTTTTTTAATTATTATTTTAAACAAATTTTAGTTACACTTTGAGGAAATGTAGGCTATGGCAAACCTGTGGAACTACTCGCTTGTTTAAACATCTGTACAGTAATTGTGAGTTTAAACACAGACATCGACAGAGATCAAACTTCAGGTAAACATTACAATTTCCATACGTTTGTCCATATGCTGTATCAGGATTTTCTTTTCTTTTTTTTTAAAACTAATCATATGATTTGGTGAAGGGTAACTGTGATTTATAGGTGTTAATTTGTCAAAAAACAACTCTTTTTTGTTTTCTTTACTGCATAACTTATGATAGTTGGCCATTAGTTTGTGTTAATCCATCCATCATTGTTTTGTTTTCGATATTAAATACTTATTAAAAAGATCTGTCAGGAAGTTAGACCAATTCATTACCAAGATATTTCTACTGATTTATCTACCCATCTATCTTATCTCTTTGTTTAATCTTCCAATAACAGTGAAGAACTACTTACACAGTATCTTGCAGCGCCAGATGACGTCACTTTTAAATGTCTGGGTTTGTCCGACCAGCCGTCCAAAATCTATTTGAGATGCTATTTGAGAAGATTTTTTGGCATTTCTGCTTGAAAAATGGCCATTCATTGTGTGTACAGCTTCTTGTAAAAGCCACAGGCAATTTAGATGAGTGATTGACAAATGTCTTTGTACATTACAGTAGCTCTGTGGCACAATTTCCAAATATAAAATGCTCATATACTTGTATTCCTATTAACTTACAGTTATCTAAAATGTGTTAATTCATTAAATTCTCTGTTGTCTTGCACAAATCTTGCACATGTAAACAACCAACAGTGTTTTACTTATTTCATGTCATATGAACAGGAGCTCCTCCTCTTCAGCATGACAGGTTTGCCCACTGTCTGTGCAACTCACACACAGTGTTTAGCTTCAAAACAGCCATACTGCCCCAGCACATGGCTGTACTGTAGGTTGGGTCGCTGCTGGAGTTTCAGCAGCCGCTCACTCAGTCTGGGTACAAGAAAAAAGCACAGGCCTGCTGCGCTCTCACCTTTTGTCAGATTTTAAGATGAGGGGCGAATGGAGCGATGTCATCAAACCAGTTTGAGCGAGAATTTTAAGACATAAATCAAAAGCAAGTTGTGTAATTGCTCCGCAGCCGCCGCCACCGCCCCCCTCTCCCCTCTTCCCTTCCCCTGCCCCCTCCTCCCCTCCTCCCACTCCTCTCAGACTTGAGCGTGAACCACAGAAGGGAAGAGTGGAACCTGGGCCTCACACTGGCCGATTTCATAAGCCACGACTGACTGACTGACTGACTGACTGACTGACTGACTGACTGACTGACTGACTGACCGACCAGTGTCGAAGTCAGCTCGCTGGTCGCTGTCCAGCTCAGCTTGATGGAAAAATTCACTTAATAATGGAAGCTTATATTTAGCGGTGGCGTTAATTATTATTAATTTATTCAGCATCGAGTGGCAGCTGAAAAATATGAGAGGAGAGCCAGTCTTGTCCATGTACGTACGTGTCGTGTGCCTTGTTACATGCGGCATATTTCATACTGGCCCCTGGTCTGGGCCTCTCGTCGTGTACATTCAGCATGTTTCTGCTGCTGCTGCTGCTGCTGCTGCGTGACTTTGGAAAGACACAGTCAGTCGTAGTTGGTAAACTCCTCTTACTGCTGTTTTTATTTAAGTTGTCTCTCAAGTCCTCAAAGAATCCTCAAACCACCCTGAGGAAAACAAAAAAAATCATCTACTGTAGGATGAAAAGGATTTCCAACCTGTTTCTCAAGTTGTTCTGCTGTTTCCCAACACAGACGTTAACTGTTAATGACATATCTGTGCTCAAACTTTTTGAATATGCCACTATTTCCTGGGGCTGTTTGCCTGTTGGATTGTAAAACCTGTGGCATTTCAGGTTAATTCTGCTTTTAGTTCATGTATTTGAGTGAATTTTTAACATGTTAAAGTTATTTACAAACTTATATTTATGGTATTTGGTGTATTATCATCTTATCTTATGTGTGTGATTGTTTTATCATAAGTATTGTGATGAATGTTGCCCTGTCCTCTTGCGCCATGAGCTCACTGAGGTCACATTTGTTGCATTGGCTTTAAAGTTACTAAAAGAAAAGTATCATAAGTTATGTTGTCATAGAAAGTAATGTGTTGATATATTTTTCTTCTTATAAAAAAGTCATTTGTTCATTATCTGGATAGGAAGCAAATGCAACTTGGGAGACAATGTTGAAATCAGTGAGTGCTTTTTTAATGTCAAACATCAAAAGTAATTCAGTTAATGTAAAAAAAAAAAACAGCCTAAAACAAAAGAGTTGCCTCGTGAACCGTTGGAGATAATAAGAGGCACGTCCTGTGGTTAACATCCAGCTCGGTTCACCTCAGGTTCTGCGCTGAGGTCTCAGGTGGTTTGGTTGTCACACTGCAGCGTACGATAACATGTCACTTCACCAAGAGTGTCGAGCAGCAGGGGCTCGCCATGAAGCCGGCGAGCAGCTTGTTGCCGGGCGCCACTCAGGGCCACACAGCAGGTCTTGTAGGTGGGCAGATCTCCAACGACCTGGCGCCCTTGATTTACGCCTCCCGACAAGGAGAGCAATTGTAAGGTGATGAAACTGTCACCTCCCAACCACCTCTTCAGAAAACACTCAAACAGAAACAGTGCACACACACACACACACACGCACACACCGCTGCTGTCTCAAGTACCAAAGTCACGAGTGCCTTTGACGTGAATACAATAGAATGATTTTTGCACTTGTCACCCTCAGAAATGGCCGTCTAATCCGGGTTGACAGGTTCACGTCTTGGAAGTTATACACAAGCTGCCTGAAAACGGAGTATAATCAGACACACCTGCGCTCTTTCACTTCACGTCGACCACACACACACACACACACACAGGCGTCTCGTCGAGGAAGCCTTGTTGTGTGTCAGATCTTCACCCTTGACACCGTGCTCCTGTGAAAAGGAAATGTGCTTGTTATTGTGCTCTCACTCGTTAAAGGTAATGATTACCTCCGCTGCCACCGACGCTGTCCTCGATGCCCACGCAAACAACACTGATATGCGTTATGATTCAGCCCGTCAATTGGAGACTTTAGCATCAGTTGTTGTTCCGGCCTTGAAACTTGCCACTTTTAGTGTTGAATTACGCCGCCGTCTCGCAGGGGTTTTGAAAGTCACAGATGTCCCAAGTTTGAAAAAAAAAATGGAGACAAAGAGAAAAGATTGGCTTTGGATGTTTTTTATTTTTACATACCGTTGGTTTGTGTTTTTTTGCAAACCAGTAAAGAAAGAATGATGTGTAAGCAAAGGCAGCTGGTGGGCAACTGAATCACCAAATGATCCTTGGTCCAGAGCCATTTATCCACAGGATACACATCGCACAATCCCAAGAGGGAACTTTGTGGTTTTTTATACGCTCCCTCTTTTACTCGATTGCGCTCTATTTAAAGGCCGGGGCCCTGAATTACTCTGGTTTAATTTTATTCCCCCAGCCTTTTGTTCCTTGTGATATTGTTAATGTGCTGGGCTCGCCATGTTACCCCCTACCAAACAGCTGGCACATTCGATATCCTGCCCCCCCACCTCCACCACTTCCCCCCCTCTGCGCCTGCCTAGAAGTCATTTATAGGAGAGTCTATACTGTCGAGGACGGCCTTGACCCTCTAGCAATTTCCCAAGAAGATTGTGTCACTGAGATGTAGTAATGTCACTTTCCAACTGCTATAATATTCTGTCCCGTGCAGCTAAAGAGATGACAAACCGCTTATTAACTCTAATTACAGCCAGGAGCCTTTTGAAGTTGAATGTATGCAACAAGTTTCTTTCAGCTTTTAATGTTCAGTGTTTGCAGAATACCTTAAAACTGTGTAATGATTAGGTTTTTTACATCCCTTGTAGAGTGGATTACATCACATGCCAGTTTGGAAACAGTGTGTGTGAGCATGTATCTTGGTGACCTCGGCATTTTGTGGATTTTGCGGTCTGGTTTTTTAAGCCTAGGTTGGAAAACAACATAACAGCGAAACCTTGAAAAGGGAAGTGTTGCAATCACCGAGTGTTTGTGTTCCTGCGTGCTCATTGAGGCCTCGGTTCTCTGCGAGGCCTCAGCGATGATGTATAGTATATACGCCATCAGTTAAACAACCTACAGCCCTCACCTATACTCCCTCACAGGATCAGAGGCGTTGGTGTCCGTCGATGCTTGCAGCAGCAGAGAAAGCGTTGTGGATTTGTACATTATTATGCCCAGGAGCAGGTAGTGGACAGACGGTGAAGCTCTGACTCCTTTTAGTATAGTACAGTACTCAATACCTCAGAGTTATAATTGCGTACACGTTGATTTAAATTTAGAAACATCTTGTGACCTAAGCCTGACTTGCATCAAGCATTTTCACAATGGTATCTATCTGGATTTATTATCCGGACGACGTGTCATCATCGCCGCTGCCTTTACGTTTGGCATTACGCGATCTTGTTTACAGCTTGTCTGCATCGCTGTTCAAGACTGCGGCCCGGGGGGAAATTGTGCAAGAAGTCAGCTGTCTGTTAACATTTTAATCTTGTGGGTGGAGGTTACCTCCACCAAGTGTGATCACAAGTTGTATGGATTTCCATTACGCATGATGATGATGATCACAATCTGACCCAGACCACCTTCAGATGTCAGGTCATGCATTGGGTCCAGGCTGATCTGGCTGCATTCATTTATACTTTGCAAAAAGGTGCAAAGAGATATGCAGACACAGATTGTATTCTGTTATACTTATGTAAATGAGCCCTAAAAGATAATGTTGGTGGTGTTTTATCTATTAATAGTATTCTGCAGGCTGTGGTCATCATAGTACAGGAATGTATCACCCAGTGCAATTGGTTGATTTTGAAATGATTAAGATTGAGATTAATGTTTTATACTACTCTACTGTTTCCCCTTGTTGGAGAGATTTATCAAGACTTGAATTGGTCCTTAATCTTGCAGCTGTCCAAGGTTTTATAACCTAGTATCATTTCATCCATAGCACTTTAAGGACTCCTCTTCCCTACAGGCTGACAGTTAAAAGTCACATCTGACAAAGGCTGTTCAGTGATTGTAGATAACTGCACCTTGAGTTTGGATTAATGTGGCAAACTACGATTTCCAAGGTCAAGAGTGAATCATAATAGACTGGTTTGTGTCATCAAAGTAACTATACGTACGTAATAATATACAGTATATCTTTTGCTTGCACGTTCCACAACTTGTCGAGGTTAGCAGGATAAATTAATTGATGACTCGGCACCGTTCGTTGTATCTGTTACTTACTACTGCTAAAAAAGACAAAAACAACACCAACCCTAACCTTTAAACTTTGAATGTAAGCCATGCTGTTATCATTGACAGACCTCTCTTTGCCCAGAGTGTTGCTGAGATGGCAAACCATCACACTGGTCCTTTTTAATCAACCCCTTAAAAGTTCATCTGTCTCCGAGGAGCAGGACGTGATAGAGATGGATAGAATCCAATGGCATCAATCAATAGATCCGCTCCTCTAATGACTCTAATTGACAATTCGGAGCAGCACCATTGCTGTGTTTGGCTGTCGGGGCTCAAAGTGAGTGATGCATGGATGGCTGCAGCCGGCCTTGTTGCAGTAGTAACCTTTGTGTTTTTTTTTTTCTTTTCTTTTCTTCCTCTTCCTCAACAACGCAGGGAGTATTTAAATTCTGGGAAGCACCTAGTTTGTTTTGCTTGAGTTGTGTCATGTCATCACAGACTGAGCTGTTTCACTCTAAAACAATAGAAAAAAACTTTTGTTGTGTGTGTTTTTTTTTTGCAGCAAAGTTCCTATTTCTGCCAAAGTTTTGTTCCTAAACTAAGTACTCGCACATGGAGAAGTCAGCGCAGCCAGTTCTTTCTCTGCTGCTGCTGCCGCTCTAAAATTCCTCACTTACACACCAGGGTTGCCATGTTCCAGTTTCCAATGTGAGCTACTATCGGTACGGCTGGAGTGTATTAGATTCTCTATTGGGAATGTGGTGCTAAAAATACAGGCTGAAAGTGTACACTGATAGGAGCCTGGACTCACCGCCCTGTTATGATTCGCCTTCTCTCCACAGGGTCACTCAGTACTCTGCTGGCTGACTTTACTGCAGCTACACAACCACCGTCCCCTTGTATTGTTTGCTGCCTGCGCTCCTTTTGTTCGTTAAACTGTTTTGTTTGACTCCGTGTGGGGGGTCTTGTATTAAAAAAAAAGAAAAGAGCCAGGCCGTTTACAGTTGTAAATGTGCTCCTTGACAGATCTACAGTAGGCTTCATTTGCTCCTCTGGCGTTTTTGTCGTCAGTTTGATAGGAAATGTTTCACTTGGAGGTGGATGTGTGAAGGTTTGTGGCGTGCCGTTCATGCTTATACAGTTCGGCAAAGCTCCCAACACCACAAAGAAGTGGAGCTGTGGATCTAAATGTAGTTTAAAAAGAGAAATGTTTCTTTTTGATGAGGGCAAGCTGCCTTTTAATAGGCTGCAGTCTAAAGATGTTTAGCCTGTATTTTACACAAACCCTCAAAGCTATAGAGGCCGAACTCTGGGTAATTGCTGCAAAGTGAGCTTTTGGGTTAAGGTCATGGAATGAAAACCTCGTTGTTTGGACACTCAGCGATTGGACACTGTGTGTGTGTGTGTGTTTGTGTATGCAGGTTGCCTTGTACTGTTATGCAACAGAAAGTGTAAAATGAGCTGCTGCCATAAAGAGGTGCACGCCTAGCTGTTATACTTCTTCCCCACATGGCTGACCAGTTGGCCCGATGCGCCCATCTCAACGGTGGGTTGCTCGGTAAACAAATACAGACCTCTCACCAGGCAGCAAACCCCTCCAGCTGCACCCAGGACTTGTGAACTGTAAAGCCGCCGGGGCTGGAATGTCCCACGATGCACCTGCAAAAGGGGAAAATTTCTTTATGACCGTCATTACTTGTGTTATGTCACACAGACAGCAAATGCTCAAGAGGTTCGCTGACTTCCAGAAGTGAGAGAGCTGAGAAAATCCTCATTACTGTCAACGCCCCTCATGCAGAACTCCCCGAGGTTGATATAATGCAGACGGTTTCACTGTGTTATTATCTAACAGCAGCTGAACTGTTTAGACTGATCAGGAACTGAAACAATTAGTTGGTTGATTAATTAGCTCATTTAAAGAATTAATTGATTAAACAATGACAATTTTGGAAAAAACAAAACAAAAATGTGATTTTGTTCTAGCTTCTGAACTAAGATACTTTGGCCCCTTCTCTGTTATAAATATTACTGAATAATATTGAGTGCTTATATTTAAATATTACTGAAGTTTGTGCTGTTAAATTAACAAAAGTAATTTGAGCTATAGTGGGTTTTGGTATTGATTATAGTACATGTGATATTTTGTGTGGTGATATTTTATTGATTCATGGATGCATCTGTATGTATTGATCTCTTATTATATAAATTGTTATGTACATGTGTACCTTTTTATGACGGTATTGATCAGTCTGTGTTTGACAATTCCACTTTGCTGGAGGAAAAAATGATTGAAGTGAGAGGTGGAGACCGACCTTTATCTTATTAGACAAAATGGATGTAGACAGAGTTTTCCTTGCAGGACATAATTTGCAGTCATGATATGTCGCAATGTGTCACAAAGTATGTTATTGGAAACTCTGGGCATTGCAAAGTATCACAAAATTGCAACGATATTGTATTCTGACTTATTTGTCTTATAACAATATTGTATTCTGGTGATTTCAACTGGTAGCTTTCATTGGGCTCAATGATTACTTGGGAAAAATCAAAGATGAATGATCTGAAACCACAGATCTACGTAAACCTCTTGCGCTGCTTCATTGTGATGTAGCAGACTTTGACTGACTGAGACAGTCGATATGTAAACCGTCTGCGCAATTGCATAGTTTTGGGAATTTCTCATCAAACCAGTTCATATGTCTGGGTGAGCACTGACAAAGCCACAAATCTACTACTGCTGCAATACACAAGCGTAAGTGCTTCAATTCCCCTCACAGACAAATATTTTTAATGCATTAGCTAATGTTTTTTATGGTCTTGAGTTACAGAAGCAACTCCACAAATCAACCAAGTGTAACCAAGGATGAGCACAGCCTCACGCTGATGACAGCGCTCCATATTTGACAGTGGCGCTCTGCCAGATATGTGGTTGCTAAACAAAATGTCATTGAAGATGGTCTGGTCTTCATCAAAGGCGGAGACATAACCACATATTTTTCAGAAGAATATTCCCTCAAATTACCAAAAGATCTATTTTTTCTCCTCCTCTTTGAGACCGTGTCTGACTTCTTCAACCCTGTTTTTCCAGTTTGCAGAGCAGACGTCTTGCCTAACGCATCGGTCACATGCAGCAGTTGTAATCTGCCAACAACTGCGCCAGATTAATTGTCTAAAGGGAGAGCAGTCTCTGTTCACATCCAAGAGTTGTACTATTTCTGTTGTGCTGCTGTTTTGTTGACCACAGGACTTAACGGTGCATCCGAACCTGTTCACAATGAACCGTTTGAGCAGCGTTTAGATTCTTTTTTTCTCGTTTATCATAAATAATTGATATTTAGTGTCTCTCCTATTCTTGTCTCCTCAGTTTGTTCGAACAAGGACATCCGGAACAATGTGACCAACCTGCGGTCGCTTGAGAACTGCACTGTGATCGAAGGCCACCTGAAGATCTTACTCATGTTCAGGACCAAGCCAGAAGATTTCCGGGGCCTCAGTTTTCCCAAGCTGAGGGTGGTCACAGACTACCTGCTGCTCTTCAGGGTTTACGGCATGGAGAGTCTCACCGACCTCTTCCCCAACCTGACAGTCATCCGAGGCAACAACCTATTCTTCAACTATGCCCTGGTGGTGTTCGAGATGCTCCAGCTGCGAGAGATCGGCCTCCAGAGCTTGATGAACATCACCCGAGGAGCCGTGAGGATCGAGAAGAACCCCGACCTCTGCTATCTCTCCACCCTGGACTGGTCCAAGGTCCTGGACTCGGTTGAAGACAACTACATCATGGCCAACAAGAACGACAGAGAGTGCGGAGACGTGTGTCCGGGGGCGGCCATCGGGAAGACGACCTGTCAGACGACAACCATCAACGGCCACTTCAGCGAACGCTGCTGGACGCAGAACCACTGCCAAAGAAGTAAGCAGCCGTTTGTTACTGTTCTCTGACACTCGTGCAATAATAACAGTGATATTTGTGCTCTGTCATCACTGATGGTAGAACTGAAATCTGCACACAAAAGCACCAAGCACTACTTCAAAACCATATCTTCTGTTATTTAAAGGGATAGTTTAACATTTTGGCAAATTCGCCTATTGCCATAATCCCTACAGTCATAGCAGTAGGTTCATTACCTTTAATTATCGGTGCATGTTGTTGTGAGAGCCACGGGGCAGAGATGTGAGCTGCCCAGCAAACGCAGTGGAGGTGAACGATACAGGTCTCCTGTCCCTTAAAACTCATCAAATATATAATCCAACAACTCCAAAATGCTCTCGTGGAAAAGTTGTGACTGGCACATTCACCACGCTATGAAATAATCATGTATAATTATATAACATTACGAGACATGAAGCAAATTCTCAGAACTGCTTAAGCTCACTCCGCCCTGCAGCCGTGTCTGAAATGTAGTTCCGGCTGCATTTGCCTCGAAAACAACTCTGTCTCTCCTAATGTTACATTATTATCTCATAGCGTGGTGAATGTGCAGGTCACAACTTCTCCACCAGAGTGTTTTGGAGTTGTTGGATTGTGTATTTGATGAATTTGATGAGGAACAGGGGACCTGTACCATTCACCTCCATTGTGTTCGCTGAGCAGCTCACGTCTCTGCCCCACTGATCTCAAAACAAACATGCATCGATAATTAAAGGTAATGAACCTACTGCTATGACTATTTATGGTGAATTTGCCAAAATATTGAACTATCCCTTTAACTTACTCTAACTGATATTACAGACGATCTTAAACGCCTCTCTCTGTATAATTTCTTTAATAATTAATCGGTCTATATCAATGTGACATACAGTGAATTTTCACAATCAATACAGCGACTAGGCCTGGGACGATAACCAATTTTGCTGGACGATATATTGTCCCACAAATTATTGACGATAAACGATATTATTGACACATTTTTTTGAGAACAAATTAAAGCAGATATCAGTGGCAGGGCCGTTTCGGCTAATGCTGTGTTCAAGGCAGGCTTTTGAAACCGTAAGTTACAGCTTCAAGTCACAACTACGACTTGGTAGCGTTCCAGGTAACCCGTAGCTCGTGTTTTTACCGTCCTGTTGTCTGTGAAAGTTCCCTATAACGGCCACTCGTAACTTCCGACCCGTGAACTCGTACCAGATCGAACTGGTATGACTTCACAGGAAGGAAAAACACAAAGTACGAGTTTCCTTGAACGCACCATGAGTTAGCAGCCCCCGCCCTTGTCAGGCATCAATTGGTCCTCGTGCTACGTCACCACATTCACGCGCATCCCTTGGCTGCACACACAGCCCTTCATGCCGTTCTCTCCCCTCATTGGATAACACTTGTATCCCACAAGGAAAATTTTCTCCTCGGGTTACAGCAGAGCAGAGTGACGGAGAGACTCGTGTTTAGGCTGAAATACTTCATGTAAGTGATTGCTGACGGAAAATAGGACTATTTAGGACTTATATTAACAAAAACATTCCACTGATATCTGCTTTAACCACTAATATAATAATAATATTTCATAATAATGTAAGTAGACCCTTTTAAATGCGATAAACTTTTATTTCTCATGAGTATTTTTTTTTTAACCATTGTAATTGGAATGACAAGAACTTATATAGCTACCATCCTAAATAAATAAAATAAACAAAAAATAATAAACAGTGCAGCTCTTCTGTCCAATAACGTTATACACCTGAAGCTCCACTTTTCATTCAAACAAACTAATATGACTTCCACAGGTGTAAGATTTCATCAATGAGACTAGCATTTATCTCCTAAAAAGTATTAAACCAGCCGGCGGTAAACCTCTAAAAACCTGCTGATAAGTTTTAGTTGTTTGCTCCCCCAATGACGGAGGTTGACCGGCCCGTGAGCTGCTGCAGACTGTGGGAAGCCCCGCTCCTCCTGCTCACTGCTACCACATTAGCTCCAAAAACGTCAGAGGAAATCTCCCAACAGGCGATATGTGGATAAACTGACCACAGACTGGGGCTCTAAACTGTGACTTTCTCGCATGAAAAAATATTAAAACTTTATAAAGTGACGTGTTAACAGCGCGGCAGCAAGAATTACGGTAAAATAGCTTTTTAGCTGCTTAGCTTTACAGCTGGCGCTGCCGGTTGCTGAGAAATGCATTCTGGGAAACAAAGATCCTGGATGACTGAAAAGAGGGTTCACTCCTTTCATTCTGCTATGAAACAAACGGCCCAGGTGCTGAGACCGATGCACAGAGTGAAGCCTCTTGTCATCCAGCCTGGTTGGAGGCCAGAGACCAAAACAAATACGTGCGCATGCACATGGCGATTTATCGAGGCCGGAAAAACTATCGAGTTCATTTTCATTTATCGTGCGATTAATTGATTTATTGATTATCGTCCCAGGCCTAACAGCGACTGAATGTTAGATTCCCTCTTGGAGCCGTCGTGATGCATCGTATCTCCGCCCTGGTTCGGTGCTAAACGCCACTCAGTGGTTAAACGATCAACTGTTAATTACATTTTGACCGATGGGCTCTTTGTATCTTCTGGTGTACTGTTAACTAAATGGTTTATTGACTGATCACTAATTACTTGCCGCTGTTACATTACCAACATTATAAAACCACTGGAAGTAACCACATCAACATTTCCTGCCAAATAACTCGCTCTCCAAGGCTTTCAGCCGTATTTTATGGGCTTCATCAGTCGTCATCATGTTCAGGTTGAGGCTGTGATGCTAAAAAAGTTAATGAACTTTTTCCACTATAACTATTTAAATAACAACTTTAGTAAATTCCCTACTGCTGCTGTTAATGTCATATGATGTTTTTTTTTCTTTTTTACCAGTGGGTAGTCACATTTCCTTGTGCAGCTCTTTTCAGCTACTTTCCATCAACACATCATAATTTCCATTCCACTTTGCTTTTACCACACATCTAACCAGTCTTAACGTTTACAGAGTTCAACTCTCCAATTGAACCAAATAAAACCTGATGTGGGTCACTGTTTAAAACAAAAATAGTTCTTTGTTCAAGTCAGATTTTAATGATGAATCGCAGCTTTAAAGCTGTTTTGTAAAAAAAAAAAAAACTTTGGTGTGTCCCGTTTTAGTAATGAAATGTCAGAGCTGTGTCATGTGCTCAGGTTTAGTAAAGTAGGCCAAGTTCTGTGTCAACGCAGCTTGAACCGTACTCTAATGTGACGCAACGCCTCACCAGTTAGTCTGAGTGTTTACTCTCAATAAACTGTAGTACTGTCACTGCTCATGCTGCGTGGCGGAGGCGAGGAGTGACGACCGCGATGGGCTTCATGGCACATACGAGGGCAGCCTGTTTGACATGTGCTGTTTTCCCTCCTATGTTCTGGCTTTTTATTGTAAAACAACAAGCCCGCCCCCTTTTTCACACTGTTGAAAAGGTTCAAGTTCGAGTACGGAGGAGAATTTTGCGCATGGGTGCCGTCTGAACACCCCGGCTCGCACCGTTGCGCAACACTGCGTACATTAACTTTACAGTTCTTTTGAAGCAGTCGCTCTTCAGGTCTGTCTTGTCCAGCTCTTATTAATGCTTGTTGTTTTGGTGTAACGGGTACAGCAGTTTCTGCATAGGGCAAGGAGCAAGAACCAGAAGAGTGCTATTAGTATTAATAGTTTTTTTCCATTAATGACTCTGTGCTAGAAGTGAATGCTTGTAGTCATCACAAATCCTTGAAGACATTTTTACAGAATAGGCCCAGAAGGCCAAGGTCAAACTGTGGTAATGTGGTGAATGTCAAGGCGGAAGTGTTATATAAAAAAAGAAAAAAAAAGTCTCACATAAGATATGATCTCCTAATTGTGTGCCATTTTCTGCGGATGAATTAACACCAGATGCTGACTGGCAAGCGCTCATCCCCAGCAGTCATGGGCTTGCATTCGGCACGGGCAGGGCCTGTGGTCTTGTGGTCTGGGACCTGCGGTTTTTTGCCTACTTTCACTAAAGCATGAAAAGACCCGTTAAGCCCCAGCTCCAACCACAGGACAGAGTGCAAGGCATTCGGTGTTCTCTTCAAATGTACCCTGTTGGTGCTTTTTATAGACCAACTGTAGCTCCGAGAGCGAGCTGCTTGTTGCATTCTTTCTCTCTGTCGGTCCACGGCTGCTGCTGCTGCGACTGTAATGATTTTTTATTTTAACACGGCTTCAGACTAACTTCCAGTACCACTAGTGCTCCCCACAGACACGTTTTAGGAGAACAAGCACAAAATTTAGGAGCAACAGTTAAACTTAAACGCAAAGCCTCCATCTGAACTCTATTACTGATGAATGCTCTGGTAATTAACTGACTATTTGTTGCCTTACCGGAGCATTTACACAATCTGAAGTTGTGCTACTTTTACAAATGTAAACATTACATAACTTAAACACTGGATGTGCTGGCCAAACTAAATATGCTGTCTATGCTTTTTGATGCATAGACAATTTTCTTATTCTTTGGTTCTGTCATGAAGCACAGAGAAGTGAAATCCTTCTGATCTTCTTTTTTAATGAATGCATGCGGATGAACTGCAAACATGCTGCGTCACTGCTTTAAGTCGGATCCACTTGAACTCTGTTCTGTCAACAGTTCGATGCGACCCCTGGATTTAGTGAAAAAGGCAGCAGCTCTTACTATTGTCGTCGTGCTTCCTGCTTTGGAGGCGTTGCACCTCAATCAGTGCATTTGGCTCGACATAGTTCGCGCTACGTGCCGTCGCTGTTGTGCTTCATGTGTGTTTTTATGTGTTAAAGTTTGTGATTGAGTCGGAAAATGTAGTTTTGAGCGTGTGCTCTCTGCTCTCTGCACAAAACCACCTGTTGATTCCTCATCTGAATGTTCCTCAGCCGAAGTTCAGCGCTGTGGTGTCACAGCAGGGACTCGATGATGACGACTTCATAACAGCTTCAACCTTTTGGAAAATATTTTGTCATGCTGTCACAAAAAAAAGAGAAATCAAAGTCACCTTGTCAGCTTTTTAACCCTTTCATGCACAATAGATAGAACTCAAATAGAGAGTTGAACAACTCAAAAGTTGTGATGTCGTTGTGCTTCGACTCTTTAGTGTTGCAGAGGACAGGCAGTGGTTAAGTGCAGTTGGTGCCAGGGGTGACTGTAGGTCATGCACACTTTTCTGTAGTCTGCCCACCAGCAGAAAACAAAGCTGCAGAACCACGAGGCTTGGCTTAGCTCCCGTGTTTGGAGTCACAACCCATTTCCCTTCCCTGCTTCTATAACAGGGGTAATTTGAGCTTCTCCCAGAGCAGCCACTACTAATTTCCCCCTCCTTTTTACACCAAATTGGGTGCGTCCGTTCAGCAAAGTGGCAAAGCAAGGTTGCAGGAGATGCTCATTATCAAAGCTGATTAGATTTGGCTTACAGGCGCACACAAACACACACACACACACACACACACACACACCATGTCAGCAGCTGTAATAGCAGCAAACACAAGAAGGCATCGTCCTCGAGCATCATTGTCATTTCGGAAATGTAGTCTTTGAAATTTTGCACAAATTTGGCCCACAGTGTTAGAGAGAGAGGCACAGACACAACTTCTCCTCAGACCAAATACACTGCTGCTTACATTTGGGAACTTATGGATACTTCATAAAACCATAACTGTTCATTTATTTCAGTACACATCCGCACCAAACGACACACTTACTGTAGTTCAACCCCCAAACACTGCAGTTGTCTGTCTTCCCAGGAAGTTGTGCTCTCTCGCCGACGTTTATCTGCATAACTGCTCGGTGATATCTCATCTCACACACACACACACACACACACACACACACACTGTCCAGACTTTACAGTATGTAGCTTTCTGCTGGGTTCGTTCCCAAGGATCCTCCTGTTTGTCTGCCTCTCCTCTAGACGCCCTCTGCAGCACCGTGTCCTTGGCCTCTGTTTGGACTACATAGACGGCCCAAAAATGTATAACACGACAACACACATAATTGGGTCCAGAGACAGAGCACAGTACGCATTAAATGTTCCCCTTCCTGATTAGTTTAAACTGTCTGGGCTTTTTGGTGTTCAGCCTCCAAAAAGGAAGTATTATTGTTAATAGTCAATATTCTTTTTTAGCATCTAAAGTCTGTTGCATAAACATAAAACAAAACAGGCCGTCATTTCCTTTTTAAGATTGAGTTGAAATGATGAGCTTGTGAAGGGAATTAAGTCTATTTTCTTTTAATGAAGTCCTATTTCTTACCAGCTCTGTTGAGGATAATGAGCATTTGATTATGGTTTGGTAACGGCTTTTTTTTGGTGCCACAGCTTTTTTTTTGGCTGTTATCGGTTATCGGCTTAGGCTGAGCTGTGAAACCAGGCTGACGGCTGAATGAAATGTTAACTGTTGAACTCAATAAGAAATCAGGAGCTTATCTGCTGACAAAATGTCCACCTGTCCATCAAATTTAGTATTTTTTTTTCTCCATTAATTATTTTTAGGAGCCATTTTCTGTTATAGAGTTGGCAGTAGTGACAGGAAGGAGAGATGGGGAATGACTTGGAAAAGATTTGGAGAAGTTGAGGTTCAAGTTCGGTGCCATAAAAACCCACTTCTTATTCAAATATGTGGAAAATGTCAGTGGAAGTAAGAATTTGTTTTTCTTAGTATTTTTATAGCACACACGGCACGTTGGATTACTGTGAAATTGAATCCAATAATGTTGTCTTTTATTATTCTTGCTTAGTTCATTACATTTGTGAATATAATTTCTTCCCTGTTACTTTTTAACTTTGCCCTGTGAGATGCTTCAGGTGAATAAGAGGCTTTTTCAACCATTTATGAATTGAAATGTATATGTAGGAGGAAATTTGCTTTTAATGTTGTTTCCCCAAGACATGCATTGTATGACATTATAATGATTGTGGATTATGCGCACAAGTGGAGTTTCTGGTCT
The DNA here is from genome assembly GCF_045865225.1 of Trachurus japonicus. Lineage (NCBI taxonomy): Eukaryota > Metazoa > Chordata > Actinopteri > Carangiformes > Carangidae > Trachurus > Trachurus japonicus. The sequence continues at coordinate 15,610,229 of NC_140923.1, forward strand.
TACTGGTTTATACTGGTGTTTTACTTCAAAAAGTGAAGAGAAATAGTGATATATGAGAATTGGCCATATTATCCCTGTTGGTTTTCCATCATACATGGTTGGTGTACTTTAATTTCATGTCATTTCTTTATTTTCCTTGTGTAACTATGAACAGTACCAAACATTAAAAACACCATACAAATGGACTAGACAGTATATACAAACAAAACAAAATAAAATTGTACGAGTACAAGGAGGGACAGGAAGAAGCAAAGTTATCATATCCTGCCCTTACCTTTACAGTCTCATACAAGTATTAACATTTTACATGTGTGTGTCTCAACAATCCTTTATAAATAAAAAGAAAACAACCAAAATAGACAAGTCAACAATCATTAATAAAAAACAAACTAGACAAAATTTCAAGAAGAAATTAATTTTTAGATCTTGTCCAGCTCATTTCTACACACACGGGCCCATAAAAAGCTGTTTATAGCTGCATTTGATCTCACTCACCTTTAATGCTTCATCAAGGCCGTTCCATATAATATAATAGGGCTACCCAACTGAGATGCGCACGCTTTTTGTGGTTGTACAGACAACAGGATGTTTTAACATACAGTGTGTCCTCTCAAATAATTGAGAAATAGAAAAAGATAAATTGATTTATTTGATACCAAAAGAGGTTTTTGGTTAGAAGTCTAAACTTAAACTTGTTGAACCCTGCAGAATCCCTGCTGGAATAAAACTGGCTAAATAATGAAATGAAATGAAATCAGGCGCTGGTGGTGTTTGTTCTCTTTATGGAGCCGTTTTCTGTTGCAGCAGCCAGATTTCTCCACCGAGCTCAGGGCAAATAACACATAGTAAACGAGTATCTATTTCCCAGGTGGCCGGTATTTTACACTCATTATTAAAAGTGATGTTAATTATCTATCTACCCTCCGTCGGAGATGAGACTCACATGGGGGGAAGGGGCGGCTTTCACCTCGGTTTAGACCTGTTACATGTTTAATGAGGTCCCATAAGGTGGTGGAGAGCTGCTCTTAGTCGCAGACACCTGAACCTCCAGGTTTGTCGTAGGACGCACGCCGCTGATGCTGTAATTGGGTTATTGTTGCTATAAATCACATCCGAGCCGGGTCAAGTGATGATCCAGTGCCACACCTTTTGATATTGAAGATCCTAAATTTACTCTTGGCTCATGTCACATTACATCTGTCCTCCAATCACGAGATGGGAGTTGGAGATTTGTCATGGTTAAGTGTGTGTGTGTGCGTGTCTGTGTGTGTGTGTGCAATACAGACATGAACTATAAATCAAACAGGGACGTAACCTCTGCGTCTGTGTGTGTGTGTGTGTTTGTCTGTGTGTGTGTGTGTGTGTGTGTGGACAGCTATTGTTTAGTCTTGCTGCTAGGAAACAGCAGAGTAACACTGTGGTGTAATCGTGGATATGAACACATCAGTCATTCACTCCGGCCGGATCGGAAGGAAAAGCGAGGTCACCGGTCACTACGGAGGTGAGGAGGGAGGAGAGGGGGGGTGAGGGTCCCACTCCCACCGTCTCACCGCTGCGTTGACCCCCTGCTCCCCTCCCCGCTCTCTCTCTCTCCCCGTCCCGTCGACCTTGTCACAACGTCCCCGCACGCACGCAAGCGGCCGACGCTGGCGCCAAACCGCGGTCCTTTTCCACACCGAACAATGTGCAGTTGTAGAAGTTCACGGAGCGTTCTTCCCAATTGTTTCCTGGCTTTGTTGGTCTGCTTCCTCCTAGAGGTTATGAATGGACACGGAGACCCGGAGAGATTTTCTTGGTACGATTATTGTCAGAGAACCAATCACGATTATTATATTAAATAATTTTACAACATATAACACTATGAATGTGCACAAAGTGATTACATAGTAAGTAGGTTCGGTCGCTCGTCAAATCTTATTAATCGGACCGAATAATATTATTGGTCAGACTTTTCTCAGAATTATATGAGAATGAAAAAATGATGAGTTTTTAACCCTGTTGGGTTTCTCTTACATTTTAATGTATCATCAGATTATTAATAGCATTTTAACTTAGACAAAGAAATGTGCAGAAGTTCCAGAAAGGTAAGAATAGCTTTAATGGGTCCATTTTCAATAGTTTTGTCTTTATAGTTATTAGGGCCCGAGCCTGTGTCAACGACCCAGGGAGGTCCCTATTGTTATTCGACATGCACATTAGTCAACGTGCCAGCCGACGAGTAACAACAAGTAAGCAAGCAAGTAACCAAGTACTGCATAGACCTGGCGCAAAATATCCCAGATATTGTAATGTTTATTATTATTAGGGCCCGAGCCTGTGTCAACGACCCAGGGAGGTCCCTATTGTTATTCGACATGCACATTAGTCAACGTGCCAGCCGACGAGTAACAACAAGTAACCAAGCAAGTAATCAAGTACTCAAGTGACCTGGCAGCAAAATTCCCCGAAATGCAAATGTTTATTATTATTAGGGCCCGAGCCTGTGTCAACGACCCAGGGAGGTCCCTATTGTTATTCGACATCCACACCGATCACCGACAAGCAACAAGTAACCAAGCAAGTAATCAAGTACTCAAGTGACCTGGCAGGGAAAAAATGCTATCTTGAAATGCAAGTGTTTATTTTTATTATTATTATTATTCCGCGACTTTGAACCCCGATTTGACCCCTTTGCCAAGACGAGAAACGGACGAAATTTGGGACACACGTCGGGACCTGAAAAAATTTCGATCTGATGCTATCGCCGTTTGTGGGCGGGGCAAATTGGCACAACAGCGCCCCCTTGAACTTTTGACCCCCGGCCATAGGGACCAAAAATTTTTTTCCCGCAGGCTGCCCAAACTTGTTACACAGATGTATCATACCCAGACATGAAAAAAATTTGTTTCGTGCGAAGCCCAAAAACCAACAGGAAGTCAGCCATTTTGGTTAGCATATATTTTACGCAAAACGAACTCCTCCGAGGGATTACGCCCGATCGGCTCCAAATTGGGTCCAGAACATCGTCAGACCTAGCTGAGCTTATCTTGTGCTCCGCAGGTCTGTAGCTCAAAGGGGTTGGCCTCTGGCGTGCCCCGAAGTTTGGCGACTGTTTCGGTGCTCGCCATGTAAATACGAATGGCTCTCATGCCCACATACTTGATCGTAGACGCTTCAAACTTGGTGCAAAAATCTATGGCGAGACCCTGAACGATCCGACATATTATTTGCCGACGTCGCTCATAGCGCCCCCCGGTGGTAACAGGAAACGTACAAAAATTCGTAAAAAAAACGTAGTTGACCAAATCGACTTCGTTACACTTCTAGTACATGCAGACCCGGATGGTGAAGCTACATCATGAACGCTTTGACCCTACGAGCAACGGCGTCCGTGTGCCGCCGCGGCGAATGTGTATCATCCCAATTTAAATTTCGTTTGCCTTTCACGCGCACATACTTCGTCGTAGCCACTTGAAATTCAAAGGACATGACGTTGGCTCCTGCCTGAACGTTTTGATGTATCGACTTCCTGTCTGGCTCATAGCGCCCCCCGGTGGTAACAGGAAGTACGCAAAAATTCGTTAAAAATCCATACTTCACCCGATCAACTTCATTCCACTTCTAATACATGCAGAACCAGTTGCTGAAGCTACATTATGAACGCTGTGAAGATACGACGAACGGCGTCCGTGTGCCGCCGCGGCGACTGACGATTTTTTATCGTACAATTACGTTTGCCTTTTTCGTGGCTTTAACGAAGTCGTGTCCTCACGAAATTTCATCCACGGGTCAAGAATGGCGAGCTCTTTCAGCGGATAGAGTCGTTTCCCATGGGCGTGGCTAAATGCCTCAATAGCGCCCCCTAGAAGTTTTTCCGAATTTCTCCATAGACAAATTTCGCTTACTTTGTCGTACACATACGAAACTCGACACACACGTGTATCATACCCAAACATACAAAAAATTGAATTGGAGCCACGCCCTAAACCCAACAGGAAGTCGGCCATTTTGGTTAGCATTTCTTTGACGCAAAACGAACTCCTCCGAGGGAGTTCGCCCGATTCACTTCAAATTGGGTACGGCACATCTCCAGACTGAGCTGATTACGGCTTGTGCTCCGCAGGTGTGTAGGTCAAAAGGGCGTGGCTGCTAGGGCACGGCCAAGTTGCCGAATTCAGCTAAGAAGTTTGCAATGCTATCACGCCCACAGATTTGATCGCAGCGGCTTCAAACTTGGTGCACATGATGAGGGCGTGACCCTGAACGATCTGACATATTATTTTCCTACGTCACTCATAGCGCCCCCCGGTGGTAAAAGGAAGTGCGCTAAAATTCATTAAAAATACATAGTTGACCCCATCAACTTCATTCCACTTCTAGAACATGCCGAACAAGTTGGTGAAGGTATTTCATGAACGCTATGACGCTACGGCTAATGGCCCCCTAGTGGAGGCGACAGGAATAGCGCTCCATCGTGAACTGCCACCTCCCACGGATTTTGCCCGATTGACTTCATATTCGCTACAGATCATCAGGAGACCGAGCTGGTCAAACACTATTAAAAGCTTTTCTCTACGTGAAACGGCGTGGCTGCTAGGGGGCGACAAAGTTGGTCAACTGCTCGTTTAGTCGCCATGCTATTACGTTTGCCTTCCACGCCCACATACTTGGTCGTAGTCACTTCAAAATTTCAGTACATGATCAGGGGCCCGCCCTCTACGCCTACATTTGATCGTACGCTAGCTCGCTCAATACGCCCCCTTGTGGACACAGGAAATGTCGCGTTTTGCATCGACATTGTCCGATCGGCTCGAAACTTCACATGTGTGATGAGGTCACGACCCCGAACGCAACGGCCCACATCCCGTTACCGCCCCCTGGTGGACGAACCGTAAACCTGCCGTAACTCCATCGTACGTTGTCCGTTTTGCTCGAAACGTCACGTGTTCGACGAGGGGACCGCCCTCGACGCAGCCGCCCACGTCCGGTTGCGCGCGGGGGTTTTCGAAGAGCGGCCCGGGGGTAGCGGGGACGCCGAGTGGCGTGGAGCGAGGGCCCGTCATAGCCGCTTGCGGCTTTAATTAGGGCCCGAGCCTGTGTCAACGACCCAGGGAGGTCCCTATTGTTATTCGACATGCACATTAGTCAACGTGCCAGCCGACGAGTAACAACAAGTAAGCAAGCTAGTACTCAAGTACTGCATAGACCTGGCAGCAAAAACCCCAGATATTGTAATGTTTATTCTTATTATTATTATTATTCCCGTTCTCCCACTTCGAACGCTATTTCGACCCCTTTCCCAAGCCGAGAAACGGCCGACATTTTAGACGCACGTGGGGCCTGTGGCAACTTAGCGTTCAGTGGTGGTTTCGCATGTGGGCGTGGCCTATTGGCGCCACAGCGCCCCCTAGACCGCGCATAGGGAATGAGGGTCTGCGTCACCGATTTGTCCGAAACTTGGTAAACTTATTCATCAACCCGAGATCTTCAAAAAATTTGCTATACTGACATACCCTAAAACCAACAGGAAGTCGGCCATTTTGCTTCAAAGTTGGTTTACGCGAAACGAACTCCTCCTAGGGGTTACGCCCGATCGGCTCCAAATTGGGTTCAGAACATCGTCAGACGTAGCTGAGCTTATCTTGTGCTCCGCAGGTCTGTAGCTCAAAGCGCTTGGCCTCTGGCGTGCCCCGAAGTTTGGCGACTGTTTCGGTGCTCGCCATGTAAATACGAACGGCTCTCATGCCCTCATACTTGATCGTAGACGCTTCAAACTTGGTGCAAAAATCTATGGAGAGACCCTGAACGATCCGACATATTATTTGCGTACGTCGCTCATAGCGCCCCCCGGTGGTAACAGGAAACGTACAAAAATTCGTTAAAAATACGTAGTTGACCAAATCGACTTCGTTACACTTCTAGTACATGCAGACCCGGATGGTGAAGCTACATCATGAACGCTTTGACCCTACGAGCAACGGCGTCCGTGTGCCGCCGCGGCGAAAGTGTATCATCCCAATTTAAATTTTGTTTGCCTTTCACGCGCACATACTTCGTCGTAGCCACTTGAAATTCAAAGGACATGACGATGGCTCCTCCCTGAACGTTTTGATGTATCGACTTCCTGCCTGGCTCATAGCGCCCCCCGGTGGTAACAGGAAGTACGCAAAAATTCATTAAAAATCCATACTTCACCCGATCAACTTCATTCCACTTCTAATACATGCAGAACCAGTTGCTGAAGCTACATTATGAACGCTGTGAAGATACGACGAACGGCGTCCGTGTGCCGCCGCGGCGACTGACGATTTTTTATCGTACAATTACGTTTGCCTTTTTCGTGGCTTTAACGAAGTCGTGTCCTCACGAAATTTCATCCACGGGTCAAGAATGGCGAGCTCTTTCAGGGGATAGAGTCGTTTCCCATGGGCGTGGCTAAATGCCTCAATAGCGCCCCCTAGAAGTTTTTCCGAATTTCTCCATAGACAAATTTCGCTTACTTTGTCGTACACATACGAAACTCGACACACACGTGTATCATACCCAAACATACAAAAAATTGAATTGGAGCCACGCCCTAAACCTAACAGGAAGTCGGCCATTTTGGTTAGCATTTCTTTGACGCAAAACGAACTCCTCCGAGGGAGTTCGCCCGATTGACTTCAAATTGGGCACGGAACATCTCCAGACTGAGCTGATTGCGGCTTGTGCTCCGCAGGTGTGTAGGTCAAAGGGCGTGGCTGCTAGCGCACGGCCAAGTTCCCGAATTCAGCTAAAAAGGTTTAAATGCTAGCACGCCCACAGATTTGATCGCAGCAGCTTCAAACTTGGTGCACATGATGAGGGCGTGACCCTGAACGATCCGACATATTATTTTCCTACGTCACTCATAGCGCCCCCCGGTGGTAACAGGAAGTGCGCTAAAATTCATTAAAAATACATAGTTGACCCCATCAACTTCATTCCACTTCTAAAACATGCCGAACAAGTTGGTGAAGGTATTTCGTGAACGCTATGACGCTACGGCTAATGGCCCCCTTGTGGCGGCGACAGGAATAGCGCTCCATCGTGAACTGCCACCTCCCACGGATTTTGCCCGATTGACTTCATATTCGCTACAGATCATCAGGAGACCGAGCTGGTCAAACACTATTAAAAGCTTTTCTCTACGTGAAACGGCGTGGCTGCTAGGGGGCGACAAAGTTGGTCAACTGCTCGTTTAGTCGCCATGCTATTACGTTTGCCTTCCACGCCCACATACTTGGTCGTAGTCACTTCAAAATTTCAGTACATGATTAGGGGCCCGCCCTCTACGCCTCCATTTGATCGTACGCTAGCTCGCTCAAGACGCCCCCTTGTGGACACAGGAAATGTCGCGTTTTGCATCGACATTGTCCGATCGGCTCGAAACTTTACATGTGTGATGAGGTCACGACCCCGTACGCAACGGCCCACCTCCCGTTACCGCCCCCTGGTGGACGAACCGTAAACCTGCCGTAACTCCATCGTACGTTGTCCGATTTGCTCGAAACGTCACGTGTTCGACGAGGGGACCGCCCTCGACGCGGCCGCCCACGTCCGGTAGCGCGCGGGGGTTTTCGAAGAGCGGCCCGGGGGTAGCGGGGACGCCGAGTGGCGTGGAGCGAGGGCCCGTCATAGCCGCTTGCGGCTTTAATTATTATTATTTTTATGGTTCTCCGCGTTTGAACACGATTTCGACCCCTTTCCCAAGCCGGGAAACGGATGAAACTTTCGACGCAGGGGGGGAAGCCCGAAAATTGCGATTCAGTGGTGGTCTCGCATGTGGGCGTGGCCAATTGGCACCACAGCGCCCCCTAGACCGCGCATTGGAAATGAGGGTCTGCGACACCGATTTGTCCGAAACTTTGTAAAGATATTCATCAACCCCAGAGCTTCAAAAAATCGCATTACCGACATACCCGAAAACCAACAGGAAGTCGGCCATTTTGCTTCAAAGTTGGTTTACGCAAAACGAACTCCTCCGAGGGGTTACGCCCGATCGGCTCCAAATTGGGTTCAGAACATCGTCAGACCTAGCTGAGCTTATCTTGTGCTCCGCAGGTCTGTAGCTCAAAGGGGTTGGCCTCTGGCGTGCCCCGAAGTTTGGCGACTGTTTCGGTGCTCGCCATGTAAATACGAACGGCTCTCATGCCCACATACTTGATCGTAGACGCTTCAAACTTGGTGCAAAAATCTATGGCGAGACCCTGAACGATCCGACATATTATTTGCCGACGTCGCTCATAGCGCCCCCCGGTGGTAACAGGAAACGTACAAAAATTCGTTAAAAATACGTAGTTGACCAAATCGACTTCGTTACACTTCTAGTACATGCAGACCCGGATGGTGAAGCTACATCATGAACGTTTTGACCCTACGAGCAACGGCGTCCGTGTGCCGCCGCGGCGAATGTGTATCATCCCAATTTAAATTACGTTTGCCTTTCACGCGCACATACTTCGTCGTAGCCACTTGAAATTTTAAGGACATGACGTTGGCTCCTCCCTGAACGTTTTGATGTATCGACTTCCTGACTGGCTCATAGCGCCCCCCGGTGGTAACAGGAAGTACGCAAAAATTCATAAAAAATCCATACTTCACCCGATCAACTTCATTCCACTTCTAATACATGCAGAACCAGTTGCTGAAGCTACATTATGAACGCTGTGAAGATACGACGAACGGCGTCCGTGTGCCGCCGCGGCGACTGACGATTTTTTATCGTACAATTACGTTTGCCTTTTTCGTGGCTTTAACGAAGTCGTGTCCTCACGAAATTTCATCCACGGGTCAAGAATGGCGAGCTCTTTCAGGGGATAGAGTCGTTTCCCATGGGCGTGGCTAAATGCCTCAATAGCGCCCCCTAGAAGTTTTTCCGAATTTCTTCATAGACAAATTTCGCTTACTTTGTCGTACACATACGAAACTCGACACACACGTGTATCATACCCAAACATACAAAAAATTGAATTGGAGCCACGCCCTAAACCCAACAGGAAGTCGGCCATTTTGGTTAGCATTTCTTTGACGCAAAACGAACTCCTCCGAGGGAGTTCGCCCGATTCACTTCAAATTGGGTACGGAACATCTCCAGACTGAGCTGATTACGGCTTGTGCTCCGGGGGTGTGTAGGTCAAAGGGCGTGGCTGCTAGGGCACGGCCAAGTCCCACGAAGCAGCTAAGAAGTTTGCAATGCTATCACGCCCACAGATTTGATCGCAGCGGCTTCAAACTTGGTGCACATGATGAGGGCGTGACCCTGAACGATCCGACATATTACTTTCCTACGTCACTCATAGCGCCCCCCGGTGGTAACAGGAAGTGCGCTAAAATTCATTAAAAATACATAGTTGCCCCCATCAACTTCATTCCACTTCTAAAACATGCCGAACAAGTTGGTGAAGGTATTTCGTGAACGCTATGACGCTACGGCTAATGGCCCCCTTGTGGCGGCGACAGGAATAGCGCTCCATCGTGAACTGCCACCTCCCACGGATTTTGCCCGATTGACTTCATATTCGCTACAGATCATCAGGAGACCAAGCTGGTCAAACACTATTAAAAGCTTTTCTCTACGTCAAACGGCGTGGCTGCTAGGGGGCGACAAAGTTGGTCAACTGCTCGTTTAGTCGCCATGCTATTACGTTTGCCTTCCACGCCCACATACTTGGTCGTAGTCACTTCAAAATTTCAGTACATGATCAGGGGCCCGCCCTCTACGCCTCCATTTGATCGTACGCTAGCTCGCTCAATACGCCCCCTTGTGGACACAGGAAATGTGGCGTTTTGCATCGACATTGTCCGATCGGCTCGAAACTTCACATGTGTGATGAGGTCACGACCCCGTACGCAACGGCCCACATGCCGTTACCGCCCCCTGGTGGACGAACCGTAAACCTGCCGTAACTCCATCGTACGTTGTCCGTTTTGCTCAAAACGTCACGTGTTCGACGAGGGGACCACCCTCGACGCAGCCGCCCACGTCCGGTTGCGCGCGGGGGTTTTCGAAGAGCGGCCCGGGGGCGGCGGGGACGCCGAGTGGCGTGGAGCGAGGGCCCGTCATAGCCGCTTGCGGCTTTAATTTTGATATTATTATTTAGTGGTCGGCTTGCCCAGCATTTCCTGGTTTTGGTTTCCCAGTGACGCTGCCCCGCAGGTCATGGGAATAACGCCGCCGGATCGCTAGTTGGCATCGTTTATGGTCTGAACTACGACAGTATCGGATCGTCTTCGAACCTCCGACTTTCGTTCTTGATGAATGAAAACATTCTTGGCAAATGCTTTTGCTTTCCTCGGTCTTGCGCCGGTCCAAGAATTTCACTGTGTGCGCGGAGGCTCATGGGAAATGTAGTGTGAAAACTTATCCGCTTTCTGAAACTCCTCATAGTCCATTAATAAAAGATCAATTATTAACCCTTCAGAGGAAATGTTTGAAGTTTTTTTTTCCTTCTCTTAGAAATGCTGCACTAACAATTAAATTCCTACCAATTCAGCGTTACGTTAAGTAAATTGACCGTAATTTAACGCGGTTACTGTGTATTTACCTTTACTTTGGACAAAGCCAGGTGCATATCCTGCAGGTGATTTCAGATGTTCATATCAGACATATTTCCTTTTTTTATTATTTCCTTTTGCTGCTATTTCATTGCAGCATGTTCGACAGGTTGGCGAGCCGTCATTGCCTTGATAGGTTTGTTTGGAGGGAATCAGTCGTCCTCTGCCAAACTTTACCACTCGCGCACGTCTCTGTCTGCAACTGGCAGGGAACGTAAACAAAGTTACACACACACGAGGTTGCCGTGTAACTTTGTTTTCGGTATTCAGGAACCTTTAATAACGTTTAATACCGCGATTAATTGTGAAAACAAGTAACCGTGACATCCGTAGTGGGGACGCCGCCGCTCCTCGGTGTCTCTGACATGTTGAGGCCCAGTGCAAACCAATCTCAACAGCCTGGTGGAGCTTATGTATTCATTGCCTGTAGCAGTGCCTCTAAAGCATGAACTGTGAAAGCCAAGCCAGCCTTGTCCTTCTCCCATCACATGAATCATTCCCACTGTTTCTATTTCTGTCGACCCCCCTCCACGCCTCTTACTCCCCCATTCATTCCCTGTCTTGTATATAGTATTAAACCTTAAAGCTTAAATCTGTAGCTTCCTGCACGGTGTTTTGCTGCTCAACTGCAGCGAGAAGTAAACAAAACTGTGTTCAGACTGCAGATCGAGGTGGTGGAAAGTGGCGACATCAACAGCTGCTCCGCTCAATGAAAATGCCCCCGAAATTAGATAAAGCTTTGGTTTTCTCACAATGTGCAAAATGCATTCGCCGTCACATGTCATCAGTGTTTACCTCCATATTATATGTTACCGGACTGCAACATCCATTCAGATAAACTTGCACAACCTTCGACCAAACACAATAAATGCTAGTACATATGGCCAGCGTGTTTATTATACAGTACAGGATATTGATTTTCATACTGTAGGTTCTTCCCAAAAGAAGCATTACAACGCTGGCATCAAGTTTGGATTCTTTTCTTTTATTTATTCATCTCCAGCGTGCAGCAAATGCTTCTGGATGAATAACTCAACTGTGTAGTGCAGAAAACTTAAAAAAACAAAAAACAACAAAACTTTATGTGCAGCCCTTCTCAGAACCAGTTTTACAAAGAGCTTCGCAGAAAAAAAACTGTAGGAGCATCAATCAAATCGTCTGGAGCTGAGATTTAGAGCAAGGAAGCAAAAGAAAAAGAAAGCAAGAAAGAAAAATAAAGCAGCTGCCGAGACTTGAAACACAAAGCAGCTTTTTGTGCTGCACACAAGATTACAATACGTGAGACAACATAAACGTCCGAAAGTAAAAAACAAAACAACCCAATTAGTAGAATAAGATCTTACTTTGCATTATAAATTCTGACCTATGTCTTCTTGTAAAAGTTTGTTTCACAGTCGCCAAGAAAAGAGAAAAAAAGAATCGAACAAGATCAGACAAATCTGCACAAGTCATAAAACTCTGCCCCCTTTCTTCCCCATCCTCGACAGCAGCCCACTCTCTTCATGGTTCATTATCTAGAGACCGCTATTCTGCTATCCTAAAACCAGACCCCCCCCCCTCATCCCCTCCCCTCCCCTCCCCTACACACACACACTCACCATGAGTCCTTTCCTTTGAGCTGACTTAACTGCTCTGGCACTCAGTCTTGTGGAGCTGCACCCTGCGAACCCTCGGCGTTCAGCTACTGGAGCCATTCCCAAGGAATCCCAGACATTTCAGGCATTTGTTAAAGCTGGGCCGACAGGCGTTTCTTCGCTGCTGTACGCGCTCACACTCAACCATGGCCGTTCGATTTACAGCGCCTCACTACTGTTTTGCTGCGGGTTTGATCAGACCCACAAGAAAATGTTGTGTTTTTTTTTGTTTTTTGTCTCAGTTACGCAACTTTGATAACAGATGTTTAATCAGTTTGTTTTGTCTTTTCCTCCATGAAACAAGGTGATTTGTGCAATGTGGGTAAATAATGGGTCTGTTGTCATGGCAATCTGTTGTACCTGTATTTTTCTTTTTTTTCCTTTCCTCTCCCCCGTTGACCCGTGGTGGTTTACGTCTGTGTCTCCAGTGCAGAATATCACTGTTGTCTGATGAGCAGCACAACACCTCACTCCACAAAATGGGAGTGAATGATGGGTCAGAGCCAAACCTTCACATTTTTATTTTTATTCTGTTTGTACTCAGGGTTGCAAATAAACGAAAACCATCACACACCGAGCCTCTTAAAATTGGTTTCTTGGTGAAGGTAGTCGATCCAGGGACTCAGATGTTATTGGTTTTGGCATCTCAGTGGTTGTGCTTTTTTTTATTCCAAGTAAAGCAACAAAAACCAATTGTGAAATGTTGAAGTAGAACATTTGAAAATTTTGGTTTGTATTATAAAGCAAATGGAAGAATATACTTTTTTAAATAAGTAGTTATTATGGAAACTGCTCCTTTGTGCTTTCTTCCTCTTGTGATGTTTCTCAAAACACCACTATCTAATCAGCTGCGTGGCCCCATTGTTACACCTTCTTCTGTGTGAGGGGAAAATAAAACAAAGTATATAAAGTACAGCTGCAATGATTGATTAGACACTTAGTAGAAAATTAATTATTCAGTTCGATGTACGTCAGTTCCAGCTTCTCAAATGCCAGGAGTTGATGCTTTGTTTGTCGAATGACAACAAATCGAACATGTTCTGGTTTTGTATTTGTCACGATTTCCTCCTGACACGTTAAAGTGATTAATCTGGAAAATAACAATTGAGGCCGATTATGAGTAATGTATTATAATATAATTAAAACAACTGCACCGTTTGTGGCTCCAGAAGGAGCTGCTGTGTGAAATCTGATAACCAAGTGATCAGAGTCGGTTGAATACAACACACCCAGATCTCCAACCAAACTGTCAGCAGTCTGCAGAGCTGCATTGTGGGTAACAAGGGGATAAGGTTTTGATAAAGTAGAAAAGGTGCGTGGCAGAAATGAGTCACTCCTGGTTCTGCTGCATCAATTTTGGTCCCTTTTTTGTTGTTTGGATGTCCGTTATGAGTTTTAATGTTGTTGTTCTCACTGGTCACGTTTTCCCCCCAGATCTTCTTTCTATAAAAAAAACAAAAAAACCTGTTGCTTTCTCACTTTTCCTTTTAGTAAATGAATTAACCAGACTGAGTTAAGAGAAAGCCCTACATCAAAGAAACTTTAATTGCGTATAGATTCAAGGAACCCTCCTGTGGGATCACTCTCTCCCCGGCTCACATTTGTTATTGATATGTGTGCGTCCGCCACCGCTGCAGTCTGAGAAAATGAATAGCGCTGGTTAATATTAAGATTTTGAAAAGAGACAAAAGGCGACGTGACGCTGCATTAATGACAGAAATGGATCTGATGTCACGACGCGTTAGTCAAAGTCATCCACTGAGGTGGTCATTGTTTCAGCCTGACACCGAAGCCTGGAAGGAAATGAAGATTCAAGGCTGCGGCGTGCGTCATTTGCCTGTCGAACAGGCGGCGTAATTGCCCATCAATGAGTGCACAGTGTTTATCATTTCTATTCCAGTCACGGACAGACTGGATATCCTGCCTTCAGATGACAGCGGTGGCAGCAGGGCAACATTAAAAACAAAAAGTGCTTTCCCATGTTGTTTGTGTGTTTTCGGCCCATTAACGGAGGCCAGGGTCGGTTAATGAAGTTGTTTACGGTTGCTGTTGCTGCCCGAGTCGTCCCGGCCGAGCCGCGCTGCTGCTGAGTCAGACCAGTTGACAACGGGATACTGGGAAAAAAATGGGACAAATAATCCCCAGGCCACCACTTTTTTTTATTTTTCTTAATAACATTCAGGTCACAGTATTGATCTTTTTTTCCTTGACGCACTTGATTTAGATTTAATATGAATCAGACTGGTGACAGGTTCTTTCCGTGTCTTTTTTATTATTACTCATCTGTCTTTTTTGTAACGTGAAGACGTCACGGTATTCAATTTTCGTTCTGACTGGTGTCTGTTTGTGCCCAAAGTCAGTGAGATGACAGGACACATTCATGCTGTCAGTTGCTGTAAAACAATACCAGTAGTGTCAGTTCAGACTAGGTGGATTTCATATCCTGCTCATCTATTTTCTTCAATCATGCATATAAAATGTCCAAACTCGACAACAATGTGCACAAACAATCCAACGCCCTGAGACACTTTGAATTTACACCTGCAGTGATAAATCTCAGCTATTTAACAGTTTCCCAGAGACAAAACTCACATTTGATGTTTTTGTTCAAAGCCCAAAGACGTTATGTTCACCAGTGTTTCCTGTATAATACCAATAAAACCAGAAAATACTCACATTTGAAAAGCTGCGTTGAGCCGATTTGAATTCTCGCTTGGAAAATGAACCACAATTTTAATCATTTAAATGGATGCAGATTAATTTTCTGTCAGTCCATTTATTGATTAATCCACTAATCATTTTTACTCTATAAAGATTTAAAACAACCAAAGAACATATCGTCAGTCAACAGTGTTTGATCGATCAATCGATGGTACGAGGTTCGAGGTCGTAGTTTTCAGCTCCTTAATTAATTCCTGTCTTTTATGCCTGCAGGGCCTCCCTCCACACAACCTCGCAACTTTTTCTCATCATCGGCACAATTTGATTCAGATGTTAATCTTGATTGCCTTCAGTCGACAGAGCTGGAGGCCGTTTGAGTCACAACAAAGTCATTAATTAATTGTGTAATCAAATATCCCTGGGCATGGTCAGTGATTTGCTTTTATGGAGAATTTAAATCAACATCTCGACTCAAATGTCACACACTCCATTAGGGCTGACCTCCAAAAGTCGACTATTCGACGATTCGATTCGGAGGGGTCTGATTCGACTATGAACCTCGTAGTCGAATCTAACCAAGACCGTACCATTCTGACTATATGGGGGTGCCCACGGCTGCTGAGCATAAATTGTTACATAGAATGTCTTTTTTCGTTATAAAAAGCCTATTTTGATACAAAATCTGCTTACTTTCTGTTAATAAAGAGTTCAAAATGATGTGTGCATTTAAACGGTAGTCTTAGCTTCTTGTGTATTAATAAATCACCCACTGCAGTTGCACAATCAAATGAGCGGAGGTTTTTTTTTTTTTTTCAAATGAGTGGAGGTGAGCAGTAGGACCGTCAAAGTCACGGTACTCAGAAGTCACTGCAGAACACTCACGGAGTGGCAAAAAGACGAGAGGCAGAGCTGCCAAAGTTTAAAATCAAGGAAGTCTGACAGTCTAACTTTGTCAGCATTTATCATGCATGATGACCTAACAGCAAAACATTGTGAGGATACATCTGACTTCAATCACGGAAAATAAATTAACTCCAGCGGTGATTTTTTTTCGATGGATCAGCTGTGTTTACAGTTTCAAGTGTCAATAGTTCTGATGGTTAGACAGATGAATTAGTCTCTAAAGTTTGACATGTCAGAGTTTTTTTTTTTCCCGACTTCCGAGTTGTCATGAACGCACCATAAGTGTCGGGAGTCACAGCTGTAATCTCGTCCCTCTGCAGCCTGTCTGTCTCTCTGCCGGTGCCGCGGTCACACTGTGTGTGTAGGATTGATTAACGTAATGTACGGATTGTCGAGTCCTTCTGACCTCCGTTTGTTTTGATACTACATGTTTTACCCGGTTTCTCTGTGTCCACGACCACCGCTATCCTTCACCACGTTGAGGGATGTTTGATTTGCCACTCACAGTCCGAGCAGGAGCGTTGTCCAGGGCAACGTGACATAAACGCATACCCTGGCTCACAATGGCTACTAAAAATCATCCAAAGTGTGGGAAATGAATAAAGGTATTTGTTTTACACCTACCATATTTTTTGGGTGGTTTAGCTCTTTTGTTTGAAACGGGAAAAAGTCGCAAATTTGCTGCTATCTTAAAAAAAAAATAATAATAAAAAAAAGGTTCGACGATCAGTCGACTATGGCAAAATCTGACGAATCAGATTCGACTATGAAAATCCTTAGTCGAAAACAGCCCTACACTCCATTATATGATGCAAAAGATGGGTTTAAAATAAATAAATAAATAAAATCAATTCCAAAACCGTTTTACCAGAAAAGGAAAAGGCCAGTGTGGAAATTGCACCAAGCAGAATAAATGACTTTGAGCCATAACTTCTGATGGTTTACTGAATGGATTAAAAACAACACCATCGTTGCGGTGAATGAGTCACAGGCTCAGCGCCGTGGACAGGTGGTTGAACTGAACTTGTACCAGCAAGTCTGTGGTGGTGACAAAACCAGGGTGGATCCAAGAGACACCAACGAAGTCGCTAGAAAACCGTGCAAAGAAGAAAAAAATAAAACGTAGAAGCTTAAATTTGCATATTTACCCGAGTGAGAAATTTCCCCAATTGGGTGCAACAGCTGCATGCAGATGAGGTAATGAGCAATAACCACTGGTCATTGTACTTGTCTTGCGTGTCGAATCAGCATTTTCTGCTGAGATCATTATCGATGGTTTCATTTGATGAAACTAATCATGTTTTTGTTTGACTGCAAATTGAACATGATTGGGTTTTAGAAGCTGTTTAGAAGCTGAACACACCACCTCGGTTTCTTAGTGTTTTTTTTTTTACTCTTTTTGCTCTTTTATAGACTGTTATGATCCTTCAAAATGACAATAATCATTGGGTACATCTCTTGTGTGCATTTACCGCACCAGTAAATGACTCTTTATCGCCCCTTTTTCTTTTTATCTTTGCTGTGATCTGGTGCGAGAACGCCATATGTCATATTTGAAACATACGTCAAACCTCAATGCTCAGTTCTGTGAGTTGATTGTTAGATAAACAAAGTGCACATATCACCATTTTTTAAAAAGCACCACTGTATTTTGTCCTTACTCAGATTCTTCTTCTCTTCTGGGCCTTCAGCAGAAACCTTCTTTCATAAGAAACTAAATACTACCCTTGTCATGGCCGTGGAATTTTAATTACCAACCAGCGCACCGCCACAGTCCTGTTTGGCATCTTCTGGGGTCTAATATGATCTCAACACAAAACGCCTGAATGTGCTGTTGTTTCATCACTGCCTTAAAAGGAACCTGGAAAAAGTCACCGCAGAACGATTTTAGGGAGGATTGTGGTTAATGAAATGTACTGAGGCTCTTAATTTCAGGCAGAAGTCCCAGAGTTTTTAGGGCGCAGTGTCGTTTGGTACGATCCTTGTTGCTCACATGAACTCATGTGCATTTTAATGTTGCTAGAAACAACAACAAAGATAGGAAACTCTTCCTGCAGCAGAACAAGAAGCAACTGTTGTGAACTTTATGAGTCATTTCATGCAAGTGATGTGGATTCTTTCCGCCTTTTTTGACACCCCACGTTGTCGAAGTCTTGGCGTTGGCTGGCAGCAGGCTGCACGCATCTGTTTCTTCACCTCGCTTTCCCAAGCTGGCAGCGGCTTTGACGGCGCATATTCATCTCTGTCACACTTAGGGCCCGGAGTGCTGCTGGTTTGTTGTTGTTGTTGTGGTTGTTGTTGTCGTTGTGCGTGTCGGGCGTCAAGGAGGGATCGAGCGTCTCATTGTGTGGCTGCTGCCCCACCTCATCCAAACGAAACCTCCCGCTAATGAGATCAAGAGCCAGGCATTTTCTGCATGTGATCCCGCTGCTGCACTTTGCTCAAACGGCATTTCAGGAGATCAGTCAGGGCCTCGGCCACTGTGCCAGAGAAACCAGCGTAAGAAGGATAAAGAGTTCAGAGACACACATTCAAGCCTCAAGACTTTTTTTTCTTTTTTTTTTTAAAGCTGTATCAAGTCATGAACAGGCCTAAGTCCAACTGCTGACTCAGCACTTGCCTCCCTCCCCAAAAAACCCCATTGATTTACTGTTGTCAAGTGATTTTTTGCTCTGCACAAATACTAGTGGAGATGCTGACACGACCGAACTCAAACCGAGCAGAGCAAATTGACACAGAAAAAAAGACCTCTGCTCTTTGTGAACCGTGTTAGCTGCAGGGTCCGTAACAACAACGACGACGACAACAAACGGAGGGGCCCGTGTTTTAGAGATTTGCATGTTTTTACGAAGAGAATGACAAACTCCTTGCAAACAGCCTCCTCGCTCGGCGTCCTTCCTCGCTTTGGGAGATCAGAGATGGCGTGGGGTGGCCCCCCGCTCAACGGCACTCAGGGCCTCCACCTTGAAAACATTTTTGACAAGCGCACACAAGAAGAAACAAGTCTATCTCCTTCAGTGTGGTCACCGTTGTTTATTACGATACATATATATATATAAAAGCCTCTGTGATGTCTGATAGTGAATAATACAGCTAATTTAGGATCAGCTACCAGCATTGATTTCGGCTCAGCGCTCGCGGCCAAGTCATCTGCTGGCAAACATGAGCGAAACAAATCTTTTGGACAGTGAGTGGTTTGTTTTGGTGCTTGCATGAAAGCGACGGCCTGCTTGTTCTCTCAGGTGGCGCTCGGCAACAACATGTCTGAAGCCTGACATCAGTCACTGAAACGGACCGACCCACAATAAACCTGTTTTCTTCTTTTGCCTCAGTCGACACCTCTGTGAAAACATCTGACACGCAACACATAAATAAATATAAGAGCTCAGAGCTGCAGCCAACAATTATTTCCATTGTGAATTATTCATGTAGTGTATGAAATGGCAAAAAGAAAAATAGCCTTCACAAGTTCTTAAAAGTCTTCTTTTTCAAATTTAAAACCCAAAGATATTTTATTTAAATGAGAAATGAAACAGAAACAAATGAAATCTGGAATGAGCAAATATTTTCATTGTTGCCCGATCAAAGAACTGAAATAATTAATCACTTGCCAAGACTAATTTTCTTTTGATCAAGTATTAATTTAAGTCCAAATTAAACTAAAACAAAGTGCAGTTGCTGGGCTTCAACTGAGTTTTTTTCCCAGTATGTTTATCAGTTAGTAATTTCAGTAATAAAGTGATAAATTAATTGTTTAGTTTGTAAAGTGTTAAATTAGTAAAAATGCACATTACAAATATCGAGGCAACAACAAGTTCTTCATGTCTTGTCTGACCAACGGCTCCAACACCTGAGAAATGAAAACCAGCAAGTACTCAGTAATCAAAAACTTTTTTTCTCCAATAGTTAATTGATTGATTGATTAAGCTCAATACAGCGTAATGCTTTGTTTATTTATGACCTTATTATGTTCTCTCCTATTATACGTATTACGTGTGTTTAGTCATGATCGTCCATTGATTAATAATAAAAGACCTGCAGCAACAGTTGATGGATTTCACTCTGAAAAGATTAACGTCGGTTTAGTGGTGAAACAATTTAATCAGACTTTTATTGAGAAATGTTCTGGATGAAAACAGATCAGCAAAGTGTTTGGAATCAACTTTAAATGTTAAACTAATTTCGGTCAGTTTGTCTGCAGTGCTATTCAAACACATCTCGATCTGGATGGAACATTTTTCCAGCTGTTCCAGACCCAATGAAGTCTGTAAGAAAAAAAACAAAAAAAAAACTCCTAATGAGTTGTAGACATGATGAGGCATGATGCATGACCCGAGGCACGGAGCTGCTCAGTCGCCTCAGCGCCGGCCGGCCGGGCCGGGCATCTGAACTGAACCCACTTCTACACACAGACAACGTCCTTTTTTGGAGAGAGACGAACGAGGTGCTCTGAGTGGGGGAGAAAAAAAGTCTTGAGTTTTAAAAAGCTTGAGGGCTTTGTTCCTCCTCCGTCCACTAAGGATACAGTATCTGTGCAGGACGATTTTGAAGTAATCAGAAGTACCCCAGTGTGACCTAATGAGACTAGTTCTGCATTAGCTTATAGCATAAATGCATCGGACTCATGGCAGCAAAAGAGGACTGAAAGAAAGCGGCGGTGCAGTGAAGTCGTCTGTGCAGCTCACTTTACTTCACTTCAGCCCCAGCCTGTTACTATGTGGCTCTCATGTCGGTTTCGTACATTCCTCCAATTGCTGCTCCCGCCGCTGCCGTCTGACTGGCTGAGAGATAGAGGGATAGAAGAGAGAGAGAGAGAGAGAGAGAGAGGGGAGGAACACAAAGGGTTAAACTGTGCGCCTGTCTTCCTTGGAGATGGGAGAGGCCGTTTGAATGGCTAGCTCCTGCAGCTAGCCAACACATTGGCTAAGGCCGAGGGTGGATCTGCTGCTGGGCCTGTGCTGCGGCATGGAGTTCCCTCGCTGCAGGATCGGGATTCAGCAGGAGCAGCAGACAGCACAGCTTTGTGTGCATATGTGTGTGTGTGTGCATATGTGTGCGTACATCATGCATTTGAGGAAAAAAAAAAGTTGAAGGGCATCTTATGAAATGAACTTTGGTGGTGCAAGTAAAATGAGATTATTATTTTTTTTTTTGGGAGGGGGGGGGGGTTTGTTTTTCCAGTGTTGGTTGGAGATCATCTTCAGTACGGTTTGTAAATCCCATTGTGGGGCAGATTATTTAGACGCACAGACTGACGCAGATAAAAGGTGGTTATATCATTTGTTTTTCTAGCACTCTGCCCCCTTTTACCTCCCCCACTCCCCTCTCTCCCTCTCTCTCTCTCTCTCTCTGCCATTCTCATATTGCTGCTGCCGCCCGCCCCGAACATACACTTCTTCTTCATGCGCTTTAAGAGCCGTACCTCTGTTAATGTGAGAGGACGGGGGGTCCATGTTGTTTTTGTTCTTTTTAAGGGCTGACCTCACGACACTAATGAAGCCGAGCAGTTTTGGACACATGCTCGCTGAGTCACACTTAACAATAGAGAGGAGAGAACTGCAGAGAATAACAACTTACTGAGATTTTATTGTCAGTCACTGCACAATTTGGGGGAAAAAGCAGCAAATGCCAAATTAGTTTTCTGCTTTTTTTTTTTTTTTTTTTTTACATACAGTAAAAGCGTAAAAAGTTTGTTCAGGCCCATTAAAGACGTACACGCTCACATTTTTTAACGACCTGACCTGTAACCTGCCCCTCACCTCAACCCGCTCATTATCTCCCGTGCTGCTGAACGATCTTAATCTGGCCCTTGTGGATGAGTGGCTAATCTCCCAGTAGGCAGGTCAGTCTCCTGTATTTACCCCTGAGAAGCCTCCACCTATCCTTGCACACTTGTCCTCACACCTAGAGTGAGACAACAACAACAACACACTCATATAATAAACTGTGGTGGACACACACACATACGCACACACCTGCCAATCCTGAGACTCTGTGTTACGCAACGCATTTATTTACAGGCGAACACGCATGCGCGGTGAACAAACAGCAGCATACAACATACAGACTTGAGTTTAGTTTAGTTTAGTTTAGTTTATTTAAAGTGTAAAATCACCATGGTGCAACATGGTCTCGGTACACTTTACAAAAATTAATTACAATAATAGAAATAGCAAGTCACTTTACACAACAGTTTACAATAAATGATCAGAAAAAATACAGGCCAAATAGGCGAACATATAGCCTACTGTGGAGGACAAGCAAAGAACGTACAGGGAGATAAATAGGACACTCAAATTTTGCCAAAACATTGTGTAAGAAGGTGCTTCTTAAGAAGTGTTTTAAAAGTTACGGTGGAAGTGGATTGTTTGATATGAAGTGGGAGACTATTCATAAGTAGGGTGCACGGTAGGAGAAGGCCCTATAACAGTGTGAGTGTCTCTGTCCTTAAGTTGAACACGTTTATGTCCCAGAAACTGAAATCACTGAACCTTTATTTGTTTTGTCAGGACACTGTATCTTCCTGTAAGTGTTTTATTTTATTTATTTTTTACTGTGTGCTCACAAAGGGGCAAATGTGTCCATGTTTCTGCAAGCCCCAGAAGGCCGTTGTTTAAATTTCCCTCAGCTACTTGAGGTGATGTGGGACTTGTTTACACGGTGGTTTTGAGCTGCATCGTCATGTGTCGTTGTTGTAATGATGCAATGAGATTGTTTTGACCGCATGAATTGCGACACAGTGCTTTTTGACACCAGTGTCTGCTCCTGTTAAGGCTTCAACTGAAGACTTTAAGTTTTATATCTTTGGTTAATCTGTAATCTTTATTTCATCTCATAATAACAATGTTTATTTCGTTTTCCAGAGGCCAAATCTCTTAATAAAACTCAATAAAACAAGGATATTAGATTCATGTGGGTTGTATCGTACTTGATGTATTGTCTTTGAATAAATTACTGTTATAATACAAGTTATTTTCCTAAAAAATCTTCATAATGGCAACATGGACTGACAGAAAAATGGGAAATGTGAATAAGGTGCCCCAAATCCCCAAAATTAGTCTTTCAAACAATTATATTTTGGGATTTCCTGCTTAATGTTGAGAGTCTTGCACCAATTCAGAGTAAAATGAAGTGAAAACAGTCAAAAACACTTATTTATTAGCAGTGATCAACTAGACACTTTGATGTGGGAGTTTCTCTACCCAAGCAGACGTCCTGATATGTACTTAAATAAAGAAAACAAACATCGTCCTCATTATTATGAGTCTTTTCCCATGTTTCCCGGCTCTTATGTAACAGCTCTTGCCCAACATACAGTACTGTTTTGTTAGTTCATTAAACAAGCCCCAGATCTGCAGAGCCGCTCGCTATAAGGACAGGAGGGAAACGGGGCAAAGCCATCCCGCCCGCACGTGTCTCTCTTGCAAAAAAAACACCGTGTCCAATCGTTTTCTTTCCTCGCCGTCTCACTTTCACCAGGCCTTCTGGATAAGTGCCTGTCTTTGTCAACCAGTGTCGGACCCCCGCTGTTTTGTGTTCACTCTGCGCTTGTTGGCCGGTGGCAGATGGTTCTCTGGACCGCTGGCTAGAGCAGCGAGGATGAATTTGACTCCTGCTGATAGAGAAATATGACCATATGAGATTTCTGTGGCGTTTAATGTATAGAGAGACATACTGTCATTGAGGAATGATTAAGATCACCGATGTCCTCCGGCGGGTGATAAACTTCATAGTTTCTGTGCCTCCTCTCTTCTTGTACTTCAAAGTGGACCCTTCATACATAACCTTGTGTTTTCATAGTTTCTTGTAGGGATCGACTGATATGTTTTTTTTTTCAGGGTCGATACCGATACCAATTATTAGTAAACAATGAAACAGATAATAACTCTTCATTTGCAATTTAGAATAACACACCTGCAATTAGACTGATAACAGTATACTGGTTGTTTTTTGTACACTGTGACAATCTTGTGTACATTTTTTGTAGAATAACACAAACTCCAACACAAATCTTGGTTCAGTGGGGACTTGAGGCAGAGAGGCGGCTGCATCAGAGCTAAATTGCTTATTTTATTGGTTATCGGTGCCAATAATTGGTCAATCTAGAGCTGCAACAATTAATCGATTATTAAATTAATCGTCAACTATTTTAATAATCAAATAATTGGTTTTCTCTGATTTCAGCTTCTTAAATGTGAATATTTCTGTTTTTTTTGTTACTTTACGACAATATACTGAGTATCTCTTTGGTTTGTGGACAAAACAAGACATTTGAGGTCATTTTGTGGTTTTGGAAACACTGATTGATATTTTTCAACATTTTTTAATATTTTATTGACCAAACAACTAATCGATTAATCGTTTAAAATGATTGAAAGATTAATTGATAATGAAAATAATCGTTAGTTGCTTGCAGCCATAGTTCAATCCCTACTCTCTTGTAATGAACTTCTCTCCTAACTTGACACTGTTCTTCTTCTTCAGTGTGTCCCGTCCAGTGTAAACACCGCGCCTGCACCAGGGACGACCAGTGCTGCCACGACAAGTGCCTCGGCGGCTGCTCGAAGCCCAACTCGGCCGATCACTGCGTGGCGTGCCGCGGCCTCCAGCAGGAGGGCAACTGTGTCGACCGCTGCTCCGACGACCACTTCGTCTACAAGGGCTGGCGCTGCGTGTCCTTCGCCTTCTGCCAGGATCTCCACAACAAGTGCAAACGGGAGAAAGAGCGCAGCAAGAACCCCGACTGCCACGAGTACGTGATCCACAACGGCGCCTGCATCCCCGAGTGTCCCTCCGGCTACACGACCGTCAACTCCTCCGCGTAAGTGGACACTCGTACACCGGTTCGATGGGCTCTCGATGAGGCCCGAAGGAACAGCGTTTGATCAGTGACGCTGGTTTAAATGTTCGTCATGCATGCACACACGCAAACACACGTGTGCGTCAGAGTTTTGTTCGTGGCGTTCATCCAGGAGTTCGTCTACAAGTTAATTCTTCTGTGTTTGTTTAATTTTTCCTAAAATCAAACCGATGCAGGGTGATAAAAATAAAAAACAGTGCTTTAATTCAGAAATGCATTTGGCCTACTACAGACAGATTATTATTAAAGCAGAAGTAAGCGACATTTTTGTGTTAATATAAGTCTTAAATAGTTAGATCTTCCGACGGCAATCACTTATATAGAGTGTTGGGTCTGAAACACGGGTCTGTCAGTCACTCTGCTCTGCTGTAAGCCCAGGAGAAAACTTTCCTTGTATCCTACAACCTTTATCCAATGAGGAGAGAGAACGGCATGAAGGCGCGGTCCTCTCTGTGTGTGCAGCCAAGGGATGCGTGTGAATGTGGTGACGTAGGGACGAGGGCGGGGACTGCTAACTCCATCGGCTGACAAGAAGTTATGGTGCGTTCAAGGCAACCCGTAACTCATGTTTTTCCGACCTGTGAAGTCGTACCAGTTCGATCTGGTACGAGTTCACGGGTCGGAAAAGCACGAGTGGCCATTATAGTGACTTTCACAGGTAAAACAGGTGCAACAGGAAGGAAAAACACGAGTTACAGGTTGCCTGGAACGCTACAAAGTCGTAAGTCGTGACTTGAAGCCGTAACTTACGGTTTCAAAAGCCTGCCTGGAACGCAGCATTAGCCAAAACGACCGGATCGCTTACTTCTGCTTTAAAACTCCCAGGAATCGTTTGATTACCTGATTGGTGCCTTTGACTCACAGGTGCTGATCAAAATGGGAGACAAATGGTGGGAATAAACAGATTATTGTTTTCTTTGATTGTAATCTTCAAACACAAACATACAGTAACTACGTAGAGTTGCAGCAAATTGTTGATGAATTGATTAGATGTTCAACAGAAAATGAATCAGCAACTACTTGATTATCATCAAACCATTGTTGATGCTTTTCTTTGTGACGTAACAATTGAATATCGTTATGTTTTAAACTGCTGCTCCAACAAAAAAGCACATTTGAACACGTCACTGTGCACTTTGCATGTCATTTCCACCTTTGCATAGACTAATTGATTGCATGAGAAACTGATCGGCAGATGAACAGATACTGGCACCAGCAGAAGGTTCCTCCACCCCTCATAATGTTAGGGTATTACTGTAGTTTTGCTTTTGTCACTGGGTGTTTTGTAGCAGCACAGAGTGACGGTGCAGGAACTGAAGGTCAGACAGCGCTGTGTGTGTGTGTGTGTGTGTGTGCTGCTGCTGTGTACGCATACACCACTTCTGTGCATGTGAGTGAGACTGCAGACAGCTGGGTCAAAGTGGTGCAGCGCAGCAGGAAGGCTGGCACATCTGTGTTTCTGATTTTGACTCCGTATCCATCTGCTGCATTTTTTTTTTTTTTTTTTTTTTTGGTTGCCCACTTGCTGCACAAAATTGATGGTTGTTTACCAACTGCTGGTGTCTGCATTGCAGTGTGCGAGCTATAGGCAACGTGCAAGTGTTCCCTTTTCTGTGCATGTGTGATTTACAACCTGTTTTGCGTATATCTCCGTCGCTGCATCTGCACAGACTTCCCTCCTTAAAGAGGGGTGTAGCAGCTCTGGTGCTGACCTGGCAGTGACCTTCACCGGTTTGACACCTCTATTGACCGTGACAGGCGGCCTGTTGATTAGCGTGGGCGTGCCCGCGAGCGCAGACACTCCAAACAGCCCTAATCACTCTGCTCGGGCGGAGCGCAGGTCGAAGCCGCAGCT
The DNA here is from genome assembly GCF_045865225.1 of Trachurus japonicus. NCBI lineage: Eukaryota > Metazoa > Chordata > Actinopteri > Carangiformes > Carangidae > Trachurus > Trachurus japonicus. The sequence goes on from NC_140923.1 coordinate 15,636,696, forward strand.
TCATCCATCGCGACCTGTCGTCCTTCTTTGTAACAACATGGCTAGTTGACCGGCTCGCGGTGAAGCATCAGAGGAGTCTGAGACATTCGGGACACATGGGCCGTCAGTTCCCTGAGGTGCTGCTGCTGCTGTGCCTCGACCCCCCGTGGCTGACTGCAGAGAGATGGAGGGGTGCAGCAGCGTGGTCCAGACGATGACAAGGAAAAGTGGCTGTGCTCCTGCTGCCGTGTTTCTGTCATCATATGTTTTGCCAAGTACCTAAGCTTCAAGTGAGCCACTTGCAGCTTCACATTCATCAGGTTATGTTCTGTATTTACACCTTAGAGCAGAGGTGTCAAACACAGGATGAATTTGCTAAGTGTGAAAATTACAGAGAAGACAGAAGAGGAATAACATTGTTGACATTGAATGTAGAAATTTCAGTTTGTTCATAATGCGTTGTGTAAAAGGGTAGTTCATTAACTGTAACATCTTAATTATGCACTAAAACAAAGGGAAAAAGTCACAGTTCTTTTTATTTATAGGTTATCATGTTATTATTTTACTGGTCTGGCCCACTTGAGATCAAATTGCGCTGTTTGTTTGTGGCCTTAGAGGTTTCTAGTGGGACTCTCTGAGCAGATGTAGCTTCACTAGAGCAGATTAGGGTAAATGACGTTGCTTAGCTGCATCCCAGTAATTAAGGAGAAGGAAACAGTGCTGCTGATTTTCTCTTTCAGCCCAGCAGGTTCAAAAAGCTTCAAATACGGGCGAGCTAGAGGTGCAATAATTGAAGTTTTACTGATGTAGTATAATCAAACACTCAGAAATCTGAACCATTACGGTATATTTTATGCGATCGGCCTGTATTTCACAGGTGTTGCATTAGGTGGAGGAGGTATTGCCTGATGAAGGGCTCCACACTTCATATCTTCTGAGTGATGCTTGAGCGGTTTTAGTCAGCAGGAGCCTCTCAGATGTCGATCTGCCGACCTGAGGGGGGGTTTAAATCAACAATCCCCCCTCATCTAACCCTTTAGGCTACGATTGACCTGCATTGAACCCGGTTGTGCTCATATCTCTCTGCCTTTTCACGCTGCCTCTCTTTCTGTTCCCCTTATTGCTCACCGCTTCTCTGTGGCATCTCCCTCCCATTGCTGGCTTTAAACTAAGCTGTGGAAATGAAAGTGCTCTGCGGATAAGCGGCGTACTCCGCGGCGTTATGACTGTCTAGGCTGAATGTGCAGATATGGCACTAGGAGGGAGAGGGGGGTCAAGATAGTTCACACAAGTTATGAAGCACATAAAGAAACAATAACCTTCTGGTATTGACAGCACACAGACACACTTTTACAGCTAGTTTTGTTTGGGTCTTCTTCATATTAGATGGGCTGGTTATTTACATTTCTATTTAATATTCATATATCGTATTTATTCTAGACGATACGATAAAAAACCACAGCACATTACATGCCACCCGCTTCTATTATATGGCTTTCACAGAAGAAATACCTCATGCTTTTGTAACGACTCTGCCAACTTACTCAACTGTTGCTGAACTCAGTCATTCTCACCTCATAAACCAGCCAGCGGCAAAAAAAAAATAAAAAAAAATACATGAACACATGTAGTACTTAGGACAATGACCCACAGCAAAAAGCCCATCGTTGTCTAATCCTTGGCTTAACCCCCTCAATTTGACACTGTTTAAAAAAAAAATCTCTGCAGCATGTGTCTCCGCTGAAAGACGTGTGATCAGGCCGCTGTGGGAATCTGAGCGGTTGTGCAGAGGTCGCTGTGTACTTTGGATTTTAACCTCATCAAAGTTTGTACTTTGTCGCATTATGAGTGAGTGTGGGGATTGTACCGACGGCTTTTCAGGAAATGGGTTAATATGGGTTGCACACAAAGGCACGGCCATACTGTATGTACCTGTTATGAGAAGAGACTTGTTATGAAAACATTATATAAGCCAACTCGTTTAGCTCGGTAGTAAAGGTCAAGCGTAACTTCAGGATAGTTCACTTTTAGTCGAAACAGAACAAAACAAAAGTTCAAACTTCCACTCTCCGCTTAGTGCTCATCTTTTATCTCCAAGTTGTAAATCAACACACATTATTATTGTTATTAATATTATTATAAGGGTTCCTACGCAAGTATGGGAAAGTATGGAATTTGATTTTATACATTTCCAGGCCTGGAAAAGTATGGAAAATGGAAATTATTGTATGGAAATATATTTATCTTAATACTTATCTGGGTTTGGTCTTATCTGAAGTTATCTGGGTTAATTATTTTTGTATGTGCCACCTATAGCTACAATCTCCTGGAAATTATGTGGTTACATAATGGCATACACATTCAGAATAATGAAAACAAATGATTAGTTGCATGATTTTTTTTATATAATGCACAACTATTTACTTTAATTTTTTACCGAGAAGTCTGGAAATTAGGGACTGGAAAAAGTATGGAATTTGGAAATTTCAAATGTGTAGGAACCCTGTATTATGTTGCGGACCACATTGTGTTGAATGGTCTTTCTAATCAGTGTTTATTTATTTCCCCCTTATGTTCAACAGGCTTAACTGCACTCCCTGCGCAGGGCTCTGTCCCAAGGTGTGTATGGGTCTGAAGACCGTGGACTCGGTCACCGCTGCTCAGGCTTTACGCGGTTGCACCGTCCTCAACGGGAGCCTGGTCATCAACCTGCGCGGAGGAAGTGAGTATCTGTGATTTGTCTGGCAACGGATACAGATAACAGTGAAGAAAGCTGCACATTGCACTCACAATCAAGCCAAGTCAAGTCAACAAAAGAACAGTGTATAGATAACTTTTAAATTTAAATACAGTGAATAACGAAAACAAATCCATTTAGATTACATGCAGACAATGTACTCGCACACAATTGAATTGAATATATTGAGGGATAGCCCCTTGAGATGTAGCATTTCATTTTCGAGGGGGTCCCTAGTACACATACAACATACATACAAACATACATTCCACAAAACAGACAGTACAGAAAACAAAAGAAACAAAAGACAAAAAAAAGAAAAGAAAAACAGTTAGGTAAAACATATGCTTGCACTCAGCTCACCCACAACCCCTGTCCTCAAATGGTATACGGAGAAATATTATACATACATTAAATTACACTCAAATTAAAAACATGAACATAGTTAGTTAGTAACAGCAGCACATCATTTCCAAATGGCAATTTCGTTGTATTGCTTTGTTTTACAATGACAATACAGCTTTAAAATAATTTAAAACTTCTCTTTTTATTAAGGTTCAAGCAGTCCACATATTATCCTTTGTATATAATTTCTGCAGAACCATACATTTTTCCTGTGGCATGAGTTACTCAACAATTATACATAAACATAACAAACCAAGTAACACATCTTACATAGAATACAAACAAACCAGAGTCGTCCATGTTGTATCACTTAGTGAGCAAACTTCAACTTTAATGCCAGTGACTATAAACACAGTTATCATTGACAGTTATTTTTGTGTCCGAACAGGCTTTATCTTGTTATTTATCTTTTCCATATACAAAGGGAAAAAAAACAAAGCCAGATTTGACAACAAAGACAGTAGAGGACGGTTTGCTGCCAACTTGACTTCAGCTCCAGTGCGCTGTGGGTTCAGAGGTCACTTCAAAGCTTTGTGTCTTTTTTGTTTTTTTTTCTGCAGACAACATCGCGGCTGAACTGGAGGCCAGCCTGGGCCAGCTGGAGGAGATCACTGGCTACCTGACAGTGCGACGTTCCTACGCCCTCGTGTCCCTCTCGTTTTTCCGCAAACTCCGAGTTATTCGTGGAGAGGAGCAGGAAACCGGGTGAGACTCCTCCGTTCCTCCGAGTCCCGTCTCATCCTCGCCATCTCAGAGCCTCCTCCTGTAATTATGAGTTAAAAGCGGAAGGACTGACCTTTTCAAAACGTCTTACTGTGGTAGCTGCTTTTGGTTAGACTTTTTTCCCAAATCATATATGAGGCTTCATTCACATGAGGTGGTAGACGGCCGTAGCACAATGGGCTGCACTTACAGTAGGAACGGCAGAGGATCGACATGATGCAAATTGTAGAGGAAGCATACAGAAATACTTTTCTACTCGTGTTGCTCAAGAAACATCCTCTAAGCCGAGTGTTATACAGTATGCAACCATGAGAAATATGTTCATGTAATCTTGTGTGTGTGTTCTCCCCCCCCCCCCGCAGATATTACTCGTTCTACGCCCTGGACAACCAGAACCTGCGGCAGCTCTGGGACTGGTCCAAACACAAGCTCGCCATCCTGCAGGGGCGCATGTTTTTCCACTACAACTCCAAACTCTGCATGACGGAGATCCGCAAGATGGAGGAGGTGACGGGAACCAAAGAGCGGCAGCTGAAGATCGACATCGCCTCCAAGACCAACGGAGACCAGGCCTCATGTAAGAGAGAGCCCTCCTCGACTGTTGTAGCAGGGGTTTCTATGGCAACTGGAAACACACACACACACACACACACACACAGTCGTCCCTGGTACAGATGCAAACATAGACATAGTTATTGTTATGATGGTCATTTCCTGTCCCCGTGTGTGTGTGTTTGCAGATGTCTCCCTGCCAACCTTTTACCGACATAGTTCAGTAGGAACAACCAACAGACCAAAGCTCTCACAACGCGGTGATGTGATGGTAGAAGATTCGTTTTTTTATATATATATATATATATATATATATATATATATATAAGAGGCGTAATTTCCAAAGACCTGTAGCTATAATCTCTAATTATCTGTTTGGTGTGGCTCAAATAGAAATGATAACCAACCTAAAAAAAAAAACAAATGTATCTTTCTAATACAGCAGCAACATTTAGAGATGTTACTATCCCTAGAATAAAAAATGAATGAAAATGAATTTACAGCCACAGGTAATAAAAAAACAAACAAAAAAAACTTGTTGCTGATTTAAAGAGACTTTCTGTCACTGAGAGTCATTTGTCTTCTGTTGAGATGAAGACAAGGGTATTATCTCACTTTCATATGTTTTTAATATGTGTCTCTTCAATTACGTTACATTTGCATGAGAGAGAGGGACTGGGAGAAAGAAAAAAAGAAGAAGAAAAGAACAGGACCAGGCAGTTGAGTCGGGTTGGGTCCAACTTGGACTCGTCTCTTTTTTGCTGCAGATCTTGGGTCTGTGTGTGAACATGTCTCACACACAAGTGGAGCTGTTGCTAACTCCAATTTAGTGGTGTGTGATATTCACCAGAGGAGGAAAAAAAAAGTGTGTTTTTGAGGTGTGTGAATAGGAAAATTCAGGTCAAATCACATAAAAATTGACTCTTTCTCTCTTTCAACTTTGACTGCTCACTTAATCTTGTTACTTGATCTCAAGAGAGTTCCTCAGGTGAATTTAAGACCGGTTCTGAGTGTCCACTGGGACATCGGATGCACAGTGGGTTTGGACAGTGCTCCCACTGGTCTGTTTTGAATCATAAAGACTACAAAGACTTCTATCTAATGCAAAGGTCTGTGCCTGATTAAACTGAGCCACTGAGATTCACAAAGCCAGGCCAATATATTTTTTTAATTTATTTTTTTATCAAACGGATTCTTACCGCTGCATGTTTCTAGTTTTCAATAAGTTCCTTGACAAATATGATGAAGTGTCGACCATCAACAAAACTGTTTTCAGGGTTTAAATGGCCTACTTCAGCTGTCCACTGATGATGTTTTGTTTTTTTTCAACTCTCTTTATTGATTTTTCTCGTATTTTAACATAATACACAACCGACAGTAATAAAAACACTATGCTCATTTTCACGTTTACACATGAAGCTCATTATAGTTAAATTAAATGATTAAATGATCTGGAAACAGAAATAAACAGGTCACAGGGGAATATGATAAAGGGGATTCATTAACACATTTCTTTCCTTACATTGAGGTGTACGTAAGAGCACTTCTACAACTTTTCCCTGGTCGAGTTTAATCCTGAACACTGTTGCACTGTTGAATTATTAACTCTGCTCATCTCCAGCCTCTTGGATTGTTATTTTTGCACCACAGTTATGTAATTCCTGTCCAGCCACACTGAAGGCAAAGACAGATGTTCACATGTGCACCTAAAGTAAACATCATTTTGCTTGTCAGCTTAAGACACATTTTAATTTAGAAAGGTGGCGAACAGTCTCTTATCTTAACCTCATCTACTAAAAGTAATTGAGCAGGAGGAGGAGGAGGAGGACGAGACAGCTCCAGGACATTGGGTTGTTAAACAGATGTTTCTCCACTAACGTCTCCCAGTTACAGCAATTTAACAAAAAAAAAACCTCACTGATAATCTGCTTCAGCTGTTTATTGCTTTTAATTGATAAATGTCCCCTTTTTTTTTTTTCCAGGCGAGAATCACGTGTTGAAGTTCACCCAGATCCGAACTATGAGTGATAAAATAATGGTGAAGTGGGAACCCTTCTGGCCCCCAGACTTCAGAGACCTGCTGGGATTCATGGTGCTTTACAAGGAAGCGTAAGTTAATTTTCAGTCATCATCCGTCAGCCGCGGTCGCAGTCGCAGCCAGACTTGGATCTCTGCCAGACAAATATTGTTTTCAGCTGCTCGAGCACTTTGTCAGATAAGAAAAGTAGAAACATGCTGATCGGTTGAGATGTGGTGGATAAGTGATAACGTCAATTCCTGTTTCACCGACTCATTTAAAACACTTGCAGAGAAATCGTGACAACGTGTAAGCAATCTGGAAACAATCTGTGTTCTAATAGATCAGATAAATATTATGCCGAAACATTAATCTGTTGTTTGCGTCAAGTCATCAGTCGATACAACTGTTGTTTTTTCCCCACAGAGGTTTCGTTTAACCGCACACATATTCATAAATACTACATACTGCTACTACTCAGCTAAGCCTTCGTCCAGGAAGCTAACGAGGCATTTACAATATCCACATTTCACTGACTGTTTAGTCAAAGACACTTTTCTAACTCCACACATGCAGATTGTATTTTTTTGTTGTAAGCTTCACCCGGTTTGGAGCCACAAAAGGCTTGATGCAACCTTTTTTTAAAACCTACTGTAGTGCTCCTTAAGACCTGTAAACAGCCTTTGATGTGTAAAAGATGTGCATTCCCCGTTTACGCTACAACTTTGTTGTTATAACGCAGAGAACGGCGTGTGAATTCCTCGTTTACGTGGGTGTTTTACAGTCAGAGTGAGTAACAAGAGTCGCGGCTCTGGTGCTTTTACGGACGAACCAAAATTTAAACGATTTGTTTCACTGTGGGCTGAGGATGTCTTTGATGTGTGATGGTCTCGTCATCGTATTATTAAAGAAATCTGCATAGATGCAGAACGAACAGGCTGTGCCGTTTTCTTTGAGCAGGCGTAGTCATTCCCACCCACTGATCTGATCAAAACAAGTGAACGTGCTGGTTGCACCGAACCTAATTTGAATGAATAATTAGCTCTTGTTTGTTCAGATCCATCTCCTGTGAGTGACACGCTGCAGAGTAGACACAGAGATAAAATCACTGAGTATCCTCCCTCTGAACCAGCAGCATCTTGAGCGTCGCTCTGGCCTTCGCCGTGTTTACACAGCTCTCTGCCTCGACCGACCGCTCCAATAAATACAATGATAAACTGCTTGAAAACATCAAACTGAAACTCAATATCCTTCCTCAAGTGAAATACAATTTAGGTCTACATATAAAACAACTTTTCATTTGGATGCTGATATTGTTTCCTCCCCCGACCGATGCAGACCCTTTCGGAACGTAACCGAGTTTGATGGGCAGGACGCCTGCGGCTCCAACAGCTGGGTGATCGCCGATGTGGACCCTCCGCGTCGAGCCTCCGAGGGCGACAAAGAGCAGTTTGAACCGGGTCACCTCATCCTGCCGCTGAAGCCCTGGACGCAGTACGCCATCATGGTGAAGACGCAGCTCTCGGCCTCCGACGAGCACCAGATCCACGGAGCCAAGAGCGAGATCATCTACGTCCGCACCAACGCCACCAGTAAGAGCGATTCAGATTTGTGTTGTTTTTTATTAAAGGGATAATTCAAATTTCACTCATTATCTACTCACCCCAGGGTTCTTACGGATCCTTAAAAAGTCTTAAAAGGCATTGAATTCATTAATCTAAAAACAAGGCCTTAATTGGCATTAAAATGTCTTAAATCAATTTTTCAAAAGTCTTAAAAATGTTAACACTTGGTAAGTGGTATTTTATGGTTGTAATTAGTCTTTGCATTTATTTTGAAAGGACAGCTGGAAAGAGACACAATCCAATGTTCATGTAGCAGTCACTTTACCTTAGATCACATAGGAAAGTGGGTAAAATTGTCCCTAACCCTATGTAATTGATGTGGGGTTTTTCTTTTTCTTTTTTTCTGCATTTGTGTTTATTATGAAGTCAGTCTTAAATTTAATTTCAAGTGGCTTTAAAAAAGTCTTAAAAAGTCTTAAATTAAACTTAGCTTAAGCTGTAGGAACCCTGCACCCTCATGTCGACTAAGGGCTGGGGGAGAAGTTTCAGAGTCCTCCGTGCCTTCTCTGAGTTACAGCAGGGCTCGGTGCAGCACTGCATGTCCATATGACGGTTGCGAACGGGCCTCACTTTTCTTCGTCCAAAAAGACACACCAAAAAACATCCAAATACCTCCACACAGCTCGTCTGTAATGTCCCTCTTGTATTGAAGCCCCAACATGAGAAATTGTTCCGAAAAAAATTAAATAAGTCTATTTTAAGCTTGTTTGTAGCGGAAGCTCCCAGTGTTGCTCTGCCAGAATCTCGCGCGATTTGCGGAGCCGTGAACTGGGTGTCAATGCAAATCGCGCAAGATTTGCACAGACACAGGCAAAGCAGTGAACTGAGACACTGGGAGCTTCCGCTACAAACAAGCTTAAAACATATACTTATTTAATTTTTTTCGGAACAATTTCTCATGTTGGGGCTTCAATACAAGAGGGACATTACAGACGAGCTGTGTGGAGGTATTTGGATGTTTTTTGGTGTGTCTTTTTGGACGAAGAAAAGCGAGCTCCGTTCGCAACCGTCATATGGACATGCAGTGCTGCGCCGAGCCCTGCTGTAACTCAGGGAAGCCACGGAGGACTCTGAAACTTCTCCCAGCCCTTAGTCGACATGAGGGTGAAATTTCAATTTTGGGTGAACTATCCCTTTAAGAACTTTATATATATAGTTCAAACCTCTGGGCCAACCCCCACCCTCCTCGTTGTTCAACATTACAACCCCACAATGATTCTTCTTGAGCAAAATGTGCCTTTCTGTCGTTTTAATGACACTACTAATGTTTGAAACCATCAGTATCCATCAGCACTTTGCTGCAGGTCCCACGACAGCAGTTTGTTGTTAAACAGCATGTGAATATGATGATAATGTCTCTCCCCCCGAAGCTGTGTGTTTCCTCTTTGGTGATGTATACAGTATGTTTGTAAAACTCAGTAGAAAGAAATGCAAAGCAGAAATGAGCACAGTATCTGCAGGTCTTGACAAGTTTCTAAAGAAGCTTTGACTTCAGTTTCCACATTAGAAAAATACTATAGCGCTTTAAAAAGTCTAGGAATTCACCTACTGAAGTCGTTATGGGTTATAACACGATAGTTTTAACTGATTACCAGTTTAGTTCATTTTCTGGGTCCAAGTGACATTAATATAGGAATTAAATCACTTAAATGTCATGATTATAGCCGCAACAATTAATCGATTAATTGAACAATAATTGATTATTAAATTAATCATCTACTATTATTATGATCGAATAATCGGTTTGAGTCAAAATGCTCTGATTTCAGCTTCTTAAATGTGAATATTTCTGGTTTCTTTTGTTCCTTTATGACAATAAACTGAGTATCTCTTTGGTTTGTGGACAAAACAAGACATTTGAGGACGTCATCTTGTGGTTTGGGAAAGACTGATTGACATTTTTCAACATATTTAAACATTTTATTGACCAAACAACTAATCGATTAATCGTTTACATAATCGACAGACTAATCGATAATGAAAATAATCGTTAGTTGCAGCCCTAGTCAAGATGATAATAAATAATTCTAGGCCCTACTGATTTACCATCATACTTTTGTTGGAAATATGATCGTGACCAGGTCTTAAAAGTCCTAAATGTGACTTGAAGAACCCTACAGAAACCTCGTTAAAGCACAGCTTATGGTTACAATAAGTTCCCATTGTGGAAAAAAGACCTGTGCGTGCACTTCTGAGTCACAGATTGTCCAAAAACTTCACCGACTTATTTTTAGGCTCGTCTTGAATCCACATTTCCTGCGGTGTTACTATCATTGACGGGTGCAGTCGGTGTTGGTGTGTGTCAGTCTGGCCGCTGCCAAATGTCCTTGGCACAGGAACAGGGAAGAGGAAGGCAGATGGCACGATTGGCCCGCGGTGCCGCCGGCCTGCAGGCCAACGCCACCACCACCAGCTCGTCGTCGTCGTGCAAGGTGCCTGCTCTGCTGCATCAGTCGGGTCACGCAGCGATCACAAACTCGCTTCCCCAGACACTCAGAAACTTCACTGCCACCCGCAACGTGTCTCGTGTGCACTTTGGGTTCGTTGTACTCACGTTGGCCCGTCTAAGTGGCTTCCTTTTTACACAACGTGCATTTCCTTCCTGATAAACAACAAACATCAAACATGACAACCCTCACTCAACATGAAACAGGCTTCCAGCAGCAGCAGCAGCAGCAGCAGCAGCTCCAGCCAAGGGCGGGCTGCTGCTGCTGCTGCTGTCGTCTACCCAGCTCTGGCTTCCCGGTCTGTGTCATGTCTAACCAGCAAACCTCGTCAGAAGGGCAAAGCTGTCATTACCAATAAGCTTTTGCTAGTGAAACTTAGTCTGACAATGCGGTCGGACCAGTGTGTTGCTGCACCGTCATGAAACGGGGACGACATAATCATGCTGTGACAACGGAGCTCAGGTCCCTGCGTCTCCTTTAGGCTTCAGTCTTGACATCTGTTCTCCTGCACACGCTTCCTATAAAGCACAAATGTCAGCATTTAAACTTATGTTCAGTGATTTATTTCTATTTTTTTTATTAGTCTTCTCATAAATGTTGCTCCCTGTTCGCCTCCCACTCAGAAATCTGATTCATATGTCAACTCAAGAGACGTCTCGTTGTCGACCGTGGGACATAAGGTGATGCCAGTCAGTGTTGAAGCCACACGCAGCTGCTAACCGCTGTTTCTTCTGTTCTTATCGGCTGGCAGTGGTTGATGCAAAATCAAAGATTAAAAAAAAAAACACATTTCGATGCACATGATAAACAATAAGGAGCATGTGGCTCGTGGCAGTTCCCGTCCTCACGCGCCAACTCATGTTTGTTTTTGTGTTAGTGTGCTTTTAAGAACCAGTTAAGGGCAGAAAAACGTATAGTTTTGCGACTTCATGAAGAAAAAAAAATGAAAATGAACACAGCTCATTTGAATTTTGTGTTTTCACTGTAACATTTTGGAAATATACAAAATACCACTGCTGCTAAAACTACTGAAAACAAGAACTGAAACTTAACAATGTAAAACCACTGAAAAAGAAGGGGACTAAAACTAAAACTACACAAGGCACACAATAAAACTAAAACTTAAATATAATTATACACCACAAGAAATTCCTGCAGCTTTTGAAGAAAGACACAAATGTGCAAATTATAATTTAAATGGCAAAGCTCTTTGTTTTGTTACTCTGAGTGCAGAAAAATACAACGCTACACAAATATTTTGTTTATTTTGTCTCTGCAACAGTAGACTGAATGTGAATCGATCATACTCAGTGTTCATGTTTATATCACAAATGCTTTTCTTATGAAGGGGCATGCAAACATGGAGAAGTGTAATTACCAACCAGGGAAACGGGGGGAATACCAAGAGCAGGCAGCTGCTGGCCACAGGGCAACACCCTGCCAGGAAGTGTCATATGAAATGCAAATGGGATTGAAACAGTGTTTCTCTTATGCTGTTTCTGATAAATGCAAACGATTAATTTATCAGCATCTGCTCACTGTGATAATGTAGCAGCAATATTTACAGTGAACTAGATGTTTCATTACATGTAATCCCTCTAAGTCTCTAATGAATTACACATGAGGGAAACAGGCCTTTGTTTAAAACCTGGAGATCCACTCGTGATTTTATTAGTACCATCAGTAGAATGACATGTACTCTGAACAATAACAACATACTGCAGTTGACTGCACTTAATTAAAGACCTTTTGTTGATTTATTTTGCTTACAGGATCAGCAACAGTGTTATTAAAGTGGCTTCTCGTGTACATGTAGATCCTAAATGGGTTTTCATGACAGGAGGAGCTCGTGCACCAATTAAACACCTCAATTCTTAATATTTTCATTCATATTTTAGTTTAGTTGGTTTAAATGCTGTTGGTTTGTCCACTTTGCATTCATAAATGTTTTTTGTTGCACAATTAGTTGTAATTTATGGGTAAATAACAGAATATATGTTTTGATAAATGAGCACTTGGACACACGTATGAACACATTTTCTGGAGTTTCTCCTCACTGATCCAACTTCCTCTGTGTTTCCGCAACGTGTCTCCCCAGAACCCTCCGTCCCGCTGGACCCCATCTCTTCGTCCAACTCCTCGTCCCAGATCATCCTCAAGTGGAAACCTCCCAACGACCCCAACGGCAACATCACTCACTACTTGGTCTTCTGCCAGCGCCAGCCCGAAGCCAGCGAGCTCTACAAGTTCGACTACTGTCAGAAGGGTGAGCCACATTGTTGTGGTCGTCCTGTTGTGGTGTCTGTCTGCTTCATGTTTTTTTTTTTTTCCGTCCAACTGTCTGAGAATGAGAGACAAAAACAGAACAAAATCTTTTGCCAGCTCTCTGTTTGTTGATGACTTGAAGTTGCTCCAGTCTGCTCATAGGATGCTCTGGTAATGAATGTGATCACTTTCACTTTGACTAGTAATTCATATACACAACAAAAACCACACAACCATAATGTATAGCGTCCACTAGAGCAAATCTAACCTTTTTACTACAAAACAATTAAGTCTTTAGTCTTAAAGCAGAACTATGCAGGATTTCGGCTGTAATTATTGTGGCTCAGAGACACTGTGATGGTTGAGTGACCTACTATGAGGTGAATGGGGTCTAGGCCAATGCGCCCACCGCCCCTGTCATTACCCGTTTGCATCGCTACCCGATTTGTGACAATACTGGTCTGCGCATGCGCAGACCGGCCGCCATCTTGGACAGCTGCCTACGGCAACTCCACTTGGACAAACTTCATTTGGGCACTGCCTGATTTGCGTACAATCGCAAGTCTGCTTAAAGTTCTGTAAATTTAAAATACGGTACTGTGAAAATGATTTTATAAAAAAACGGAGAAAAAAACGCGGACGTCCGTCATAAGACAGCCGCGGCAGACTCGTTTATTCAGTGAGTGTTGTGGTCAGGCCCGGACTGGCCATCGGGAGAACCGGGAGGTTTCCCGAAGCGCCGGCCTATGATTGGCCTGCTGGCCTGCGTCTCTCTCTCTCTCTCTCTCTCTCTCTCTCTCTCTCTCTCTCTCTCTCTCTTTTTTTATTTTTAAGTCTGCTGGTCAGCCGGCCTCATGTACTGTCCTGCTCGCTGAGCTGTCGGACCTGGGTCTCTGTCACTGTTGCGCTGTAGCGCTGCCACACAGAAACACCAACAACAGAGAAGAAGACAGAAAGCTTCCCCGCACGATTCAAACTCCAGACATTAGAAGTGGATTAAATGTTGACTGGGAGTCGTGTCAGTGCAAATGTGATGATCGATAGTGATTTAACAGGCGAGATTCAGCTGCGGTGTCCGAGGGACCGACTTAGTCAGACGCTGTTGTTAAGTTACGTCCATAGACTGTTGCTAGGCTACACAGCGGTGTGTCTCGGTACAGGTAGAGCGGTTGGGATATGACGTCATTGTTTCAGAAAATATCCGTTTTGGGCGTTTTCGGACCACAGATGTGCAATGCTTCATAAAAGAAAAGTCCAGGTGCTTCAGCTGGACTTTGAGAGAGACTTCACCCGAAAATGTCCAACCCAGTGGAAAGACGCTGTTCTTTAATGGCCACACCGCCGCATACAACTCTTCCAAAGGTAACGCTAAGCCTCTTTTAATGTGTTTTGCCCGCCGTGGCATTGTTTATAACACTTAAAGCTGAGTGGGGTTGTGTCCTGTCTGAATGTATGCTGCATCTGGCAGTGTGGTCTATAGCTTCAGTTGTTTGAGTGATGCGCAATGGCTGCGTGCGTGCGTAAAAGAGAGATGGCACAAGGTGTGTGTGTGTGTGTGTGTGTGTGTGAGGGGGGGGGGGTGATTTTCACACAACGTCCGACTCTCCCAACAAAAATCCCGCCCCCCCCCCTCTCAGAAAATAGTTCCGACGTCCATGAAGATACCTCTGCAAGTAAGTTATCTAAAAAAAACAACAACAACAACAAAAAAACACTGGTTCTTGTCAGAAGGCTTTGAGGTCCAGGGACCTGGGTCCTTGAGGCTGTACACTTTTACACAGTAGGCTATAGGCCCTGGCCATGAAATTAAACAAGCCACTTTTTTATTTTGCTGTTATCATTCCATTATTATGTATATGAATACAAGGGCAAATTAAGTGAGACATAGTCTACACTATCTCACTGTATGAACTATAGTGTATGGAAAAACACTGTAAGCATGTGTTTGCTATTCAAAGGTCGTGGTGATGGTGATGATGACATGAGTCCTGTGAGTCCTGCTGGTACTTCAGGAGAGCAGCTGGCAGAAGGTAGAGAATCATTTCTAGAGCAACAACATGCAAGTTGCAGACATAACACCAACAGGCACTGCCATTTGACATAAATGGCTCTCATTTGTAAGTAAGTAAGTAACATTTTATTTATATAGCACTTCTCACAGAGAAGACTCACAAAGTGCTTCACAAGATACATAAGAGGGAGTTACAATAGTCGAGGCGTGAGGCAGAGATGGGGACTCGAGTTTGCGACTCGAACTCGCGTCGCAATCTCGAGTCGCACCCACAGAGACTTCAGACTTGACTTGGACTCGTGTTTTGAGACTCGTGAACAATCATTATTTTTTTGGCTCGTGCCTCCCTCCTGACAGGACGACCGACGATATATATATATATATTTTTTGCCGTTAACACACCATAGCAGAGCAGCGGCACATGGCCGGTAACGTTACACAGATGGAGGTTAGATCTTCATATTGAACTCCTACAGAGTGCAGCCAAACACCAGTGTCTAAAGAGAGAGGAGCAGCTCCTCTGACAGCGCAGTCAGCTGCTGCGGGTGAGTGACAGGCGACTGTGAACTGGCTTCTTTTTTTTTTTTTTTTTATAGCGGCACCGTCCGTAGCCTACATGTGAGGTACAACGTCCGTTTTTTGTCAAACTTTCCTTCACGGGGACTAGCTGCTGCATAACTGGCACATATCAGGCTACTGTAGGCTAAATCCTCCTGTTTATTTATGTTTTTGCTGCGAAATATGACTGAAGGCCCGTATGGAAGTCTGGACGTGTCGACACGCCCCCACGAATAGACTGAGCTAATTAAAAAAATAATAACAACAACAACAAAACACTGGTTCTTGTCAGAAGGCTTTGAGGTCCAGGGACCTGGGTCCTTGAGGCTGTACACTTTTACACAGTAGGCTATAGGCCCTGGCCATGAAATTAAACAAGCCACTTTTTTATTTACTGTTATCATTCCATTATTATGTATATGAATACAAGGGCAAATTAAGTGAGACATAGTCTACACTATCTCACTGTATGAACTATAGTGTATGGAAAAACACTGTAAGCATGTGTTTGCTATTCAAAGGTCGTGGTGATGGTGATGATGACACGAGTCCTGTGAGTCCTGCTGGTACTTCAGGAGAGCAGCTGGCAGAAGGTAGAGAATCATTTCTAGAGCAACAACATGCAAGTTGCAGACATAACACCAACAGGCACTGCCATTTGACATAAATGGCTCTCATTTGTAAGTAAGTAACATTTTATTTATATAGCACTTCTCACAGAGAAGACTCACAAAGTGCTTCACAAGATACATAAGAGGGAGTTACAATAGTCGAGGCGTGAGGCAGAGATGGGGACTCGAGTCTGCGACTCGAACTCGCGTCGCAATCTCGAGTCGCACCCACAGAGACTTCAGACTTGACTTGGACTCGTGAACAATCATTATTTTTTTGGCTCGTGCCTCCCTCCTGACAGGACGAGGTGAAAAAAGCAGGACTGGGTTATAGTTTTTATGTGTTCATCAAAGAGCATGGACCGATCAAAAATAACACCGAGGTTCCTAGAGCTGGTGCGCACTAGAGCTGGGCGGTATGACCAAAAATTTATATCACGGTATTTTTCATAATTATACCGGTTTCACGGTATTTGACGGTATTTATTTTTTTTCATGCATGACTGGGTGTTAACCCCATTTTCTAATAATTTAGAGAATAATTACTGCAGTAAATTGGCTTAGAATGACCTATTTTACTGTCACGAGGAGTGAATATTGTCGAAGAACAATAGTATCCAGACTAGTATTAACACAGGTTTGAATGGTCCCACAAAATGCTGCTGTTCACAAAGAGGTGGCAGTGGCACTCATAACTGTAATGAGGTGAAGGAATCAGAATATATATATAATATATATATATATATAGTATATAAATAAACATTTCTTCACACACAAAAAAGTCCAGACAGTAGGGCTACTGCTTTGCAAGTCAGTCTGGCATGGGGGGACTGTGCTCAATCAGAGGTGTGGCTTCAGATCATAACTCCAACAGGTTGAGAGCCAGAGGACTTCTCTCTGTCTGTGTTAACTGTGTGTGTGTGTGCGCGCGTGTGTGCCAATGCATGTAGGTGTGGGCGTGAACGAGCGCGTGTGGGCGAGGCCAGGGTGGCCTGGTTACATGACTGACTCCTGGCCTGAAAAAGTCTCCCAGTCCAGCCCTGGTTGTGGTAGTTGTGATTGTTTGTGGTTGTCGTGGTGATGAGGCCGGTGAGAAAAGACGAGAGTAAACACTGGCTGAAAACCGCACTTGCAAGATCAGTCGTCCGTCTCGGTGTCACAAATCTCGTCAATGGACAGAACTATCGCGAGAAACCGCCTTACGGCAGTACGAGGTAAGAACGCAGATGACGTCATGCATGTCATGAATCGTTATTGGTTTGAGTTCGGAAAGTCGGAGGAAACCATGGAAACATGAAATGTTCGTACTGATGAAGTTCGGCTTGTGGCTAACACGGAGCTAATGCTAACATCTGTGTCTTTGTGTCTTTGTCTGTGTGTGGCCGTATTAGCGTTAGCTCCGTGTTAGCATTAGCTCCGTGTTAGCAGGGCTTAGCAAACACCGCTCTCTACCTTCAGCAGTAAACACGAGCACGTGTAGGGAGCGGAGGAGGTGGGCGAGTTGTGCCTCCCAGAACTGTGGGGGAGCTCCGGAGAGGGAAAAAAAAGAGAAACCAACAAAGGAGCGAGCTATTTCCGGCCGACTTGCATAGTTCTGCTTTAAGTCTTTGCTGTGAACTTCAAGACAATGCATTTTTTTTACATTTTAAAGAAAAATTAGCTGTAGGAGCCTTGACAGGAAATTAAACGACACAAAGGCAGTAAAATGTTCAAAGGAGGGTGTTAACGGTGAAGTTTTAGACAAATGAAACGGGGGGGAAAAAAAGGTGACGTGATTTGTGGAGCGGTTTTATCTCTGAGTGCAGATTTCTTTTTGTGTTTTTAACCTCTGTTAAAAAGAAGAAAAAAAAACCTGGTACTAAGACAATTAGGATCTTCCCTTCACTCTGGCTCGGGTTCAGACAGCGTTCAAACATTTATCTAAGTGGAGTTATTCCTGTCACAACCTGACCTGCGTCTATGCCCTGCCATCACTGCCCTTCCATATTAGCACACAACCGAGCCCGAGCTTCCCTCTTTTGAACTCCCGTAACTCCCACACAACCAGAGAGATGGGGAGTCTGCGGGGAGGTCATGTCACTAGTAATTTATCTCCACCGCGGAGGGTGAGGACCTGGGGATGACAGTGACAGACCTGCCCCTCTGGCGTGTGCGTAGGAGAGCGTGCGCGTGGATATTTGTGCTTCAGACTGTGTTATGTGTCTGTGTTAATCTCAGCTGTCATCCTATTCTTTCTGATTGATTGGGGGGTTTTTTTTTTTTTTTGGGGGGTTGTTTTTTTTTTTCTTTTTTTTTTCTTCGCCCACCAGGGATGAAGTTGCCATCGCGGGTGCCCACTCAGGTGGACAGTGACGAGGAGCAGAAGTGGAACCAGACGGAGGAGCAGGGCCAAGGGACGCGATGCTGCGCCTGCCCCAAAACCGACAAAGAGCTCAAGAAGGAGAAAGAGGACTCGGAGTACCGCAAAACCTTTGAGAATTACCTGCACAATGAAGTCTTTGAGATCAAGTAAGACAACTGACAACAGATCTGTCTTTCAACTTTAAAAAAAAAAAAAAAGCATAACGTTTGTGCTTTTTCATTTATGAACCTTGTCCTCAACATAACTGTTTTTTAAGGTGAAGGCTTTTAGATTCTCTTTTTCTTTGGTCCTGGTGTTGTCAAACTCAGTTCAGTTCAACTTTGTCTTTGAGTTGAACTTCCCACACAACAAACTAAAGTTGCATCATGTTGTGTTGTTATGCAGTTGGATCAGTACCTACCTGCATTAGCATTTAAAATATTGTTCCTGTTTTATCCATAACAAGTTAAAGGACAATTCCAGGCGAATTCAACTCGGGGGTGTATTTTCATATCATTTTAGGTCTAAAAGAATGAATCTGAAGATTTTCAGTTTAATCGCTCCTGTTTTGCGGTAGCTGCGTCTGTCCGCGCATCGCCACGGCAGCAATGAATGGGAGTGGATGTAAGTTCCGCTGTTTAGGCTGTTTCCAGCCCTCAAAGCCGCAATTTTTTTCCACAGACAGCGTCAGATGGCTACTCAAACATGCACCGAGAAGTTTATTTACTTCAAGCAAGCCGACATGTTTGTAAAACTAGATCTAATTCAAAGTCTCCCGGAGTCTCGCGCGAGCCCGAAGTTGCAGTGCTGGTGTGTTCAGGCGCAGTCGGAGCTACCGCTTGTGTCATAAACACAGGAATATCAATTCTTTACTAGCTTGAAGTGTACATTTTTTTCCACATACAGCGTCAGATGGCTACTCAAACATGCGCCGAGAAGTTTTTTTTACTTGAAGCAAGTAAAGAGTTGATATTCCTGTGTTTATGACACAAACGGGAGCTTTTCCCACTTCATGTGAACACACCGAGCACGGCAACTGGGTCTCGCGCGAGACTCCGGGAGACTTTGAATTAGATCGACTTTTACAAACATGTCGGCTTGCTTGAAGTAAATAAACTTCTCGGTGCATGTTTGAGTCGCCATCTGACGCTGTCTGTGGAAAAAAATTGCGGCTTTGAGGGCTGGAAACAGCCTAAACAGCGGAACTTACATCCACTCCCATTCATTGCTGCCGTGGCGATGCGGGGACAGACGCAGCTACCGCAAAACAGGAGCAATTAAACTGAAAATCTTCAGATTCCTTCTTTTAGACCTAAAATGATAGGAAAATACACCCCCGAGTTGAATTCGCCTGGAATTGTCCTTTAAAGTGTTGCGACAGGACAAGGGCTAAGAGAATAATATTATAATGCATCTAACCAACCTGTCCTCAAGTCCTTCATACAACATGTTCCATATACACACTGAAAAACAAAATAGTTGGTACCGCAATGGAGGGAAGAGTTAATTTCATTAATTTCATTTCAGTCATTTATAAAAAGAGGAAGAGAATTTCAAACTCTGTTTCATTTCTCACTGCAAAACAGCTTTTAATTTCTTTTAAACTTTTCCTCTACCCTCTAAATGCCTAAATGTATTTTTAATGCATTACTATGTAAAACCCTCTGAACGTGTCGTCCTCTCGCCCAGACGCTCGAGACAGCGACGCGCCGTGATGGGCATCGCCAACCGAACGCACCTGTTCCACACCACCGCCCCCAGCCCGCCGCAGGGCACGCACGTCCCCGACGGAGAGGACGAGGAAAGCTTCGAAAGCACCAAGTCTGTGGTCACGGTCCACGCCAAAGAGTCCACCGTCATCTCCAGCCTGCGGCACTTCACCAGCTACCAGATCGAGATCCACGCGTGCAACCACCCGACCGACCCGGCGCGCTGCAGCATGGCGGCGTACGTCAGCGCTCGCACGATGCCTGAAGGTAAAGAGGTTTATCATCAATACCGATATCATCCTATAACTCTAAACCTAAAACTCCCACAGTCTGTCACTTCAGCTTGGGACTGTCTGAGCATTATTAATTCATTATTTTATTAATTTCCATTTCCATTTTTTTAATTTTAGCAACAGCTTTTATTCTGAAATGTCTATTAGTGATGTTGTAGCACTTCGAGTTGCATACAGTATAACTAATTTCTCACAAATCTCTTCAAGCTGCAGTAATTAATAATCAAAGTTTATAGATAGTAATACGTGAATTGAGAAAACTAAGAACCCAAAAAACACTTTCAGCTTCTTGGTTTGGTTTTATAGCTTCACTTCTCCCAGTTTAGCAGCTAAAAACCAGATATTTGTCTGGTTTAGATAAGAAATATTTCAATAATCAGCTCACCCTCTGTTTAGCCCAAACAAACTTGAGTTTTAGCAGAAACATGATTCCTTTTCTTTCCCTCAGACAAAGCTGATGACATCGTGGGTGCCATCCATTACGACGTGACAGAAAATTCGGTGCACATCACATGGCAGGAGCCCGCGGCCCCGAACGGTATGATCATCCTGTACGAAGTCAACTACAAGAGACTGGGAGACTCTGAGGTGAGGCGACGCACATCTGCACACACATCTGTCTTTGCCTTTTATTGTTCTTTATGTGTACAATACGTAACATTGTGTATCGTCGGGTCACAGAGTCCATGGGTTCACTGCAAGTTCACCCTTTACACCATAAAGTCATTCTTACTCAGAAAGCACTTTTCATATTTCCTCTCCTCATTAAACACAATAGCTCGGGCCGTAATGAGGGACAATCCAATCCAATCAAATGCATCCATCTTAAAACGAGCCGTGCAGCACAAATGAGAGAGGCAATACTTATTACTTGACTTGTATATAGAAATTTGGCCTCATGTACTCAGTAATGTCATTTGTTTGATTACCTAAATGGAGAAGTCATTCTGGCGTTTTAGTTGCCATGGAGGCAGATCTACAAAACATTTGTCGGATGCTGCAGAGTGTTATTTGCTGTGGGAAACGATAATAAAAAATAAAAAAAAAGATCAGCCAGTGGAAACCTGGAAAACATGAAACAGTTTTCCTACAACATGAGTCAAAAATGTTATTTTAAACACGATATTTAAAACTGGGAACTTATGAAGCGGCTGTTTGTCATGCGACGTTGTGTCGTTGTGTCGTGTTCTGCAGGAGCTGCACTACTGTGTGTCCAGGAACATGTTCAAAGTGACTCGTGGCTGCAAGCTCAAAGTGATGCATCCTGGGAACTACACAGTGAGAATCAGGGCCACGTCGCTGGCCGGGAACGGATCGTGGACCGAGCCCACGTACTTCTATGTCCAGGACGCAAGTAAGTCGTGTAAACTGAGCTGAGACCGAGTTCAGTGAGAAATTAAAATGTCGTCACAATCATACTGTTACTGAAATAAGAGAAAGACACATTAATAAACAACAAATCAAATACTGTGCACCAGCGTCTTACAGCAGAATAGATTCACCTTATACAGGTAGCTTTCAGATGATGATGATGTGGGGAAGATAAATAGATAACACATGCACAGTTTCATAAGTGTAAAAATAATAAACAAATAGAAACAAAGTCCATATGTCAGTTTAAACATTGTATGTCATATTTAAATAGCCTGTAATCCATATACATTGAAGTATGATGTTAACAATCATAAGTTATTCTTCTGCTATTCCATGCTTTAGAAATATATTCAGAAAATGCTAAAAAAAAAAAAAAAAAGCATTATAAAACATGTATTAAAGCAGAAGTAAGTGGTCCGGTCGTTTTCGCTAATGCTGCGTTCCAGGCAGGCTTTTGAAATCGTAAATTACAGCTTCAAGTCACAACTTACGACTTTGTAGCGTTTCAGGCAACCCACTTGTGTTTTTCCGACCTGTTTTACCGGTGAAAGTCACTATAACGGCCACTCGTAACCTCCGACCGGTGAACTCGTACCAGATCAAACTGGTACCACTTCACGGTCGGAAAAATACGAGTTTCCTTGAACGCACCATAACAGTCCTCGTCGCTACGTCACCACATTCACGGCGTTCCTTGGCTGCACACACCATGCCGTTCTCTCTCCTCATTGGATAAAAACTGTAGGATACGATAAATGTTTTCTCTTCGGCTCAGAGCAGAGCAGAGTGACTGACAGACCCGTGTTTCAGTCCAAACACTCTATGTAAGTGATTGCTGTCGGAAGATATAACTATTTAAGACTTATATTAACACAAATATATCACTTACTTCTGCTTTAATTGTTTTTTATTAATTTAAACTGATGCTTCATGTTATCGTCCTAATGAGGAACAATATACTGTACCTATATTCAGGGCTGTAAACTAGCGGTCACGGGACAGGTAAATGTTTGTCTCGATAGTCGTGCAGTAAATTACGCACGATATAGCGAAACATTCTAGCTATAAAATGATAAATTATGAGTAGCTAACGTTAGCACTAAACCAGTGATTTGTTGTGTGTCGCAATGACAACCCCGCTGTAGCGTAACGTAGCCTTCACCAGTCTTTAAAAGTTTGGCGCAGCAATGTGGCGACACATAGTCTACCGAGTGTGACTGAGTAATGAATGAGTGTTTCCTTTGTTAAAGTTTTGCAATGTTAATGTTTTGATTATTTAATTACGGAGATTAAAATGTATTTTAAATAAGACTTTGGCCTCTTTTCTAAGCAGGTACAGTATTGCTATATAGTAATATATAAAACTGTTATCTCAATGAAAAGCACTGAAACAGATGTATATAAAACAAAAAGAGGCAATTTATTTTTCATCTGCCGGTCCCCTTGGCAGATGAGCCAAGAAGTTAGTTTACAGCCCTGCTTATATTCATGAGTAAATTAAAATGATTGTCACCTGGCAGCCGTAATATTTGTTGGCTTCTTATGTATTAAACTGACGAGCTGCTGTCAGACGTCTTTAAATCAGTCCAGGGAATAAACATAAAGGCAGAACAGTAACATGAGAAAGACGCATCGAGTGACTCGGTCCATTCAACCTTTTAATCACACACTGATGAAAAGCTGCTTCTGATTGTGTGAGTGTGTGTGTGAAGCAGATTGTGTTCACAGAGCAGCGTATTGATCCTAGCGGGAGTTTTTAACGTGTGGGTTTTCACAAGAGCTTGTTTTCGCTCTTCACCTGAAATGTGACTCATCGTGTCTGCGTGGATGTGTTGAACAGGCGATCCTCTCTATGTTGTCAAGATCGTCATTGGGCCGGTCATCTGCTTCGTCCTGCTGCTGTTTGTCGCTGTGACGGGCTTCGTCATGTTCAAGAAGAAGTACGCACTCTTCCCGCCCCATTGTCTTGTTATTTCGTATCGTGTCGTTGTTTTACTAAATGCTGTTTTCTGTTTCCTTCTAGTCAAACACAGGGGCCCAGTGGTCCCATCTACACTTCTTCAAACCCAGAGTATCTCAGTGCTACTGAAGGTAAGCAAAGGTTTTAAGCATTTTGATATGATAAGATAAGAGGGTATTTATTGCAACTGTTCAAATATGACAGATAGGTCCACATAAATTGGTTTTCAAATTCTCAAAGTCATTTTAGCAGTGTCGTGTTTCACCTACATTAAATGTTAAGCTGAATTTCATTTCCTTCACATGTTTTAGATTTAAGTCTCAGTGATAAAGATTGTTCTGTCACAGTAAATGTTGTATGCATTTCACACCCTTAGTCTTCATTATGCAACAAGGTAAACTCTGTTATTATTTAGGTTAGTTCAGGTTAGGTTAGGTTATACTTTATTCATCCCCGAGGGGAAATTTCTTTGTCACAGCAGCATAAAAGAGAAACATTACAGTTGAGTACTAAATAAATATAGAAACATCATAAGCTATATAAAATAAAATGCACAAAAGATAAAACACATCCTACATAAAAAAAAAAACTTAAGAAAAATACTGTGATCTCTTCTTGCTGGGTAGAATAACAGATTAAAAGTGCTTAAAAGATAATTATTTCATTATTATTTCACTCAAAAAATGCAAAATGGTGAATGTACGGTTTCACACTCGATGTGATGAAAAGGTGAGGTTTCTTTGTGTTCTTTGTGATTTTATCACAATTTTTCACACCTGTAATTGTGATGAGTTTTGTGTTATCTCTGTTCAGTCTCTGCTTTTAGTGTATTCACCAAATCAGATTATTTCCCAGATCTCATTTTGATTTCTGGAACTTCATAAATGAAAAATGCTGTTTCCTCCAAGAGATCAAGTGATTCACAGGACACGGTCGAGACAGATTGATTTCTCTCAAGAAATTTTATTTGGCACATGATTTTTGCACATGTGCATGATAAAGTCTGATTAGATTTATTGAATCAACATTCAGAGCAGTGGGGAAAAACTGAACTCTATTATGTCCTCGTTCATTCAGTCAATTCAAGTGCTCCAAAGACAAACAACCAAAATGTCTTATCTCTGATGCAACACGTTGTTTACCGTTAATGAGGTTTCTAGTGTTTAAGGTGAATAGGGGGAAGAAAAAAAAACAGATGTCACCATGAAACTACCCAAGTTTATTACTTAGATTAAGACAATTATTTTTTGAATTACAAGTTTTTGTCAAATTTTATGTTTGAATATGCAAATGAGAAAATATCTAATTAAATATGTGCTGATTTGCATACACTTACAGAACAGAAATCTGAACAATGGCGCAGTTTGCCACAGTAGCATGTTAACTATTGGTGAATTTAGGAGAAATCTACAGACGAAGGAGACAAAATGAAGTAAAATAAAAACACCTTAATGTGGATTTTCTACCATTTCTTTCCACTATTCTGAAAGAAGACGTGTTAAGGAAGAAAAATAGCCCAAAATCTCAATATTTTGCTTGTAGTGTCTCGCCTTAATTCCCTTGAAACGAGTCAGTCCGGCCCTGGAAAGATGCTTGTGAACAGAGGAGAAATGTGGCAGCTGACCATCATTGGCATAATCACATTTCTCATTTCTTGTCTCAACCTGCCTTCTTCTTCTTCCCGTTAACTCCGTCACCGTGACCTCCACGCTCCACGCCGCTCCGTGCGTCTCGTTAATACGTCTGTCGATGTGTTTGCAGTGTACGAGGAGGACGAGTGGGAGGTGGCGAGAGAGAAGATCAACATTTTGCGGGAGCTGGGTCAGGGCTCCTTCGGCATGGTCTACGAGGGCATCGCCAAGGACATCATCAAGGGCGAGGGCGACTCACACGTGGCGGTGAAGACGGTGAACGAGTCGGCCAGTCTGAGGGAGAGAATCGAGTTCCTGAACGAGGCCTCGGTCATGAAGGCCTTCAGCTGCCACCACGTGGTACGAACGGACGGCGCCTTTTTTTTCCAAGAGGAAAATCAGATTTCAAGCTAAATCTTGTGGTTCAATAATAATAATAATAATAATAATAATAATAATCTCCCCGTCCTCATCTCCCAGGTGCGCCTGCTGGGTGTCGTATCCAAGGGCCAGCCGACCCTGGTGGTGATGGAGCTGATGACCCACGGAGACCTGAAGAGCTACCTGCGCTCGCTGCGGCCAGACGCTGAGGTAACGAGATTAAAAACACTCAACCCTGCTGCACAGCGCGTTTGATCTAAGCTCATATTTGTTTAAAATCTTTATTCTTTTCTTTTTTATTCTTTAATTTTATTTGTAAAGCCCATTTTTACAAACAGTTTGTCTCAAAAGGGCTTTACATGGCATCATAACACCATCCTCTGCCCCTTACACCCTCACATCGACTGAGGAAAAACTCCCAGAAACCCTTTTAACAGGGGAAAATTTGAGAAACCTCAGGGTGAGCAACAGATGAGGGCTCCAATAAATGTTGTATACAGACAAGAAAACATTTTATAACACAGAATATGCAAAACATAGAAATGTTAACAAGAGTTGACTAGGTCAGCTTCTGGTGGGAGGTAAGGCAACACTGCAAAAACTCAAATATCTTATCAAGAATATTTCTCTTATTTCTAGTCAAAATGTCATTTCTAGTCAAAACAAATCTCATTATACTTAAAATAAGACTCATCATATTAAAAATAGCTTGTTTTTAGACACTTTTTTACTCCTTTCAAGCATATTTTCACTTGAAATAAGTAGAAAAATCTGATAGTGGAACAAGTTTTTCTTCCTTATAACAAGCACAAAAAACTTGCTTTCACTGGCAGATTTTTCTACTTATTTCAAGCGATAGTTTGTTTGGAACAAGTGAAAATGATCTAAAAACAAGTTAACTTTTAGGTGATGAGTCTTATTTTAAGTGGAAAGAGATTAGTTTTGACTAGAAATGAGACATTTTGACAAGAAATAAGACAAATAGTCTTGGAAAGATTTTGAGTTTTTGCAGTGAAGGAGGGCAGGCCAGCCAGGAAACACAGAGAGAGCGAGACACCAAGGCCAAACTACAAAGTGCAACAAATAAAGATAAACACAATTCAAAATGTGGGAGAGGAGAGGAGAGGAGAGGGCTCGATGTAACCTGATGTGTCCCCCAGCATGTCTAATCTCTCCTCGTGTCCCCTCAGAACAACCCCGGGCGCCCGCCACCCACTCTGAAGGAGATGATCCAAATGGCTGCCGAGATCGCGGACGGCATGGCGTACCTTAACGCCAAGAAATTTGTCCACAGGGACCTGGCAGCCAGGAACTGCATGGTGGCTCACGATCTCACCGTCAAAATAGGAGGTACGTTTCTATTAAGCACAGCTGACAACATTTGTAAAAATCAGAGTTTCAAGCCATCCAGTGGCAGTTTTACAACAACAAAAAACAAACAGTGTATACACTACTAGGGCAGGAGAAATAACATTTTTACCCGTGTGAAAGCCATTTTAAAGATCAATTTCTTATTATTAATGTTGTCTGATTATCTTAGCAACATGTTATTGATTGTGCTCTCGGGAAAACAGTCAATTATTTGTGAATAAAAATGTTTTTTTTGGGGTGTAATATGTTAACTATCACAAAGGATCTTTTTATGGGTCCATATTTTCCTAATTTTCCAATTATATCTTTAGTCATGTCCTGGTTTGTGTTGTGTGGTACTAATATGAGGAGAAATGGGAAATCTCTTCAGGGATCTGCTCAATTTAAATTCCACTGAAGGAATGAAGAAAATTCCTGAGGAAATCAACAACTGCCTCTAAACTCAACATAACAACAAACAGGAGGACCAAACTGGCAACCTCAACGGCGGCATACAAGTCAAATTAGATTTATTTATTTATTCAGTGTCTTAAACTCTTTGTTCTAGTGTGCGTGGCTATGTAAATAAGATAATAACAGCAGAACAGCTGGTAATGGGAATTTAAAAAAAAGATAAAACACATCACTGACAGTTGAGTCTTGTGTTAAATATTAAACTCTAAATGTAACTTCAGAAAAATGTCTGTCAAGGAGCGCTTCCAGGACTCAGAAATTGTTTCCTAGAGGTGCTCTTTGGATGGGACGAACAAGCCATCGTCAGGGAGTCAGTGTTTTAAGGTTAAACATGACCAAGCCATAGAAATAAAGGCTTTTAAACTGTAAAATAGATTGTTTTCCACAATCATCTACATGTATCTTCTTTTATTCCCAGATTTTGGTATGACAAGAGACATCTACGAGACGGACTACTACAGGAAAGGAGGGAAGGGCCTGCTGCCTGTCAGGTGGATGGCGCCCGAGTCTCTGAAGGACGGCGTCTTCACCGCTCACTCTGACTGCTGGTCAGTGACACTTCTGACTCTGGGTTCATGTGTAATGTGACGTGTAGCTGCAGCTGCTGTGAATAGCGTATAGAGCTCTGCCTGCGTGATAGTTGGTGTCGGTTCTTATCTTATAAAAGTATGAAAATGAACATGGAGTGGGCCTGAAGTTGATTATAAGGAAATACAGTTTTATGTAGCTGACTCGTAAAACTTGATCACTTATTAAACATAGTGCCAATCTACACACTTAAAGGGATAGTAGCATTTTTTTAAAAGTGGGTTAAAAGTTGATCTGCAAATAGCTCCTAAGTACTTTAATTGCAGTGGAAGACTCTCTGCACTCCTCCCGTTAGCAACGCCAGCCCATAGCCCTGCCCAGAGATTTACAACATACAGTGCTGTGAACAGACCCAAAAACGCAGTTTTTATTTGGACCTAACCAACTGCTGATCGGCGGGCGCTAACCCTGGGCGGAGGGATACCTGAGCTGGTTAGGTCCAAATAAAAACTGTGTTCTTCCTGCACTTTAAAGGGCTGGAAAAAATTATATTATAGCGAACAATGCAACTGTGTTTTTTTTTCAGGTAAAACCTCTTTTAGGCCGCGAAAATAGGCTGTTTCTTGGGTCTGTTCATAACACTGTATGTTGTAAATCTCTGGGCAGGGCTATGGGCTGGCGTTGCTAATGGGAGGAGTGCAGAGAGTCTTCTACTGCAATTAAAGTACTTAGGGGCTATTTGTAGATCATACAACCCCACTTTTAAAAAAAAATGCTACTATCCCTTTAAAGAGGAACTATGAAGGATTTTTCCCGTGGCACTGGCTATGCTACATTTTTACCTTAAAGCAGAAGTAAGCAGAATGTTTGTCTTAATATAAGTCTTAAATAGTTATATCTTCCGACGGCAATCACTTATATAGAGTGTTTGGTCTGAAACACGGGTCTGTCAGTCACTCTGCTCTGCTGTAAGCCGAGGAGAAAACTTTTCTTGTATCCTACAACCTTTATCCAATGAGGAGAGAGAACGGCATAAAGGGGCGGTCCTCTCTGTGTGTGCAGCCAAGGGATGCGCGTGAATGTGGTGACGTAGGGACGAGGGCGGAGACTGCTAACTCCATCGGGTGACAGGAAGTTAGACAAAACGACCGGATCGCTTACTTCTGCTTTAATTAAAAAGCTCCAGAGTAATTGTGATAGTTAACTACATGACTTGTAACTAGTTACAAGTGAGAACGGAGGCTCTCTGCCTTCCACCGGGCGGCTCACGGCTGAAAACCAACCTTGCAACATCAGTGTAGTACTTAGCCGCCGCCCCGGTGTCTCAGCTCTCGTCTCTGCGGCACCGCACACGCTCCATAACCTGCAATCTTTTGTTTGACAGTAAGGCTACACAAATATACACGTCGTAACATCGTATATGATATATAACGTTATCCACCGCTCCATCGATTGATTTCTGGCCGGCTTCGTTAAAATCAAATGCACATCAGGGTTCCTACGCAAGTATGGAAAGTATGAAAAAGTATGGAATTTGATTTTATACATTTCCAGGTCTGTAAAAGTATGGGAAATGGAAACTATTGTATGGAAATTATTTTATTTATCTTGTCTTTGTTTGGTCTTACCTATTTGGGTTAATTGTTTTGTATGTGCTATTGTAGGCTACTTAGCTACAATCTCCTGGTAATTATTTGGTTGCATAATGGCATACCCATTCAGAATAATGAAAACAAATGATAAATTGCATGCTTTTTTTTATATTATGCGCATCTATTTACTTAAATATCACAAATTATTTGATTCTTTTTACAGAGAAGTCTGGAAATTAGGGTTTGGAAAAAGTATGGAATTTGGAAATTTCAAATGTGTAGGAACCCTGGCACATGGCCGGGAGGAGGGTTAGCGAAACAGAGGAGAAGAGACCAGACTCGCATCGTTCCTCTTTAACACACATGCATCATTTTGTGTAATTTGAATGTATTTTATAGTGTTTTTGTGATTATATTAATCAACATAACAAACTAATCTCCGGAGTCTAGACTGAAATAACACACAGTAAACACATCACAGACCAGAACGCTTAAGTGCAGATAAAATGCGTGTTCATCCGACGTTGTTTACCAGCCGCCGCCGCCGCCGCCTCTGCCCTCAGCCTACCTGTTTGCTGCAGCATCAAGTGTTTACAGACAGATCTGCTCTTGTTAGGTTTCTAATTGGCCTGTCCTCATTCTCCCTGTGTCGCTGTTGTTGTCTCTGTTTGCCAGGTCATTTGGGGTTGTGCTGTGGGAGATCAGCACGCTGGCCGAGCAGCCGTACCAGGGCCTGTCCAATGAGCAGGTCCTCAAGTTTGTCATGGACGGAGGCTACCTGGACCGGCCGGACAACTGTGCAGACAGATTGTGAGTACAAGAGATGTAGACGGAGAAAACAAGTGTTATGTGTTATATCAAAGGAGGTTAAATCGAAAGCAACTGGACTTAGTTATTTGTCTTTGTCTTTTTCCTAGACAAATAACTAAGTCCAGTTGCTTTCGATTTAACCTCCTTTGAAATACTATGACCTGGACAAATGAGAATATGCACCGGCTTATGTGTTATGTGTCGATTATTTCTGACAAGACAAACGAGTCAAGTCAGTTTATATTTACATCACTTAAAATTGAGGGGGGGGCGTCAGAGTTGCCTCAGGTAGCCCACACATCAATCAATTATAATCAATCAGCCAAAAATGAATCTGCCATGATGTCGATGATTCATCCTTTTTTAATCACAAAAGCCAAATATTCTCTGATTTTTCCACGTATCTACTTATGTTTTCATTTCCCACTATAAACTGGCAGTCTTTGGGTTTTGAAGAAAGAATAAAATACAGAATTGGGTTGATAATAGTTAATAATAATAATAATAATAATTTTATTTATAGAGCACTTTCTATCCAAGTGCTGTACAGTTACAAAACATTTTAAAAACATACACAGCAATGTATAGAGGCCCCAAGCTTTGGACTGAATTAAACTTATCACTGAGGTCCATCTCCTCCCATTGCATTTTAAAAAAGAATCTGAAGGAATTTTTACTTTCCACAGGAACCTAATTATCTTTCCCTACTCACTCTTTACAGTAACTATATTTTCTCTGTCATTGTTCTGCTTTTGTCACATATTTTTTTTGCTGTTATTTGCTTCAAGTCCTACCTTGATTCCTTCTGCTATTGATCTTTTGTCTTTTGTTTTTGTTTAGCTCATGTATGTTGTCTGCTTGTCTCTTGTTTTGTATTATTGACACAGGGGTGGAACCTTGTACAAGTTCGCCAGGACTTCGTTCCCTCCTTGCGCAGCGTTATACGCATTTTTTTGTGCTAAATAAATCTAAACCTAAATGACACAAT
>NC_140923.1:15668156-15723678 GCF_045865225.1 Trachurus japonicus
CAAACAAAAACAATAAGAAAAAGGCAAAAACACCTAGGACTCATACGTGGCAGTATACAAGTGGGTCTTAAGTTATTGTTAGGTTGTAAAATTGATATGGTGAATAAACTAAAACTAAAAATTTAAACATCAGTACCATTTTAACGGGGATCTCACGCTCTGTTTCTTTACCCAGACACAACCTGATGCAGATGTCCTGGCAGTACAACCCCAAGATGCGTCCGGCCTTCCAGGAGATCATCGAGATGCTGCGCGAGGACCTGCATCCGTCCTTCCAGGAGGTCTCCTTCTTCTACAGCGAGGAGAACAAGCCGCCCGAGAGCGAGGATTTCGATCTGGACATAGAAAACATGGAGAGCATCCCGCTGGACCCGTCGTCCTACTCCCAGAGGGAGCAGTGTTTGGACAGGGACGAGGCCTCCTCCATGGGCCTGAGGGGCAGTTACGAGGAGCACCACATCCCATTCACACACATGAACGGGGGAAAGACCAACGGACGAATACTGGCCCTACCGCGGTCCAGCCCCTCCTAACATACTATACACATCCCATAACATACACATCGATGCTATAGATTTAAATATATTTTTGTCTTTCGTTGTCATTTTATATAGATCACACTTTTATCACACTCTTCAGATGCCCCTCAGTGCAAATCTCAGGACCTTATTTTTCTCCTCAAGATGCCACAAATACACACTACAGCGAGTCCACGCACGGACACTTTTTTGTATTTAAGGATGATGAATCTCCTGCGTCGATGATTGTAGTTTATATACTGTATATATATTGCCAAGTTTGTGCTAGACTGGGTGGATAAAGGATTCAACTGTGAAACGAACTCTTGACAAACAAGAAGGCTGCTAAACCCACTGTCCCTCCCTCCCTCCCTCCCCGAGTCCAGACTGTGTCCCCTGCCCCCCCCCGCCACCCAAAAAAAAAGAAAAAAGAAAGGGTTCATCCCTGGGTTGCTTTGTTTTGGAGAAGAAAAAAGAAAAAGTGCCCTTCTATTTTGTCTGTGGCCTACATCGGTTGTCATGGAACTGTCTGAATCTTTGTACGTAAACGGACGACGAACTGATTTACACGAAAGACTTTTTTTGAACTCTGTGCTGGATGGTTGACGACGGCCCATCCTCGAACAAACTCTTATCCACTGGAGATGCCGGTTGAAGTGGCTTACCTCCTCACACTCTGCAGTATTCCAAAACGGCTCACAGGATAAACACAGGACATTTGTCGGGTTATATTTTTTTAATTTATTTACTACTTTTTTTTTTTTTCTTCCTTTTTTTTGAGTTTTCACATTTACAGCTGAAGGATATTTAAACTGTTTTCAAAAAACATGTTGGCGAATGAGTTCCTCAGTTTGACCAATAGCTGCTTCTTTGGTATATTTTAGTTGGTATAGAAGATAAAAATATATAAATATATATATATAAATATATTATTGATGTTTTTGTACATAGTTGATATGTTGTCGTTCTTGAGGTATTTCCGGTTATAGAAAATGTTTTTACATGTTAGTTAGTACTGTTAGTTAGTACTTATGTTTATTTTTTCTAATCCAGAAAATCATACTAATTAGCTTTTTTGGACTCATGATCAACCAGCAGCACTTGGTCTTTTTGCGATGCGATGCCTGGGAGAAGAAGCGTTTGGCGTCTTCAGCTTAAGATGTCTGCCCATCATATCAAGATCAAATAAAATAGTGCTGTAAATAATGCAGCAAGGTGCATTCATGAAGAGGCTCTGGCAGTGCTTCTGTTATTTTCCAGATGGTGATGTGTTTCTTCACCGAGATTTCTATGTGTATACAGAGAGAAGTTTGTTTTCCAGCCATCCAGAAGTGTAATATACACACATTCAAGTCTTGTTTATATGTAAAGTAGAGTCTGGCTGATGTGGGAGTTTTGAAGCAAGTTCATATTTTTGATAAGAGTGTAAAAAAAGAAATGCTGTTGCATTATGTTTTGGAAATTATTCCCTCTAAAATAAACAAAAAAAAAAAACCATAGAGTGAAACATAGAGTATAACTACTGTATTAACACTAAACTTTGAGCAAACTTCCCCAGGATAAATATGATAAGGAAAAGTTGGATCAGACCCTACTCCACTGGGTTTGACAGAGAAGTGCTGTAGTGCAATGATGCCACCTACTGGTCAACATTGAAATGGAAACTATCCTGAATGTGGCGATGCACTGCACTCAGGTGGCAGAATGAGGCAGAGCAAAGGTCAAACTGGTCATGGTGCAATAAAAGTGAGGAATCAGATTTCAATCCAGATCATCTCAGATTAAAAAGCTCCGTCTGCTTTCCAAAGACTCTGAACATGTGGACACGACCAAAACGTGTGTGTATGAACCACTGAAACGGACCAACACTCCCATCAGCAGGGGTGTTGAGGCCCTCTAAGATTTCTGTTAAAGTAATAGATTTTTCCAGAAGAAAAAATCTCCCCAAAAAAAGGAGTTTTGAAGCCATAATTTACCATAAACCTTTATATGGCTTGATATGTTTTGTATTTTTTTCTTTACTTATAATCATTAATAATTGTCTGAGTTATTAAAATCTGCATTTTCCATCCTTGTGGATCATCCACCTCTGCCACCAATATTCACACCACTTAGAGAGGCTTCACCTGTTGCATCATGTCTACAATATGTACAACATGTCAGTCTGTTCACAAAACACAACCTGTGTTTATGACTTCTAACTGAATAAATATATAGATAATGTCATGTGGGAATATATCATATGATATATAACCCAGGGAACCACTAAACTAATGAGAATGTATCACATACTATCGAATGCATCACACAATCTTCCCCAGTAGATGAAGTCACACAGACTCTACGGAGTTAAAGATGTCTGAACATTGGAAGGAGTCAAAATCTACAGTAGCCTATGTTTGTTTACAGGTTGAGGTAGAAAAGTTTAGTTTCTTCTTACTACAAGGTCCACCTCCTTATTTATGACTGCAACCTAAGTTATGTAAGTACCTCTTCTCTACTGTATTTACGTTTCTAATTAAGTATTTCAATCTTACACAAGTAAATATACACTATCCAAATCCAAATCCACTTTATTCATATAACACATTTTCAAAACAGATGTTTACCAAAGTGCTGCACAGTAATAGAGCACAAACAGAGCAGTCAATAGAAAGATAAAGAAAGCATACGATATATTGAAGAATTAAAAATAAAAAGTAATAAAAAGAACAAACGGATTAAAAATACAATAAATGAAAATTCGGAATTTGAATTGAATATAAATATTATTATTTATCTTTTTTTAATTTCCCCTTTGCGGATTAATAAAGTTCTTCTTATTCTTATTCTAGTTCTTCTTATAAAATGAAAATAAAGACATAAAAGGTCACACAACTTAACATATCAGTGCAGTTCACTTTTCAGATGTGTAGAAATTGTTTGCAGTTCTTCCCGAAAACTGATTTCCTCTCTAAACTTCTCTAAACAGTTGGTTAACTGTTTAGGCACAAAGAGGTAAAATAATCCAATATTATACAATGTATTTCTATGTATGTATTGGTACTTTTCCACAACAACAAGTATTAGTTATCAGCCGGTAAATAGTTGCTGTATTATTGTATACTGGCAGAG
The DNA here is from genome assembly GCF_045865225.1 of Trachurus japonicus. Taxonomy (NCBI): domain Eukaryota; kingdom Metazoa; phylum Chordata; class Actinopteri; order Carangiformes; family Carangidae; genus Trachurus; species Trachurus japonicus. The sequence goes on from NC_140923.1 coordinate 15,671,789, forward strand.
GAGACATGTCATGGATGCCTCATGTCTGCATTAATTTAAAGGGCAGTGACTGTTTGAGGAGCACAGGGCCACAGTCTTGCTGGATGAACTTGCTGAATGAGTTGCACTGAACCAAATGATTCCCACAATGCTCAGAGGAGGAAGGAAGGAGGTGCTCATCCAGAAGAGGCTGGATTTCTCCTTTTAAAAAAAACACCCTCCTCTCTTCCCTTCCCTTCCCTCCCCTCAGCTCCATTTTCACCTAGCTGTGCACTTGTTCTTCCTCCTGAGGCATCCTCACTGTGTCTTCCTTTTGATTGGAGACTGTAAGTTAGAAAAAGTTTGACTGGAAATAATAATAATAACAGACACAGATACATGAATCGTGTCTAACTATCGCTCCCGGTGAAGCTGCTGCTACGGCTGCTGCTGCTTTCTTTCAACGCCAGGTAAGATACAACTGTCGTTAGGTTGTTGAACTGCTCCTTCATGTGTTGAGAGTTAGGGAAGTGACACACAGGCAACAACAAACAGGTGGATAAACAGACCGGACTGAGTTAAGTTACTGAGTATATCGTCAAAACAGCGACCGTATGATTTTTTACATTTTACTCGATGTTGCCTTGGAAAAATAAAAACACGAATTCCTCCATTTTCCTTTCTGTGACGTCGTAACGTTAATAATTCGTTCTGAACCAACTGAAGAAACCGTTGAAACCATAGCAACAACAAACCACAGTGTTCTGTAATGTGGCTAACAACAACCAACCGTCGTTGTCATTTTTGGTCAAAATGTGAGCGTTTTTATCAGCGCCACTGGTAAAAAGCAGTAACTCTGTAAACGTGGGAAACATCTGTAGGTGCTCACAGTCAAGTCAGGCACCTGCGGCCGAGGCCACTCCTGTTTCGACTCGAGAGACTTTACACCTGTCACCTGTTTGGTTTGGTTTGTTTCATACGCCGCTGATACTGCGACGGACGGACGCACCTGTGTCTGTTGATTTTTTAGTGCACCTCAGTCAGTCAGGCGCCATGGCATTCCTCACATTCCCATCAAAACACATCTACTTTTTTAATTTTTCAGCGACCAATTTATCTCCCAGTTTCCCACGTGAAGGGACAAGTGATTGCAAGCGAAGTGTATGAAACTTTAACCGTAGTAGTAAGTAACGAGCTGTCACGAGAAAATAGTGCGTTGGAGGATGTAACCAAGCGGAACGATATGGAATTTTCAACGGACGAGATTAGTTAAACCACAAAAAATAGTGCTTAATTATACGTGCGGAATGATATTAAACTATGACCGTGAAAACAGCTGTAAAGCAGCCATAAAAATACTGCGTGATGATTATGCGGAGTGATACGAAACTCCCAACTAATGAAGCTGCAATAACAAGTGGCAGACAGTGACAGTAAATATTCTTTGTTTAAAACTAAAACAACAAAACAGGTTCAAAACTAGATAGATAGATAGATAGATAGATAGATAGATAGATAGATAGATAGATAGATAGATAGATAGATAGATAGATAGATAGATAGATAGATAGATAGATAGATAGACCCATTTTGTGATGATGCAGGTCGAAGTTTTAATCAGGACTGCAACAACCAAAGTCAGATTTAGCCTACTGAGTGTGAACGGCTGGATTCCCCTTCTCATACTGACAGGAACACATTGGCATGTGCTTACGACACACTGAAGATAAAAACAAAACAAAACACCATCAGTATCTGGAGGTTAATAAATAAACCATGTCAAGGTTGATGGTGCATGTGACCACAACACAGACAGTGCAAGAAGTAGGTACAGCTCTTGCAGTGAGGAACAGTTCATTGCCGTCATCTGTTATTGATAAATTAATACTCCTGGGATGATGTGACACAAATACAGCCTCCAGGTTTCGTCAGGAACAAGAGCGTTGCACTTCACTGGTTTCTTTGTGTCAGTGTTTATGACTTCCTCGTGTCAGTGGGTAGCCTATACTGTAGTTTCACGGTTGTTAACCCCCTCACGGTCTGGTTAGGAGAAGACCATCCAGCCCCTTTCACTTCGTCTCGTCATGGCAGGACATCAGCAGCACCTTGGATTTGTTATAGGCTAATAGTTTTGTTGTGAATGTGATTATAGGGTCCATTTCAGTTTGATGTCAAGCTACTTTCCACAAACACAGCATTTAAGCAGTTTCTCCCCTATCACTCTCCTCTGCAGGATACCTGGCGGACTTGTTGGTCTTGTTTTGTCTCTTGTGTTTCTTCGGGGAATGACCTGTATTTCATGCTGCACTGCTCCTTTTCCACCCACTGTGAATCACTTGAGGTGTGGCTGTGCAGACAACAAGGGGCTGCTGCTCCATACAAACCACTACATGTAACGCCTGTAACATACCATGAGCATTAGAAACAGCCCTTTAAAGAAAGTAATATGAAACTATGGTCTGGGAGGAAGCTCCCTGCAAAGTTGTTGTTTTTATTCTTTGTTTGCATATTGAGGAAGTTGTAGATCTCATGTAGCATGTGGTACCTGGAAACAATCATGCAGAAAATCAAGTCCAAAGCATAAATGTTTCTTCTATCTCTTGAAATAGAGAAGAGTTACAGTAAATATCATGTGGTTTCTCTGGCAAAGTTGAAGGTTTAAATTTGAATCTATTGTTATTTTTTGTACAAAGAACTTTTGGTTGCTAGTTGTTCGCTGACTTCACCTGTGATGGCACAGTAGGCACAGTTGTGTGTGGTATGTTTTTAGTCGTGAAAGCCTGATGGTCGTCTGTCGCCTGTTGTCTCATCACATTGATCCAGACTTGGTTATCATTTCATTGAGCTATTGACTGTGACCATTTTTTACAGTGATTTGTGGTCACCAGAGAAAGAAAACTTGTGACTTGGACTCTTCACTGGTTCTAAAGGGCCACCAGCAAGTCCATATTTTATTCATGTGAAGATATTGCGATCAGTCATAAATTCAGTTGGAATCGTAAATTTTGCATTTCATTTGTGAAAAAAAAAAGAAAAAATGTATGTTTTTTTATGTTGTTGTAGTTGTTTGTTCAGACTTAAAGGGATAGTAGCATTTTTTTTTAAAGTGGGGTTGTATGATCTACAAATAGCCCCTAAGTATTTTAATTGCAGTAGAAGACTCTCTACACTCCTCCCGTTAGCAACGCCAGCCCATAATAGCCCTGCCCAGAGATTTACAACATACATTGTGAATGGACCCAAAGAAACGGCTTATTTTCGCGGCCAAAAGAGGTTTTACGTGAAAAAAAATTACACAGTTCCATTGTTCGCTATAATATAATTTTTTCCAGCCCTTCAAAGTGCAGGAAAAACACAGTTTTTATTTGGACCTAACCAACTTACGTATCCCTCCGGCCAGGGTTAGCGCCCGCCGATCAGCAGTTGGTTAGGTCCAAATAAAAACTGTGTTTTTCCTGCACTTTGAAGGGCTGGAAAAAATTATATTATAATGAACAATGGAACTGTGTATTTTTTTTTCAGGTAAAACCTCTTTTAGGCCACGAAAATAGGCCGTTTCTTTGGGTCCATTCACAACAATGTATGTTGTAAATCTCTGGGCAGGGCTATTATGGGCTGGCGTTGCTAACGGGAGGAGTGCAGAGAGTCTTCTACTGCAATTAAAGTACTTAGGGGCTATTTGTAGATCATACAACCCCACTTTTAAAAAAATGCTACTATCCCTTTAACAGGCATTTACCTTCGTATCTATGATATGATTTGTGGTCCAGTCTCTGTGCCACCACAGTGTTTACAGATGGTACTGTATGTTGTGACATAAACAACCTGTATCAAACAAAGTTAACCTTCTTCTTCAGGGCTGAAATGTGTAGTGTCAGTGGTGTCATTTACACCGATCAAGCAAAACATTATGAGCACTGACAGGTGACGTCAATAACTCTGGGATATAGAAGGCAGCAGGTGAACATTTTGTCCTCAAAGTTGACGTGTTAGAAGCAGGAAAAATGGGCAGTGTAAGGATTTGAGCGAGTTTGACAAAGGGTCAGACTGTGATGGCTTTGACGACCGGGTCGGATCATCTGAGAAAGAAACTGCAGCTCTTGTGGGGTGTTTCCGGTCTGCAGTGGTCAGGATTAGGGATGTCACGATTACTTGTTTTCACAATTAATCGTGGTATTAAACGGCACAATTAATTAATCGTAAAGATTCATAAATACCGTTACTTTAAAAAATAAAAAAAAGATGTTGGAACCATATTGCCAGATGTGCACTAAACTAAAGGTAAATGCACAGATACTGGTCCATTTAACTAACGTAACATTGAATTGGTAGGAATTTAGATGTTAGCGTGTCATTTTTAATTAAAAAAGCAAAGCAAAACAAAACAAAAAAGATTAAAATAAACATAAACATTTGGTATAGACGACAATTTATGACCTGAATATTTCAAACACTTCCCCTGGGGATTAAGAATTGGTCCTATATTCCTATATTAATAGATACTGGTGTAAACAATGAGTAATGTAATATTTTGACTATATTTGATCATTTTACACATTCCTACTGTTGTGAAATTAATTAATGCATAATAATCGTGATTATCGTAGTACCGTGATTATTTCTCTGACAATAATCGTACCAAGAAAATGTATAGGCTAATCGTGACATCCCTAGTCAGGATCTATCAAAAGCGGTCCAAGGAAGGAAGGAACAGTGGTGAACCGGCCACAGGCTCATTGATAAAACGTGGGGAGTAAAGACTTCATGGCTTGTGTGGTCCGATCCAACAGACCAGCCACTGTTGCTCAAATCAAACCTTTATTTTATCTCGAAAGACCATTGAGGAGGAGGAGGAGGAGGAGGAGTGCTCATTTACATCACAGCAACACAACAAAACATAAAACAATATTAGCTAAAAATAAGAAACAATTAAAGGAAAATATTAGGCAGACAAGTTGTAGTGGGGTTACAATCGAATAAGACAATCAGAGAGATAAGACTTTTGAACAGCTGAAGTAGCAAAAATTCTTGCAGTTTATTCTCCAAGTGTGTGGTGCATTAGAGAAGAGACATTTTACCTATTTCAGTTTGGACAAATGGAGTATATTTGTAAATGGCTGAAGAAGTTCATCCTGGTTGTGATGGAGAGGTGTCAGAACAGAAGACACAGTGCATCACAGTTTGTTGTGTGTTTGGCAGCAAAAAGACGACCAACACAACATTAGGCAGACTGTGGTCATGATGTTATGGTTGATCTGATCGGTCTAACTTTTTGAAACACAGAAGAGAACTGCGCTGTTTTTAGACGTTGATTGTTAGGTAGGGCTGCCACGATTAGTCGACTAGTCATGACTACATCAACTATTAAAATTGTCGACAACTAATTTAATAGTCGATGCGTCGTTGTTTGTTTTTTTTAACTTTGTTTTTCTCTCAAAGAAAGAGAAGAGAATATTGGAACGTTACCGCGTCTGGTCAAAGCGTCCTGGTCACGTAATGAGCGCTCATCTTAACGAGCAAGTCTTCTCTCCCGGCGTAAAACTACGTCAATATTTTCCGGTAGCTTCTCATCACAGTCCGCACCTTGCAGAGTTTGAGCTGCACCTCAGTTTCACTTGTTTTCATTTGACAGTTTCACACAGAACTTTCTGGTGGAGTCTTTCTATGTTTCTCCTTCTGTGACAGTAAAAAGGGAACATCTACATTTACAGACAAGACGATTGTCTTATAAACTATTTGATTTTTTTTAACAGAACGACTATTATTTACACTGAGCACAAGTTATATTTGAATGATAAGCCTACCAAAACTTTATTATTGTGAATAATTCCTTAGTTTCAGGTGTCTACCTCATTTTATTTAAATGTAGCTATGTTTAATGCCAGAGACAAATGAAGGAAAGAAAAACCTAAACAAAAAAAAAACCTTTATTTTGGTGTTGTTTAGGCCAGTGCCTTATCCTTATTTTACTCAGCTGTTTGCACTTTATGCCACAGTTAAAGAACTGTTTGTTGCAACAAGCTGCATATTTCATTAAAAGTTTAATGAACTATCTTCTTAATTGTCTTTATTTTAGTTAGCATATACCTTCAACACTTCAAGCTGAAAGCTAATGATGGTATATAAGAGCAGCTGCATGCTGGTGCGATAAGCTGTATGTTTTACATTCAATTTACGTATGATCCGATTAGTCGACTAATCGAAAAAAAATAGTCGGTGACTAGTCGACTATCAAAATAATCGTTTGTGGCAGCCCTGTTGTTAGGAGATAGTTTTATGGACACAACAGACAAAACAGTGCTGTGCTGGTGATGATGACACTGATTTCGAGGTTTCTGCTCCTTTTCTGCAGCAAGTGTCATTTTGTGTGGGCAGGTGAGAGAGAGGAGAGAGAAGCGGTGGAGCTGCTGCTGCTGCGTGAGCTTGTGTCACAAATTCTTTAGTCAAACAGTGGTGTATGTTTTGGGTGTGTCAGACTGTGAACGGCTACAGCTTTTCTTCTAAAACCCTCTGCAGAACAGAACAGACACAGATAAAAACAAGAACAAACTGTTGTGACTGTTTTTCTATGATTATTATGTGTCTCTCTCTGTCCTTTTTGAAGTTCAAACATTTTCTGTCACGCACCGTCGGAGCTTATTTGTTCTGTGTCATTTACAGTATGTTACCGACCCACATTGCAGAGCTGATTTCCTCCCGACTCTCCGTCTCATTTAGCACACAAGAAGCTTTGCCACCGCTGATTCAGGTGGGGGCCTTTGTATCAACAGTGGATTATAGTCTCATTGAGCCTCAAGGGCTACAATGAAAGTGGGACACACACTGCTGTCTAGGGATGTCACGATTACTTGTTTTCACAATTAATCGTGGTATTAAACGCCACAATTAATTAATCGTAAAGATTCATAAATACCGTCATTTTCCAAAAATAATTATGTTGGAACCATATCGGCAGTAAAGGTAAATGCAAAGATACCATTTACCTAACGTAACATTGAATTGGTAGGAATTTAAATGTTAGCGTGTCATTTGTAATAAAAAAAACAAAAAACAATTAAAAGGTACATTGTGTAGGATTGTGTATGTATATATGAATGATATGAACGGCAAATTCAGAGCTTACCAGAACACTTCAGTTTGTTGATGGGGGGGGATTACTGATTAATGAAAAACATACTTTTGAATGAAATAATCGATTTTCTTGAATAGATAACAGGAGAAGTTACACAATGTCCCTTTAATAGATACTTAAATATTTTGTGTAAATATTTTGACTATATTTGGTTTTACATATTCATAGTGTTGTGAAATTAATTGCATAATAATCGTGATAATCATTATTATTATTATTAGGCTATAACCTCTATTTATTCTCGAGAGACATTGAGGTTGCCCTCATTTTCAATGTCGTCGAGTTATCATAATACCGTGATTATTTCTCTGACAATAATCGTACCAAGAAAATCTATAATCGTGACATCCCTACCGCTGTCTATCAGAGCTGAATCCAAATCCAGATCAGATTGTGGCCTAAGAGCATCCAACCACAACAAACCCCCCCGGGCGTTTCTGCAGTCATTTCTTTCTTTTTGTTTTAATAATAAGATTGTTCCTCCTTTGTGTTTTTATTCCAGTGTGACAAGGAAACTGCAGGAGACACAGCATCACGGAAAGCAAAAAAAAAAAGTCTGTTGGAATAAAGGTGAGTCACTCTCAGCGGCAGACGACGAGACGAGCGGCTTTCAAGTGTCATGTAAGGATGGAAAAATGTGAGGAACACACGCTAGATTTGACAGGATGTGTCAGTCAAAGGATCGTTGTGGAGGCTGGTTACATTTTTCCCACGCCGGCCTGCTGCAGAGATACACATCTCAGAGTCAGGAGCAAAATGCTTGGTGATATCAATCTAGCCTATCATGTCTTTGAATTATAATTAAAGGGATATTTCAACATTTTGGCATGGGACTCCTTGCCGAAAAATTGCCCTCGACAGGAACGCATATCGGCTTTTGGTTTTGCATGAATTTACCTCTAAAACGACTCCGTCTCGTAACGTTCTGTTATTATCTCATAGTGTGGTGAATGTGCAGGTCACAACTTGTCCACGAGAGCGTTTTGGAGTTGTTGGATTGTGTATTTGATGAGTTTGATGAGGGAAATCAAGAAATCCCATTAGCCTCTAGCTCTGAGCAGCTCGCGGCTGTGCAACGCCGATCTAAAAATAGCTTGCACTGATAATTAAAGGTAACAAACCTACTGCTAAAACTATAGGGATTATGGCAATGGGCCAATTTGCCAAAATGTTGAGCTATCCCTTTAAGACTATTGATCCTTATGTCACCACAGTGCAGCTCTGTTCTGCACAATCTCTTCCTTTTTTGTCGTTTTTTTTTTTTTGCCTGAGAGCTGGTCTGACTTGAGTCTCATTTTACCAAACCAGTTCCCTCTCCACTGGGCCAGATAACAGCATCATGCAACAGTCTGTTGTACCATGAAAGGCACATGTGGACTTATAGTTCTTCTTTTGTCAGTCCTAGTTTGTCTGTTTGTTTGAGTGTGTGTGAGGGCACTCGATAAAAAATAATAAAGGTATTTTTGTTTGCATTTCCTGTTGACTTAATCTTGGAAATAACCCTGGTTTGAGATAAAAATGCTCATTGTTTTTGATGAGGCCCTATGAACAAAACTAGTAATAATAATAATAATTGTATTTGTTTAGCACCTTTCGTACAAACAATGCAGCTCAAAATGCTTTACACTGAAAATTAAAAACGATAAAAAATAGGATGAATATGATAAATAAAGTTAAATAATGTAGTTTGTTTTACACACTGTGAACCAGATTCAGCTGATGTAAGGCACAACAGTGGATTGCAGTTAAAAACATCTATGTTTTCTTTTTTTTCTTTTTTTGCAAAACCTCATTAATCAGCACTCGTCTCTTATTTTCAACCCTCTCACATTCACTCTTTAACAAAGTATCAATGCTCTCTCTGCCTCTGTAACTCTCTTGGCATGAATGTTATGAGAACTATGTTGCCAAAGGGTTAAGAATCAATGGAAGAAAATACAATTCACAGAATCAAATATGTACTGTACATCAAATATCTCTCTCTCTCTCTCTCTCGTTCAGAGGTGTTTTTCCCCCCCTGGCCTCCGATGGCCTCGCTGCCAGCTTCTCACGTCCAGGCATGAGTGTGACCTCCCATAAAACCAGTCCTCAGCCTCCTCCTTCTTCTTCATACGACGACACACGTCCCAGGTTGGTGAAAGTCCATTAAGAACTTCTCATCCTTCATGTACCTGCATGTGTTATTATCGGCCACATTCACGTCTTCTTAAGTCTTTTCTCGTAGATGAAACAGAAACTAAAACCTGGTAAAAAATGTTTCTTCATTCATCCTGAGGCTCATAGATGTAGTCGAGTATAAAACCTGATTGTCGAGTCATTTGATATGTGACGTTCTTCCTTGTGTCACCGTGTTTGTGTTTCTCTTGGTGTCATTACAGTACAGTTGAGTTAAATCATCTAAGCAGGTCCCATCTTGAATATAGCAGTAGCAGCGAAGCCCCTCGGCACTGGCCTGTGTGTGTGTGTGTCTGTGTGTGTGAGAGAGAGAGTGAGAGTGAGTGTGTGTGTGCATGTTTTTGCGCTGACATCACATTTTAATTTACCTGGCTGCTGCTGCTGAGCCTTATCTCATCACATACCGACTGAACCCCTCCAGGGCCGATGGACGACGTGGACGGCCTGCGGCTGAAGCTCCACTCTGACGACGCCGTGTCGCTGTCTTCCTCCTTGGCCGAGCCCATCAACCTAGAAGGTCAGCTGGTCACAAGCTCCTCGTCACAACAGCAGCGGGGTTTAAATTCACAGCTTATACTGTAGAAACCTTAAGGGATAGTTCACCCAAAATTCAAATTTCACTCATTATCTACTCACCCTCATGTCGACTAAGGGCTGGGGGAGAAGCTTCTCTGAGTTACAAGGGGGGCTCCGTGCAGCACTGCATGTCCATATGACGGTTGTGAACGGGCCTCACTTTTCTTCGTCCAAAAAGACACACCAAAAAACATCCAAATACCTCCACACAGTGCCTGTGCCTGTGTCTGTGCAAATCGCGCCACAGACACAGGCAAAGCAGTGAACTGAGACACTGGGAGCTTCCGCTACAAACAAGCTTAAAATATGGACTTATTTAATTTTTTTTGGAACAATTTCTCATGTCGGGGCTTCAATACAAGAGGGACATTACAGACGAGTACTATGGAGGTATTTGGATGTTTTTTGGTGTGTCTTTTTAGACTAAGAAAATTGAGCCCCGTTTGCTGCACGGAGCCCCGCTGTAACTCAGAGAAGGCACGGAGGACTCTGAAACTTCTCCCAGCCCTTAGTCGACAACTCGACATGAGGGTGAGGGTGAAAATGAGGTGAAATTTGAATTTTGGGTGAACTATCCCTTTAATGTGATTTTAATGTGTTTATGGGTTTAATCCTCTACTACGTGACACTGTACAAAAGTACGATTATGGAGTTTCATCTAGTAAAATTCATATACTCATACAGAGGGTAAAGTTCCTAACCCCTGACAGACTTTTTGATCCTATGCACCTGCCAGTATACAGTTTTTGTTAGTTTTGATCATTAATTTAAAATTGTTGAAAATAAATAAAATTCAAGTAAAATTCAGTTCACAATGGTAAAAATAATCATTTCTGTTCATTTCATCAGGTACACACAATTAAAGAAAAGTGTGTAATGCTGCAGCTACACTTCTTTGAATAGATTTTCTATTTGTGGACTCGAACCTTTCTCTACTTTTGTTCCTGTGAACTGACTAAAACCTGATTCTGTCACAAAAGTAACATGGTTTACTATATTTATCAGTGACTTAAAAATAACCTGTGCATGACCAGTGAATGATTCACACTCATGTGAGCACCAGCTTTGTTGTTCGGTTGAGACGAGTCTCAGCGTGACTGTGTCCATGTCGTTCAGATTCCCATTACGCGCGGCTGCGAAATGAGCTGGAGCTCGACGCCAAGAACCTGGAGGCCGAGTCCTGGAGCGTGGCTGCGGACCAGAACTTCCTCCGAACCCTGAACAAAGAGGCCGTTAAAAGACAAGATGTCATGTATGGTACGCTGCACCAGCTACAGCTAAGATTACACACACACGTAACTGGACTGAGGTCTCCAGAATCCAAAAGTGAACTGGGATGGTATCATCACAGAGAGTTTATTTACGCATCCACTATATATGTTTCTGTATACAGACTGAACCTAAACATTAACCTTAAAGGGATAGTAGAATTTTTTTAAAGTGGGGTTGTATGATCTACAAATAGCCCCTAAGTACTTTAATTGCAGTAGAAGACTCTCTACACTCCTCCCGTTAGCAACGCCAGCCCATAGCCCTGCCCAGAGATTTACAACATACATTGTTGTGAATGGACCCAAAGAAACGGCCTATTTTCGCGGCCTAAAAGAGGTTTTACCTGAAAAAAAATACACAGTTCCATTGTTCGCTGCAGGAAAAACAGTTTTTATTTGGACCTAACCAACTGCTGATCAGCGGGCGCTAACCCTGGGCGGAGGGATACGTGAGTTGGTTAGGTCCAAATAAAAACTGTGTTTTTCCTGCACTTTGAAGGGCTGGAAAAAATTATATTATAGCGAACAATGGAACTGTGTTTTTTTTTTTCAGGTAAAACCTCTTTAAGGCCACGAAAATAGGCCGTTTCTTTGGGTCCATTCACAACAATGTATGTTGTAAATCTCTGGGCAGGGCTATGGGCTGGCGTTGCTAACGGGAGGAGTGCAGAGAGTCTTCTACTGCAATTAAAGTACTTACGGGCTATTTGTAGATCATACAACCCCACTTTAAAAAAATGCTACTATCCCTTAACACTGACTGCAGATTTCACTCTAATTGCATTTAAGCAGATATGACTGTAACCATGATGATGATGATGGATTTGTAAATCAATCAAACTTTATTTGTAGAGCACTTTTCGTACAGGAAGCAGCTCAAAGTGCTTTGCATGATAGAAAGTAATAAAAACAGAGAGGGCATTTACACACTCACACACCCAAAAATGAAAACACTTGACAATTTGTACTTTGCAGTGGGAGAAAACGCTCGAGAGTCGATAAAAACTAAGATAAAATAGGTAAATGGAATAAAATGAAATAAAAATAAATACATAAAATAAGATATATGAATATACTGTATGTGTAATATATAAATATTTCAAAGGAAAAAATGGAGATACTGCATAAAATCAAAGTTTAGATCTAATCAACTGTGCTATAAATCTTAAAATAATCAAATTCAGTAAACACCAGACTAAAAAGGTAGGTCTTCATTTTGCTTCCAAAATATCCAAGTTCCTTTAACTCGGCTTTTGTGTTGCCAGTTAAGCAGCTTCGCTAGTTCAGTCGAAGGCACTCTGCTACTGGTCGTACGTAGCAAGGATGTTATTGTCACTGTAACACACCAGCCCATTCCAGATGTTGTAAAATAAAGATCCCTTTTTTTTAAATTGATTTTCCCAGAGTTGATCCAGACGGAGATGCATCACGTGCGCACCTTAAAGATCCTGCTCTACGTCTACATGCACGAGTTGAGGAAGTCTCAGCTGATCGATGAAGCCAGGCTGGAGCGGCTCTTCCCCAGAGTGGAAACTCTCCTCGGCCTCCACCAGCACTTCCTCAACTGCCTCAAAATACACCAGAGTGTGGAGGACGGCAGCCCAAAGGAATACCAGATCACACAGCTGGGGGATGTCCTCATCGCTCAGGTACATTCAGTCATTTGTATTCATGTATTCAGTCAATCTGATTGATCTTCTCAAAACAAGGGGTTGCAATTGAGCCAAGACCTTCCTTTGATCTCTAATTAAAACAACTTGTTTATTTATCAGGGTAATTTTCTGAATTGTAAGGCAAGGCAAGGCAAGGCAAGGCAAGGCAAGGCAAGGCAAGGCAATTTTATTTGTATAGCCCGTTATTACAAACAGTTTGTCTCAAAGGGCTTTACATGGCATCGTAGCAACATCCTCTGTCCTTAGACCCTGACTTCAACTGAGGAAAAACTCCATGGAAAACCCTTTTAACAGGGAAAAATCTGAGAAACCTCAGGGTGAGCACCAGAGGAGGGATCCCTCACCCAGGACGGACAGACGTGCAATAGATGTTGTTACATACAAGAAAACAGTTTATAGTTTATGTCACAAAATGTGCGAAATATGGAAATGTTAGCAGGAGTTGATGAAGGCAGTCTCTGGTGGGGAGGGGGGGGGGGGGCAGGGAGTGCCGGTCAGCTCGATGGGAGGACTGGGTGGTAGACTGGTCCATGGGAAGGGAGGGGAGGCCGGTCTAACAGCAGGGGAAAGGGTGGGAGGGGGGCGGTGCAGGTGGCGGCTGGTGCAGAGAGATGGAGCTCCGGTGGATCTGCGTAAACACAGAGAGAGTGGAGACACCAAGGCCAAACTACAAAGTACAACAGAGGACAGTTCAAAAATATACTGAGGAGAGGAGAGGGGGGGAGAGGAGTGGAGGGGAGAGGAGGGGAAAGGAGAGGGCTCTGTGTAACCAGATGTGTCCCCAGATGTGTCCCCAGCAGTCTAAGCCTATAGCAGCGTAGCTATAAATGGTTCAGAGCTACCTGAACCAGCCCTAACTAAAAGCCCTGTCATAAAGGAAGGTCTTCAGTCTAGACTTAAATGTAGCTAGAGTGTCTGCCTGTTTGACCCATGGAGAGAGCTGGTTCCACAGTAAAGGAGCCCGGTAACTGAAGGCTCTACCTCCCAGTCTGTTTTTAGAGATACTGGGAGTCACTAACAGACCTGCGTTCTGGGAGCGGAGTGCTCTGGTGGGACAGTAAGGAATGATTAGTTCTTTCAGATAGGTTGGAGCTTTATCATTAAGAGCCTTATAAGTCAGCAGGAGGATTTTGAAGTCTATTCTAGATCCTACAGGAAGCCAGTGGAGAGAAGCTAAGGTGGGAGAGATGTGCTCTCTCTTCCTAACTCCTGTCAAAACCCTCGCTGCGGTAGATGTATATAGTTCCTGAGGAGAAATAGTTCTGTCTTCATATGAAAATGTCTTTGTTTACTCACCTTTAGGTTAAAATGTCAGCACAGTTTGTGTGTCAACACAACACACAGTGAGTCTGTGGTACTTTTCCATGCAGCAGCTCTTTAAAACAACAGACAAGTGTTTTTTTTGTCAGAGCTCCAGAAAAGATAAAACAAATTTTGTTGTGGATTAATTACAAACAGGTTTTGCAGCACAAACCCAGTTTTCTTTATTTAAATAACCGTGTCATTTCTGAATACAGTATTCAAATTCCTGCATTACACCTATTTTCTTTTTTTCTTTTTTTTTAACTCAACTGTTGCTTTCACCTATACATCCAGGTCTACATTAAAATGTGAGGGTCACAAATACAAGGTTTGAGAATTGTTTCAGCGTTTATTTTGAGGATATTTGTTTCATTTCTGTTGGGAAAAAAAACAGATTTTAACTTCAGGGCTCCTGCTTGGTGACGCCACAGTACACTCAACCACGTCTCTCTCCACCCGTGTCACTCTCTATGCAGTGTGCAGGTGTCCATAGGAATGGCTGGTATGTCTGAAACGCTCTGAAAGTGACTAGTGATGGGTGTGTTTGCTCCATAAGCCCAGGAATGATGCTGTGTCACTGCCATCACATTCCCACAGAAGCATTTTTTTTTTTACCTTTTGGTTTTTTGTTTTTCTGGGGTGGGTTCTCAGGTTGCCTGTAACATCTGGCCAGGGACAACGGATGAAAATGAGCCTTACTGGCTAACTCTGGCTCACTTACAGTTTCTTTTAAATTCTGTTGATTGAATTAAAATATGATCAGTGTTGCACTGTCCCTGTCAAATAAAATAAACCAATAAATTAAAATTAAAACCTGAGTTCGAACACTTATGGCCTTTAATTGTGTATTCAGTGCTGCAGAAGAGAGTTCAGTTTTATGTTTCTGCCATCAGTTATTATCATATTATCTGTATGAATCGGGATTTCAACCTCACTCATGTCAAAATACGTGTATAAGTGATCATGTCATCTGATCTTCAACACACGATATCTGCTCTTTAGAAATATAAATATCATGGTGTTTTTTCTTGTGATAGTTTTCAGATGCACTGGGGGAGAGGATGATGGAGTGCTACAGCGATTTCTGTCAGCATCAAACTGAAGCCATCAGCTTCTACAAAGAGCAGCTGCAGAACAACAAGAAGCTGCAGATTCTCATGAGGGTAAAAGCTGCTGTTTGTTGAGTTTTGTGTTGTTTTTTAATGAGATGTTGATGATGAGTGGGTACATGGCAGGGATGGTGATTATTACAAAAAGACTGAGATAAATCAACTACATCAGTCTGTGATGTTAAACCCAAGGCGATAAACTGCTTTGCAAGAGTTACACCAGATAAATGATGCAATAGGAGACAAATAAACTAACATATTGGACTAATCAAGTTTGTAAAACCAAAACTTATAACTCTTATCTTTTTTTTATAACAGAAAGTAGGCCAGCTGCCTATAGTGCGGAGGTTGGGAATCCCTGAGTGTTTCCTGTTGGTGACTCAGCGAATCACAAAATACCCCGTCCTGGTGGAGCGACTCATCCAGAACACTGAAGGTAAAATCCAACCACTCGTCGTCGCCTCCGCCTGCCTCTGTGCACGGTGTTGCAGTCTTTACACTACAGGTGAATAGGGTAAAAAATTTAAAAAGCAGATATCACGATGAAACTTCCCAAGTTTATCACTTACATTAAGACAAATATTTTTTGTATTACAAGTTTTGTCAAATGTTATGTTTTAATATGTAAATGAGGCAATATCTGATGAAATATGAGCTCATTTTCATATATTTCCAGAACCGAAATCTGAAAAATGGATCAAGCGGCAATTCTTGTTTTATTTTGTTGACATATTAGAGTCAGAAGTTTTTACAGAGGGGATTTTTGGATATCTCCTTTTATCACTTTGTAAATGAGAAAATACTGTCACCAGCTCAAAAAAAAACAATTTCGCCATGTTTTTAGGAATAAAATGTCATATAAATCAGGCTTTCAATGATATATCAACAATCCCCTCTGTAAAAACCTTCAGAATATAGACAGGAATAAAACTGGAAGGTTTGGTGTCTGTAAGTGCTGCTGAAGTGGAAATTTAGGGTTCAGAGTCTGAGGAAAAACTCATTTTCAGAAAACAGCCTTTAAAGACTTGTACTGTAAAATTTCATAGATTGTTGTTAATGTAAATCATACTTTTACGATTGGTTGCGGATACTAAGGAGATGACAATTTTTGGAGCCCACATCATTGTTCAAGACTGAGAGAGCTTTACGATGATACCTGACATGACATGGGTCAGACAACGGGCACAGCATAGTATGTCACAGTAGCATGTTTAGGAGAAATCTACTGACGAAAGAGACAAAATGAAGTAAAATAACTAAACCACCTTAATGTGGATTTTCTACCATTTCTTTTGACTTTTCTGAAAGAATACAAAATAGCCCAAAATCTCAAAATTGATCAGTGCATGAAAAAACAGTGTTTTTGCCTGGGGTGTCTCGCCTTAAACTTCAAGTGTTTAATTCATTATGTGTCATTGTACAACAACTCAAACCTCTGTCGTCCAGTTGTCTGCCCTTCTTTGGCAACATAAAGTTAGGATGGAAGGACCCTGTGGATGTGAGATGTTTTCAGCGGTTGATCTGTGTATTTCATGCTCTTTGCAGCCGACACAGATGAGCACAGGTCTCTGGTGCAGGCTTTGGCGCGGATCAAAGAAACCATCTCCGAGGTGAACGATCAGGTCAGCCAGTATGAAAAAGCTGTTCGTCTGAGAGACATCGGCCTCCGTCTGGAGTCCAAGTCTGTCGGGCGGCAGAAGGACGGCCAGGTGCTGCGCAGGGAGGACCTGATCCACGGAAACAGGACGCTGCTGCATGAGGGCGCCGTCACCTGGAAGTCGTCTGGGAGACAGAAAGGTCTGTGTCGAGTTTAGCAGCCAGCCAGCGACTATTTATCATGTGAATATTGACAATTATTGAGATGATGTTCTGATCGGTGCAAGTTTTCAAGAGGTTTTGTTAATTTTATATGGTTGATCCTTAAAATGTAGGTCCACTATACTTAAAGGTGTACAGAAAAGAAAATTGAATTTGAGCCCACTCTGGGTCATAAAATTAGTGTAATAACTCATCTATCAGACGTTGTAGGCCAAACTTTGTGCAAAATTCTATTTTTGAGTAAATCCGTGATGAAAGTGTGTATTTTAGTGTAGTTTTTTTTTTTCGTATTGGATAATGCAGGCGCACGGATTATACGTCAGCCTGTACAGGATTCACCAGCCACTGATATTGGATCCGTAATCCGTCATTCAAACGTCTGAGACACGCACACACACACGGAGCTCGGTCTCGCCCCAAGCTTTGAATATCCCGCCCGCTCGATAACGACCAATCAAATTCATTTTCCTTACTCGGGTAAACTCGTGTTGCAGCTCGTGACAACTCGGCGCGACAAACGGGA
The DNA here is from genome assembly GCF_045865225.1 of Trachurus japonicus. Lineage (NCBI taxonomy): Eukaryota > Metazoa > Chordata > Actinopteri > Carangiformes > Carangidae > Trachurus > Trachurus japonicus. The sequence continues at coordinate 15,689,326 of NC_140923.1, forward strand.
CAAACGGCCATTTCTGTACACCTTTAAACAGAATTGTATTTCCCTCCACCTTATAGATCAGGGGTTCTCAACTAGTCTCATTCTGGGACCCACATTTTCCTATGGTCATTAAGTCGCAACCCACTTTTATAGAATTCAAACCAAGAATTTTTTTTTTTAAGGCTTTAAAAACTCATTTTGCTTTTTATTGAGCAAAGTGCATTTCAGGGCACATGAATGAAACTGAGGAGGACCATGACAACTGCATGTACAGAAGTGAATAAAAAAATATCAAACTGCACAAAATAAAGACCCACAAAACAAGGTATTTTCACTGCATTCAGGCCACAGTAATAAGAAACGGATATCTTTGCATTCAGAGCAAATGGAGCAAATAATAAGAAAGTGAGGAGGACCATTACAACTGCATGTGTTCACGTGACGCGTGCCTTTCAAAATAAGTTATTTTTCAAAATAAAAGACATGTCCAACATCAGATGTGCATTAAATGTTATTTACTTTTTTGACCAGCTGTCCGGGACCCATCCAGAACGGGTCCGTGACCCACTTTTGGGTCCCGACCCACCTGTTGAGAACCACTGTTATAGATAATCATATGATAAAAGTATTATTTATTAGTGGACCAATAAAGGTAAGAATCACAAACAAATCGGTAGTACTGATAGTGTTTCTGTCCACATGATCGACTTGTGCGGCTGTGTCCTTGTTAACGTTGCTGCATCAAGTCCAGACCTGAGCTTTGTCATTACAGAGAATGTGGTTACACATTTACAGGGTGGAGAATATGTCTTATCAAGGTCCACCCATCATCACTTGGGATTTTTGAGATGCTGATTGTCCAGTTTTGACAAAACCTTGGTAAATTTAAAGTGATATGTAGAACATTGGATTTGCTTCCCCAAGCAAAATGTATATATTAAGGTTTGGGAAACTCACTGTGAACACTGCTATAGATCTTTACGTGGGCTGATATTTATCATTTATTTATTATATTTCTCCTTTCACGCCTATTTATGTATTAATTTATCACCTGTCTGTACATCAGACGTCCAGACGGCTGAGTGGATTAGTGTGTTACAATAAGAACGACACTTGTTCTTGTTTCCTTTCTGTCTTTTATAATAGGAGGATCTATTTCAGAGGAAAGATCCTTTGTGATTGCCCGATGATCGAGAGAACCAGTGTGACAGCATATTTTCATATCATTAGTGAAATGTTGATGATGAATAGTTGCTGACATGTCTCGAGCTTGAGACAAAATATTAAGTACTTGATGTGTTGTGTACTTAAGTGTTGTTTTGATGCTGAGCAGCATTAATCTCCCCCTGCAGACATCCATGCTGTGCTGCTGTCAGACCTGCTCCTCCTCTTACAAGAGAAAGATCAGAAGCTCGTTTTTGCTGCTGTGGTGAGTTCTGCCAAAACATCGTCACGAGGGACAATAACGCGTCTCATCTCCCTGACAGAACGGATGTGTTCACAGTTTGTATTATTAACTTGGACGATCCAAGAAAGATCGAGATCATTGCTTGAATAACAACTAACTAAACCCCTGATTTATCACTGCGACTGGTGCAGGACAACAAACCTCCAGTGATCTCCCTCCAAAGGCTGATAGTAAGAGAAGTGGCCCACGAAGACAAAGCCATGTACCTCATCTCCGCCTGCACCACCAGCCTGCCGGAGATGTACGAGATCCACACAGGCTCCAGGGAGGAGCGCATCACCTGGACGACCCACATACGAGAGGCTGTGGAGCGGTGAGAGAGCACAATGAGTTTCATTGGACAAGTTACCCATGACATTACAGTATATCTTTGATCTAAAGATGTTTATAAAAATGTAGTTCAAACAAATTCTCCACCCTGGAGAGAATATACATCGAAAAATATCATCCGCTATTTTTGCACTCCATATCAAAAGAGATCATATTCCAATCAGACAGAATGTTGGAGATGTTGCGGAAGCAAAGAGGCGAATCACTATCACATATTCTGGTGTTGCCCTGTTGTGACCCCATTTTGGTTGCGAGTACATCAAATTCTTGAGACTGTGTTTTCAACAAAAATAACTTTTTGCTTTAATTTGTTATATTTGATGGATCTAGAGGAACTGGAATGGAGGAACTTGCTGAGAATATTACTGGTGGCTTGTAAGAAATCAATAACGAAGAAATGGCTGAAGAGGGAGGCACCTAGTGTAGATGAATGGATTGATATTGTGTACAGCATCTATGTAATGGAAAGAATTACTTTTAATTTAAAAACACAAAAAGAGGTATTTATTGATCATTGGCAAAAATGGATTACATATGTCTCTACCATAAAACAGGACTTCAGGTAATCTCAGACTGGATTATCCGAATATTTTTTCTTTTTTCTTTTTTTCTCTCGATTTCTCGACTGGAGGTGTTTACCAGTCCCCTTATGTGCGCTTTTACTTTCCCCTTGATACTTCTGTACAAATTTATAGGTCTTCATGTTGATTGTTTGACTAAATCAAAACCAATAAAAAGTAAATGACAAAAAAAAAAAAAATGTAGTTCAAAAACTAAAGGGAAAAGCTTGGGCTAAAGAAAAACCTTTGCCTGACACTGGCACTGTATGAAATCTGCGTTATTTTGTCAATACAGTATTTTGTGGGATGTTCTGCAAAGTACCTGAGCACTAAATAAACCAAAGAGAACAGTTCTCTATGGAGACCGACACAAAACTAAATCAGAAAAATGTTTAGCCAACATATTTAAAATGAATCATCAAAGACAACACTCAATCAGATGTCTGTGTTTTCCAGTTATCCGCAAAAGCAGCTGCAGAGACAGCTGATCGCAAGACTGCAGCACTGTCAAGGTAAGACGGCTCAGTTTATCAACATGAAAACATAAACACAGTCACTTAATTTCTAGGAAAGGAAAAACACACACACAACCTCTTCTTTTCCCTGTATGCTGCTTCCGTCCTGTCATCCTGGTCCTAGTTTGGGATTTACACACTTTTCTCTCTGCTTTGATAAAAGGCTGACACTGTTTCAGTGGAGGAAATCTGAAAATCATTAGGAAGAGACCAGTGTGGGATTTTGATATTTGATTCATATTCATCATTTTATAATGTGCAGATGTCAGCTCAGTCAGCTATAAAATATATATTCAGCAGTTATTTAAGTATCTGAAGGACGTACTGCACTGTTGCATTTCCACTAAGAGGTTCACATTACAGCAACAGTATTAAACTTTTATTTTGTCTGCCTTTGCACTGCCCTTATTAATACAAACATGTTGTTTAATATTTCATGGTTCTGCTCTCTCTGTAGATGCTCTGAGGGAGAGAGATGAGCTGATAATACAGTGTCTGACGGAGAAGCAGCAAATCTTTGCCGCTCTGTACGAGACCACGACGGAGCAGGAAACGCTGCACAAAGGGCTGCTGCTCCGAGGGGACGGCACCGACCTCCAGCAGGGGGGCGCGCTGCTCGAAGGAGCCATCGATGAGGGTAAAGAGCTGAGGCAGGAACATCACCTTCAATCTCCTTCTACCCTGCTGTCTGCAGTTTTATGATTTTGATTTTGTTGTTTTTTGTTGTTGTTTTTATCAAAATTTTATTTAATTCCTCAAAACATTAGAAAAAAAAACATAGTGAATAATACAGGGCACAAGGGAGTGTGATAGATAAACGATAGACAATACTAACAAACAGGACAACAATAAAAAATAAAAACAAAAAGGGGAACAGAACCAGAGCAGATGCACACAGAACAAGATAAAAAATAAATAAAGATAGAAAGGAATAAAAGAATAAGATAAATGAATAAATGTCAAAAATTAAATGAAGAATAATAACAATGATGATAGCAATAAAGTTGCAGTAAAATAAAATAATAAAGTAAAAAAAAAAAATAATAATAATAAAAAATTCTGGTGCGCCAAAAAAAATTCCAAACAAAACTATTAGTAGTCATTAATACACTTTGAGTCATATACCCCCCCCCAAAAAAAAAAAATAAAATACATAATTAATAAAAATGACTAAAAAAAAAAAAAAAGAGGAAAAATAATGTAAAAAGATGCTCTGATACCACACAGCAATAACAAATACATCACAGACAAGACTCACATACACAAAAACAAAGACAACCACAGACAAAACAAACAAGACAAACAGGGCCTGTAGGGTTAGACAACCCTAGAATTTAGAGGGAGAGAGAGAGAGAAAAAAAAGGGATAAATATTAAATAAATAAATAATAATTATCATAGAAGCTAGATTTTGTTGGTTATGAAAAAAAATCACATTTGAGGTGAAAGTGAAACGTTGTGTTTACCCTCACAGCTGAGTCACACCTCAGAGAGACTGGTAATCTCTTGTGGTGGAGATTAAGGACTTGTTTTTTATTCTTTTGTCTGCAGTGGAAGACCTGCTGAACCTGTACTTCACAAGAGCTGGAGATCCAGACACTCTGACGGAGGACGGGAAGATGCAGGGGTTGGCTGAGACCACTGCCGACAGCGACTCGTATGAAGATCTCATGAATAGTAAGATCATATTCTTATATTAGTACAATTTAGAAACAACTTCAATCAGGCCATTGCATACACTGTGTCTGCTCTTCAACACAATAACATCCTGCTCACAGTGTATTGATTGTGATTGTGTCATTGTGTCATTATGTGTATACATGGGTATACATATATTGTTTGTTCGTTTTGGTATTGTCGTTTTTTTTCCTGAGCTGAGGCCTTGAATAGGCCCTTTGGGTCTCTTGTCTCAGCTTGCACCTATTGTTTTTTTGTCAATGTATTTTTGTACAGTATGTCCCATTTTTGTTATTCTTTATTGGTGCGAAATAAACTAAACTAAGATATTTGTTTGTGTAGGTAAATGTATGTATGTATGCACTGTATGTATGTCTGTATAATTTCTGTACTAGGTGTATATGTAAATTATATTCATGTTTTTGTAACATAAGACAGGTTTAGGTAGTTATTCATTATTTAAGGAGAAGGGGGTGGGAGTTTATAAGTTTAACTTCTTCACAGTGTTTTTTAATTTCCTTTTTCATATTCGAAATAAACATTTCAATAATAATAATAAAAAAAGACAGCACTACATTTAGGTTAATATTTTGATAGGATAATAAATTATTTTCTTCATTCATGTATGTGTATACATGAATAATATGATAACAAAGTCAAGTTCAGGGATCTCCACAGATTCCTAATAGCAAAAAGAGGGGAATAATTTTCATGATAATTCAAGTTTCTGGATCTTAGACCTGAAAAGATTTTAGGGCCAAAGCAGTAGAGGTAGCAAGATGTTGTTTTGTCTACAATCTATAAGCTAACATGCAGTATACAGGTAAAGGTCACATCTGGGACTACAACACTTTAAACACTTTTAGTATGTAACAGTTTCCATTAATGGCATTGATTGCTGAGCTGAAATTGATCCATTTATTCTCATATGCACATGTTCACATATGGGTTGTTTTTTTTTACGACTCCTCAGATGGATCTGTAGCTGAGAGCTCGGACGTCGGCGAGGCCGGTCCAGTTTACATGAGCCGCTCCTCAGAGACGCTCTGTCCTGACGGCCTGGAACAGTCTGTGAGTAAAGTGTGTACAGGATCTAAACTTCACCTCCATGTGAGGATGAAAATATTTAGTTACACAGCGTCTTCTCTTCTGCTCCAAGGCTGATGAGGAGACGCTCCCAGCACCAAACTGCTCCTATGCTCCTTTCCCCGAGGCAGAGGTAACTAGACACCACTTCTTACTGAAGAGCTGAACATTTTCTGTAGTTATTCATGCATATTTATATTGATGTCTGCCACTGCCACTTATTTTTCCTCTGTAGGTGTTTAACAAGGTGTTGACGCTCTCAAAGACACTGCACAGCTTAAAGGTAATACTCAGAAAATACAGGATTACATACACGTTTTCAATTTATGATGTATCTTATACAGTGTCTTATATTTTACATTTATTACGCGGCTCCTGCTGCTCGGTGATCGCTGTCTTTGCGCATGCTATTAATTTATTTTATTTTATCTTATGTGATTCTATGAACTGCAGCCCAATTTGCCCTTTGGGACTGCAGCTCTGCATTATGTAATAATGTAATAGATTTTCACCTCATGCTGTAAATAATGCTGCATAATAAAATTCTTGAACCCATTATGTAATAAACGTTGGTGCATTTTGTGATAAGTTGTTACATATTGAACCAAATCATTACAAAATGCAGGTGTTGCATTTTTTATGAAGAAAATGTAATAATTAGGTGCATTATGTAACAACTTGCATGCATCAAATGCATCAAAGTTTATGACATATTGGATTTAAGAATTTTATTACAAAATGTGGCAGATCCATGCTCAAAACTCATTCTGACTTTGCTCTATTTTATGATTTTTAAAGTGTAAAGTGTCTTTGAGCATTTGTAAAAGAGCTTACAAATAAAATGTATTATTATTATTATTATTATTAGATTATTACAAAATGTGGCGTTATTACATCATGAGGTGAAAATGTATGACATTGTTACATAATGTGGCTACACGGGCTACAGGGATATTAAATAAAACTGAACTGAAAACAGCTCTGCAGTCTGTTACAAAAGACTTGAGTGTTGTTTGTCTCTACGAAGCCAAATGTGTGATTTTCTGAGTTATATCATTTCAAATAATAGTTTTACAATTAAAAGGATTGTGTGTTTTACTTTCGGTGTGTTTATGTTCACTACTACGCAGGCGGTCGTCGCCCTGCAGGACAGCCAGATCGAGCTCGACCGCGCTTTCCAGTCCAGCCAGCAGCCCGCTCGTCACTACGGCAACGTGCTGCTGGAGCAGGAGAAGCAGCGCAACCTGGAGAAGCAGCGGGCGGAGCTGGCCACCCTGCACAAGCTGCAGGCTCAGCACCAGGAGCAGCAGCAGCGCTGGGAGAAGGACAAGGAGCGGCAGAGGGTCCAGATCGAGAGCCTGGAGGCCGCGGTGCAGCAGAGGGAGGAGGAGTGCAGGAAGCGGGAGGAGAGGCTCAGCGGGGAGAAGGCCGAGCTGGAGGAGCAGTGGGCCAACTACCAGCAGGACCTGGAGAGGCTGAGGGAGTCGACCAGGTCGGTGGAGAAGGAGAAGGGCAGTCTGATGCAGGAGAAGGAGCGTTTGGAGAAGTACAAGTCGAAGTACTTCCCAAACGTCAACTATGATGATCCTTCACAGGTGAGGACAGGGCCGTTATATAGGGGAGAAAGGTGATGATAATTCTAGGGGCCCAGCGCCCAGTGGGGCCCATAAAAAACCCCAGTAGTCTAATCTTTGTATGACTGATTTATTCTGCGTAAGACCCTGACTAATACTCATAGTACACTGTAAAAACTCAACATCTTTCCAAGAATATTTGTCTTATTTCTTGTCCAAATGTCTCATTTCTAGTCAAAACTAATCTCTTTCCACTTAAAATAAGACTCATTACCTAAAATTTACTTGTTTTTAGGTCATTTTCACTTAAATTCACAATAAATAGAAAAATCTGCCAGTGAAAGTACGTTTTTTGTGCTTGTAATAAGGAAGAAAAACTTGCTCCACTATCAGATTTTTTCTACTTATTCCAAGTGAAAATATGCTTGAAAGAAGTAAAAAGTGTCTAAAAACAAGCTACTTTTAATATGATGTGTCTTATTTTAAGTATAATGAGATTTGTTTTGACTAGAAATGACATTTTGACTAGAAATAAGACAAATATTCTTGCTAAGATAGCCTACTTGAGTTTTTGCAGTGTAATGCTGCATTAGCATCAAAACAAAGAAGGCTAAATAAAAAACGATAATACATACGTAGTCTAAGAGGGAAAAAAAGGAAAAGTTAGGGGGAGGGGCCCACTTTAGTATTCTTTAAGGGGGCCCAGAATTCCTAGCAACGGCCCTGGGTGAGGAACAAGACAGGAACCAGATTCACTGAATTTATCATTGTTATTGACATTTCTGTGTATTCATCTGTTTTATTCTCAACTTGAAAATATGCAGACTTAGTTGGTACACTGCCCGTCCAAAAATAAAGTCACACACTCTAATAATACGTCGAACTACCTTTAGCTTTAATTACGGCACGCATTCGCTGTGGTATCGTCGGTATCTGCGTTTGCCTCGAAAACAGCTCTCGTAAAGCTCCGTTATTATCTCATAGCGTGGTGAATGTGCAGGTCACAGCTTGTCCACCAGAGCATTTCGGAGTTGTTGGATTGTGTATTTGATGAGTTTGATGAGGGAAACCAAGAAATCCCATGAGCCTCCGTAGCGTAGCTCTGAGCAGCTCGCAGCTCTGCTCCGCCGTTCTAAAAACAGCTTGCACCGACAATTAAAGGTAACGAACCTACTGCTGCTATGACTGTAGGGATTATGGCAATGGGCCAATTTGCACAAAATGTTGAACTAACCCTTTAAGAATAAACATAACGTACAGAATCTGAGAAAAGCACCATAAAGGCTCAGTGGAAACTCTTCACCTACAGAGGTCAAAGAAGAAGGCCACTTCCATTCAGGAGTGCGTAGATCACCCCCTTCAGACCGAGTTTGAATCGTTACCTTCAGGTCGCAGGTTAAGGTGCCTTCTATCAGGACAAATAGATATGTAGGTCTTCATTTGTTCCCTCTGCTATCATGATGCTGAACAGTGTTAAACAGTGAGATAATTGACAGCTGTCTTGACCACACAGTCTGTTTTATCCTACCTTGTTTGAATGCATTTGAATGCACTTTGTCCCTGTATGCACTTGGAAATTAATTACTCTGCCCAATATGTGTTGTTATGTGTTACTCTATGTGCTGTTTTTCCTAACAGAGGTTGATTGCTCTGTGTGTGTGTGTGTGTGTTTTATGTGTATTTATTGGTATTGTATGTTTTTATGTATTTTGGGCATCCTGGCTGCAAATCAATTTCCCAACTGGGACAATAAAGATAACTTTGAACTTTGAAAGGTGAGAGGCAAGGCAATTGGCAGGGCAATTTTATTTGTATAGCCCGTTTTTAAAAACAGTTTGTCTCAAAGGGCTTTACATGGCATCGTAGCAACATCCTCTGTCCTTAGACCCTCACATCGACTGAGGAAAAACTCCATGGAAACCCTTTTAACAGGGAAAAATCGGAGAAACCTCATAGTCCAGTCATTTTATGAGAAAAGGTTAAACAAATTGCAACAGAAGCAAACTCAACTGATTTTGTATCCTCAGCATGTCCTGATTGAGGGAAAAAAAGCCCCGAAGAATCCCATTAGGGGAAAGTTTTGAAAAACACCCAAACATATCCCATTTATACGCATATAAAAAAAAATTTTCACATGAGTAAGGTAAAATTTTTAACCTTTACATATCTCCATGAAAATTACTGAGTTGATTACTTACATTAAAGCAGATAACAGCGGCACGGCCGTTTCGGCTAATGCTGTGTTCAAGGCAGGCTTTTGAAACCGTAAGTTACAGCTTCAAGTCACAACTACGACTTGGTAGCGTTCCAGGTAACCCGTAGCTCGTGTTTTTACCGTCCTGTTGTCTGTGAAAGTTCCCTATAACGGCCACTCGTAACTTCCGACCCGTGAACTCGTACCAGATCGAACTGGTATGACTTCACAGGAAGGAAAAACACAAAGTACGAGTTTCCTTGAACGCACCATGAGTTAGCAGCCCCCGCCCTTGTCAGGCATCAATTGGTCCTCGTGCTACGTCACCACATTCACGCGCATCCCTTGGCTGCACACACAGCCCTTCATGCCGTTCTCTCCCCTCATTGGATAACACTTGTATCCCACAAGGAAAATTTTCTCCTCAGGTTACAGCAGAGCAGAGTGACGGAGAGACTCGTGTTTAGGCTGAAATACTTCATGTAAGTGATTGCTGACGGAAAATAGGACCATTTAGGACTTATATTAACAAAAACATTCCACTGATATCTGCTTTAAGACAAACAAAAAATGTATTACAAGTTTTTTGAAATTCTTTGTTAACATGAGCAAATTTGCATAAATCTGCATACATTTGCATAAATCGCACCGTTTTAACGGCACATGTATATATGAAGTTGCTGTGGTGGTACCGGCATGAAAATTGGAATGAGTTGACTCCATCGGTCAACCAACATGAAACCACTTTAAATTTCAAGATGACTGTAAAATCCCCTGATTCGCACAAACTGAAATACGCTGCTATGGCCGGGTTTTGGTTGATTTTTCAAGACAGCCACATCCTTAGTAGAGCAGGTATGACATGAGCCAACAGTGCATAATCCAATTACGTATGGCTAATTTGCATATACAGCACCTGATCTAAACATTGGGTAGAGCAGGTGAAAATGTCTTGTTCAATCTTATTAACATATTACAGTTAAAAAACTTAAGGAATGGAACCAATTTAGGCGCATGAGCATTATTAGAGACGGAGCATGTCATACCTGCTCTACTAAGGATGTGGCTGTCTTGAAAAATTGCAGTCATCTTGAAATTTAAAGTGGTTTCATGTTGGTTGACCGATGGAGTCAACTCATTCCAATTTTCATGGTGGTACCACCACAGCAACTTCATATATACATGTGCCGTCAAAACGGTGCAATTTATGCAAATTTATGCAGATTTATGCAAATTTGCTCATGTTAACAAAGAATTTCAAAAAACTTGTAATACATTTTTTGTTTGTCTTAATGTAAGTAATCAACTCAGTAATTTTCATGGAGATATCTAAAAGTTAAAAATTTTACCCTATTCATGTGAATTTTTTTTTTTTATATGCGTATAAATGGGATATGTTTGGGTGTTTTTCAAAACTTTCCCCTAATGGGATTCTTTGGGGCTTTTTTTCCCTCACTCAGGACATGTTGAGGATACACAATCAGTTGAGTTTGCTTCTGTTGCAATTTGTTTAACGTTGACCCCTTTTTTGGCCTAAAATTACTGGACTATCAGGGTGAGCAACAGAGGAGGGATCCCTCACCCAGGACGAACAGACGTGCGATAGATGTTGTTACAGACAAGAAAACAGTTTACAGTTTGAGAGGCGGTGACTTCTCCTTCTCCGTCTTCCTCTTCTCCTCCCCAGGTCAGGAATCTCACCAGTCTCCCATCGTTCCGGTTCAGCCTGGTGAACGGAGCGGGGAAACACCAGACCCTCAACCAGAAACCCGCCGCCGCCGCCGCCGCTCTCAACACTCTCGCCGAGCTTCCTCCAAAAGTCCCACCGCGCAGGGAGAGCATCGCCCCCCAGCCCGCCAAGCCCGAGCTGCCCATCCACCTGATCAGCACCACCAACCAGGTGCACAAACCCCCCGTCGTGCAGCAGAAGATCCCCACCAAGCTCGCCGCGCAGCCCAAGGGGAAGGAGAGGGGCTTCAAGGGGAAGGCGTCGCACCAGAGAGCTCACAGCGCAGGTCAGGACGACACCTCGGCGCCGATAGACCTCTCTTTGTTTTCCCTCGAGCCTAAATTCACCTCAGATAAAAAGAAAACTGGTCTCTTCTATACGTTTAATTGAACATTAAATATGCACACCAAGGTTATTATAGTTTTAAAATTTTCATTAGTTTTCATTTTTATTTAGTTTTTCAGTTTGCTTTTTTATTTCAGTTTAGGTTTAGTTAGTTCCACAAGTGATTAAACTGTTTTAGTTTAGTTTAATTTTTTGAGGAATTGACCAGTTTTTACAGTAGTTTTAGTCTTAGTCTTAGTTTTTCAGGTTTTAGGAGAAAGCCTCTGTGAGACCTCTGAAGATAAACTTCCAAATTTGTGGGATTTTTTCCCTTTTAGTTGCATCCCATAAATGTTCCCATCAGTCCTCAACACGTTACATTCACTCCACCTGTGGACCTGTGGGTTATATTGGAGTCCCATATTGAGCTGTGGCGTTTTCTTCCTGCAACTTTAACCATCTCTAAGAAAACTAATATTGTGATGTAATTATAATGTTATCTGCAATTCAGTTTAGTTTTGCATTGTTCATTGTAGTTTTTATTTTGTTCTCGTTTTTGACAAAATTGTCATTTTTAGTTCAGTTTACTAAATTATGGTACCACTTTAGATTAGGGAACACATATTCACCATTAACTAGGTTCTTATTAAAGGGATAGTTCACCCTAGAATGATATTTCGCTCATTATCTACTCACCCTCATGTTGACTAAGGGCTGGAAGAAGTTTCAGATTCCTCCGTGGCTTCTCTGAGTTACAGGGGGTCTCGGCATAGCAGTGCATGTCCATATAACGGTTGCAAAGGGACACTGGAGCTCTTCGTAAAAAAACACACACAAAAAAACATCCAAATACCTCCATGATGCTCGTATGTAATGTCCGTCTTGTGCTGAAGCCCCAAATTGCGTAATTGTCCCAAAAAAAATTAAATAAGTCTATATTTTAAGCTTGTTTGTAGCGGAAGCTTCTTGAAGCTCCTCTTCCTGGTCCGTCCAAATCTCGCGTGATTCGCAGTAACCGCACTGACGCATACTGACGCCGGCGCAAATCACGCGAGATTTGGACGGACCAGGAAGAGGAGCTTCGAGAAGCTTCCGCTACAAACAAGCTTAAAATATAGACTTATTTAATTTTTTTCGGGACAATTACGCAATTTGGGGCTTCAGCACAAGACGGACATTACATACGAGCAGCATGGAGGTATTTGGATGTTTTTTTGTGTGTGTTTTTTTACGAAGAGCTCCGATGTCCCTTTGCAACCGTTATATGGACATGCACTGCTATGCCGAGACCCCCTGTAACTCAGAGAAGCCACGGAGGAATCTGAAACTTCTTCCAGCCCTTAATCAACATGAGGGTGAGTAGATAATGAGCGAAATATCATTCTAGGGTGAACTATCCCTTTAATATGTATATAAGTAGCTTACTAGCGCCTTATTGGTAATTATTAAGCACGTATTAACACCTTATTCTACCTCTATTACACCATGAATTAAGATTTTTCCTCCTAATTATCGCTTATTCATTGTAAATTAATGCATTGTTGTTTCTGAATAATGATGTGAATAACCAATGGGTTATTAGGGCTCTTGTACAGGGGCAGTAGCACAAGAACAGTAATTCTTCCTTTATCACTCTGAATTAGTATAGCATTAATGCATTAATTTACAATGAATAAGCGAAAATTATGAGTTAATATCAGGAAAAATCTTAATTCATGGTGTAATAGAGGTAGAATAAGGTGTTAATACGTGCTTAATAATTACTAATAAGGAGCTATAAGATACTTGTATGCATATTAATAAACACCTAGTTAATGGTGAATATGTGTTCCCTAATCTAAAGTGGTACCTAAATTATTTTTTCACTGCTAGTTTTAGTTTTAGTCTTAGTTAATTATAATAACCCCAATACAGACCTCCATCCTCATGTTTATTTCTCTACATCCAGCCAACATAGACGTGAGCCAGCTGCTGCCCATCAAACCGACGGGGAAAGAAGGCGGCAGCCTGAGAGCCAAGAAGAGCGGCAGCCCTCAGAGAATCTACCACTCAGGTACGGATCAAAAACAGAAACGTCAATCACCTTAAGTTATAATCAGAATTGATAATCAGTCTAAAGGTTTGTTCAGACTCAGTTTGTGTGCAAAGTAACGTGACCATTTGGGACTCAGCTCATGTGATGAATGTAATGTTCAGTTTACAGACTGGTTCATAGTGTTGTGGTACTCGAGACCACATTTTCAAGGTCTTGGTCTTATCTCAGAATCAACAACATTTTTACTCGGTCTTGTTTCGGCCTCGGTCGAGTTGGACTCAGGATTTTTTTTTCAAGACCAGTCAAGACCACAGCTGCAGTGACATCTTTTTTTTTTATGTAGTTCAATAACGTTAAGATAAATAAAATTGTTCTACTAAAGTGAAAAACAGTGGGAGGAGACTTCAGCAGGTTCTGTACTGTGTTCTTCTGTTTAATTCAAAGTTTGTTTCAATTGAATATGGTTTAGATTTTATATAAAAGTATATTTTCTTTTTAGCTGAGGAATAATGTAAATATCAAGCCATATGATTATTATGAGTAGCTACTGGTGCTCAATACAGTCTTGCATTGTTTGGTCTTGGTCTTGACCACAACACTAGTGATTTATGCACTTGCAGCATTTTTACATTTAACGTCACGAAGGATTTCATTTATTCACTCATTTATTTGAACTCTCTCCCTTCAGAGACCTTCAGAGCACCGGCCACATCTGGACCGGGCCACAGCGTGAAGACGTCCCAGTCCTTCAGCGTACACAAGAGGAGCAGCAGCGAGAGTCCTCCACCTGTTCCTCCTCCTTTCCCCAAAGAGATTCTGGAGAAGGGCAAAGAGAAAGTCATCTTCCTCTAGTCACCGACTGCAGGCCGTAGCTCGGATCGCTCCTCGTCCTGCATATAGACTTTAACACGAGGAGAAAAAAACGACCGAGCTGTGAAAAGACTTTGCACGTGGCTCCGTCTGAGTCCAGTATGAAGACCAGGCACTGTTCTGGTGCTCTGTCACAGGAAGCTTTCTGCTGAAATAAGCTGAGCACAGAAAAAAAGTGAAAGTGACGGGAATGTTTTATAAGAAAAAATGTAAAAAGCTGCATCCATTTGTACATTTGGGAAAGATAATATTTTAAGATTTTATAATGTTGCTAAAAACTTTGTTGCCCAAAGCTTTTTCCTAGAAGGACCCTTTTTAAAAAAAAAAAATCTTTTTTTATTTCAAATGAAAGTCGGTTTTCTGTCTTTTTAGCGCTCATGTCTTAACCAGTATGAGTACGAGTGGCGAGGAAGCTACAGATCGGACAAGTTTACATCTGTTTAAATTTGAGGTGCAAAGCACATCATTTCTGTTTCAGAGAAAATCATATCACATTGAAACAGACACCTGCCGAGGCGCGAATGAGAATGTAACAGAACGGTTTCTGAGCGACATTTCCTGTTAAATAATGACCCAAATAATTTAACATTTAACATTATGTTGATCATTCTCTCTGCTAGAGACACACTGACTGTTGTCACCGCCTGGATCCATGTAAAATATTTTCCAAATCCCAGCTAACGGGTCATGGAATAAAAAGATGGTTGACTTTACTGGGTTTTTATTTTGTGGTTTGACTTAATTTGTCTGAGAGTTGAAAAGGAAACAAAAACACAACAAAACAAAAATCATTCTGGCTAAAAAAGTCTGAAAATAAACGAAGGAAGACTGTTTCAGCTCAGCAGGAACAATGTCCAGGGTTCCTACGCAAGTATGAAAAGTATGGAATTTGATTTTATACATTTCCAGGTCCGTAAAAGTATGGAAAAAGGAAACTATTGTATGGAAATATATTTGTTTTATTAATCTTATCTTGGTTTGGTCTTATCTGAAGTTATTTGGGTTAATTATGTTGTACCTAGCTACAATCTCCTGGAAATGATTTGGTTGCATAATGGCAGACCCATTCAGAATAATGAAAACAAATGATTAATTGCATGATTTTTTTAATATTATGCACGTCGATTTACTTAAATATCACAAATTAATAGATTTTTTTTACCAAGATGTCTGGAAATTAGGGTCTGGAATTTGGACATTACAATTGTGTAGGAACCCTGAATGTCTGTCTGCGAGTTGAGATCTCCATCTAACTGGATAAAGTTTCTTTTGAAGTTGTGTTGACCTATTGGTTTGCTGAGTGAGCCCCTGTCTTGTTTATCTCAGATGTAACAATGTTCCTGATAATCTCACTAGTTGTTCCACTGATCAACAGCCTGTGGTAAGAGATACAAAAAAAAAAAAAAAAAAGAAAGAAATTGCTGCAATGCACCAGCAGGGAAGAAAACGACTTCAGTCCAGTAACCATGGAAGCAAAACGGTGCTGTATCATGTGATTAAAATATGTCAAGCTGGCACCGAATGTAAACGGACGACTCCACAGGGCCACGCTCAGTCAGACTGACACAACGCTGCCATATGTAAAAATGACTGCTGGGGATACAACGGATGATCTTTATTTACCATTTTAACTATGAATATTGGCATCAGTGATATTTTCTCACCGGTTTTAACTAAAAACCTGCAGTTGACAGTTTTAGATCTTTGAGGTTTCACTGCTCAAATGTGCACACACACATAGGGATGTCACGATTATAGATTTTCTTGGTACGATTATTGTCAGAGAAATAATCACGGTATTACGATTATGACTATTATGCAATAATCAATTTCTTTTAAACACTATGAATGTGTAAAATCAAATATAGCCAAAATATACTTACACAATATATTTTAAATTTGTATTATAGGACCAATTATTAATCTCCCATGGGAAATGTTTCAAATCTATTTGAACTATTTGAACAATTCAGTGTTACGTACATAGGTATGCATGTAAATTTACCAGTATCTGTGCATTTACCTTTACTTTGCCGACATGGTTCTGACATATTATCTTTTTTGGAAAGTGATGGTATTTAGGAATCTTTACGATTAATTAATTGTGGCGTTTAATACCACGATTTATTGTGAAAACAAGTAACCGTGACATCCCTACACACATCATCATCCTGTGCTTATAAGATATGAACATAACTAAAATCATCTTGTGTCTATTTCTGTTAAATAGGTGACACATGATTATATTAAAGCTGTTGTATATCGCAGCTTGTGACCGGTGATGAGAGACTGACTGTGATGCAACAAGCAGCACTCACACACATTGATCAGATAAGTGATCCAGAGTAAACAGAAACTCTCTCTCCCACTCACACTCCTCCACTTTTTGAGTGAGTGAGCTGCAGCGACAAAGAGGCTCTTCATCAGGGTGCAGTTCGACTCTGCAGCACTGTGATGAAAAGACACATTGAGACTCAGTCAAACCGCTGCAGGAGGCCGAGTTGTGCTCAGCATCAACATATCAAAGCACATTTAAACATTTATACATTTAAACACTTTTAATCCTGTGCAATAACGACAAAAGAGGTGACAAATATCCCTGGGAAACACAGTCATCCTCCAACAACTCCTGGACATTTGTTGGAAAAACGTATCTTACCTTTTTGGTCTTTACCCTCAAGATTTTCTGGAGGGAAAAGAAAGACTGTGTTTCAATATCAATTTATCATTCACAACTCTCCATCTAGGAAATATGGCGGATCATGGATTGAGTAAAACTGATGTTTATCTTCTTAGGATCTTGCAGGCTTCAAGTAAAAAAGTTACGCTGCTACGGATACTAAATTGTAAAACAATTGCATGTCCATCCTAGAGCAAATTAATTACTTAATCCCACTCCAAAAAGATTTGGGTGAAAAACGATGGCAGAAATGTCATGTTTGGCCCATGTGTGTGAGTGTTGTGTACGATATTTTGTCTTTTCAATACACAGATCACCCCTGGACCTCGAATTTGTGTAACTGTTCAGTGTTTTGTGTACTAAAATATGAAAATAACCTATAAATAAAGAGGTTTTTTTTTAAAAAGAGGCGACAAATATCAAATACAATGTTTGTTTATTATATGTTTTCCTCAACAGAGGCATTAAAAACCACTTGGTGACAACAAACTATACTGGTGAATGAATAATCCCATGACCTGGAAAACACTGCTCCATTGAATCAGCAAGGGCAAACATCCAGACAACAAAGCTGCTGTCACTTGACCTCGGACCAAGTTGCTTTTTTTTTTCTTTTTTCTCTCACCTTTAACCTGCTGATACTTAACTGATACTGTTTAAACCCTTATGATTATACATTAACATATACAGACATGAACCAACCACTTCTGTCAGCACATGAATTAAAAAATATTGTGCAAATAGTTCATATAAACTAAATCTAAATCGAACATTGGTAACCCGAACTTGTCTCTCGCTCCTCCTCCTGTAGCACGTCTTATGTTTTTTTTTGTAAAAAGCAACTTTTACACATGACACATTCTGCTTCAGCTCCCACCACAGACATCGTAAGGCCAAAAACCAGCTCTTTTAAGACAATATGAATAGAATAACTACTTCAGAGGGGGAACAAAACTGCGATGGTCTGTGCCTTTTTTTTTAAACTGTCGCACCATTAATAATGTACAAAGTCTGCACTGTCTGTGATTATACACTAGATCTTATACAAAGGGCAAAAAATAAAAATTAAAGCATGCAAAATGAAATATGTCAAAAAATTAAATGTGGGAAAAAACGTCAACAAATGCTTCAGTTATAAAATTAAAACAAAACATTGAAAAGCTTTGGCTCAGTCGACCATGACAGCACCACATTTTAAAGGTCCTGAAACTCTTCAGTCATCTCCGCTGTGCTTCATGTTCCAGCTCCGTAGTCTATAGTAGTTCAGTTTTAGTGTAAATCAGCTTGTTATGCAGCGTGCAGTTTCTCTACTTCAATTTTTCAAACTTTTCTGAACCGTGAACCGTCTTGTGGCACACAACTCATACAAACAAGTTCATCTTTAAGCATTGCGAGACCTTTGAGGCCAGGTCACACAGGACAAGGGGGGAACAGCAACATATCTGTTTCTACACATTAAACAACCCAGTCAATCAGAATTAATATTTCCTCTTTGATTAATCCAGAGATGGTAATAGGAAATTCATCAGTCAGTCAGTGAAATGTCAGGAAATTGTGATGTTAACAGTTCTTATCTATGCATTGCACGTCCCAATTCAGTCAAAAACTGAAACACATTCAGTTTAATTTGTTGTGCGACAGAAAAACTTAAAATCCTCACGTTATCCGAATAAATCATTTTCTGTTGATCCACTAAGTGTTGCAGCTTTATGATGTTTGCATTGCAATTACTCCTCTTTTATTTATAGCTCCACTTCCATGTTTATGTGTTTTGAAAAGTAAGCTGAAAGATTTTGCACCTCTGACGGACCGACACTGATGCATGAACTGTTTTTTTTTTGGTTTTTTTTGTCATTTCAAACTCTGGTGTGACTTTAGCGTCTCCAACAGCCTCGGCCGAGTGTCTGTGTTTTGGGTTTCTAAAGTTTAAAGCTTGAACAGCCTCCAGATGTGTCTGTTTGTTCCCTTTGCAGGTGGTTTAGACCAGAAACACTCCGATCCTTCAGTAAAAGCACCAGTGGATTAAATGTAGTGGAGGGAGGAGCCGTCAAATCAATGTAGTGGGAGAAGCATAAAGTAAAACACCTAACTATTGTGCTATATGATTAAATGTACTGAATTAGGTTTCACCGCTGGTCCGGACTGCACAATAGTTAGGCAGAGGAAGGTGTTGGGGCGTCTGCAGGGCCGTTGTATAGGGGAGAAAGGTGATGATAATTCTAGGGGCCCAGCGCCCAGTGGGGCCCATAAAAAACCCCAGTAGTCTAATCTTTGTATGACTGAATTATTCTGCATAAGACCCTGACTAATACTCATAGTACACTGGAAAAACTCAACATCTTTCCAAGATTTTTTGTCTTATTTCTTGTCCAAATGTCTCATTTCTAGCCAAAGCTAATCTCTTTCCATTTAAAATAAGACTCATAACCTAAAAATTAACTTGTTTTTAGATCATTTTCACTTGTTTCAAACAAATTTTCACTTGAAATAAGTAGAAAAATCTGCCAGTGAAAGCATGTTTTTGTGCTTGTAATAAGGAAGAAAAACTTGTTCCATTATCAGATTTTTTCTACTTATTCCAAGTGAAAATCAGCTTGAAAGGAGTAAAAAGTGTCTAAAAACAAGCTACTTTTAATATGATATGTCTTATTTTAAGTATAATGAGATTTGTTTTGACTAGAAATGACATTTTGACTAGAAATAAGACAAATATTCTTGGTAAGATACTTGAGTTTTTGCAGTGTAATGCTGCATTAGCATCAAAACAAAGTAGGCTAAATAATAAATGATAATACATACGTAGTCTAAGAAAAAAAAACTGGAAAAGTTAGGGGGAGGGGCCCACTTTAGTATTTTTTAAGGGGGCCCAGAATTCCTAGCAACGGCCCTGGGCGTCTGTGCTGGTTTTTCGATGCCTCGACCTCGTGTCCGACCGTGTTGCCCTGCTGAGCCACCAGCCTTTAAAAAAAACAAAAAAAAAACAACAACAACCTGCAGATCTCCTCTGCTCTTCCCTTCGCACCAAGTGCAAATAAATGTCTGTACTTTAAAACGTCCGTTGACTTTGACACAATGTAGAAAAAAAAACTCAATAATAAAAAATAAAAAAAACATGAAGTGAAATGAAAAATGCCACATGAGAAAGAAGTCCTTTCAGTTAGATTTGTCTTTGTCTTCGTTGTTCTCCGCCGGGGCCGTTTCCTGAGGCGAGTGCAGGGGCGAGGCTTCGCTCCGAGCGGCGGCTTCTGACTGTGGCTGTGGCGGCTCGGGTTTAGCCGACGGCCCCTCTGTCTGCGGCACCGCCGTTTGTGTACAGTTGATCGGTGCGAGTGCTATGGCAGGCTGCGAGGGACAAACAACAACAAAACAAAAAAAGAAACAGAGGTCACGTGAGATGACTGAAATGTGTCACACAGAAAAAAAAACTACATTTAATACAAACACAGAGGAGCTAAGAGAAGAAGACGCACACAAAGTATACAGTCATTCCTCTGTCCACAAGTAGATTCATTTTTATCATCACATCTTCTGTCAATTTATTTCTGTGTTTCACATTGTCGTCAGAGGTATTCCTGTAGTCAGAAACAGAACCGGCCCAGATGTGAATCATGGAAAAGAAATAAATCCACAGGAGGGGGGTCGGGGGGGTTGGAGCTGATGAAACCTGACAGATAACAACATACTAACCAAAGCTTTCTAAGAAATAACACCACCTCATTGTAGTAACCCACTCTGCTAAGCCTTCACACACACACACACACACACACACACACACACACACTTAGAAAAAAACGTCTACTTATTGATAAAAAATGAAGCCTACGATAAATCAGGGGGTTGTAATGGTGAGAGTAAAGTAGCCCAGATATAATACCTGCAGTGACATTCACAGACAGCTGAGCCCTCAGCAGCAGACTAGAGCACACCCACAGTAAAATGAAGGGCAAGGAGCAGCGATGGGAGGGAGGGAAGGGGAGGGAGGAGGGGAGGGGAGGGACAGTACAACAGAAAGAGGCAGTTGGAACGAATGGAATTATTTAAAGGGTTTTACTCAACTTGAAATTCACTTTACTCTGCATGTTATTTAACTCTATTTCGATTTTTTTGTGTTTTTCTTTTTTCTTTTTCTTTTTTTTTTTAAAGTCTTTTTGTTCTTCGGCAGTAGGCGGTCATATCAAACTGGTATTCACCACAAATCCACTTCCAGTCCAGAACTGGGGCAACTCCCTGCGCCACAGCGCTACAGTGAGGCTGGTGAGCAGAGTGCAAGGCACCAGGTAGAGCAGCGCCGGCTGACCCATCTGCATCAGGGCCAGCGCCACGAAGGTGATGAGCAGGCCGATGCCGTAAGCTGACGGGGACAGAGAGAGAGACAAAGAGACAAGCAATCAATCAATCAATCAATACTTCAGAAATTCAGGTGTCTCGCTCACCCAGGCACAGTGCAAATCCAGTACAGTACAAGGAATGACAGGACAATAAAAACAGACGAGACAGAACAGTACAAGGCCAACCTAGTGTGCAATATAAAAACAGGATAAAATGTAAGTATCTATGAAGATATAGAATAAAATCACAGTAAAAGTGCATGATAAGAGCTCTGTAAAAACTATAAATAGAATAAAAAATGGCTATTTAAAGCAGAAGTTAGCGATCCGGTCGTTTTGGCTAACTTCCTGTCAGCCGATGGAGTTAGCAGTCCCCGCCCTCGTCCCTACGTCACCACATTCACGCGCATCCCTTGGCTGCACACACAGAGAGGACTGCCCCTTTACGCCGTTCTCTCTCCTCATTGGATAAAGGTTGTAGGATACAAGGAAAGTTTTCTCCTCGGCTTACGGCAGAGCAGAGTGACTGACAGACCCGTGTTTCAGACCAAACACTCTATATTGATAGTGATTGCTGTCGGAAGATATAACTATTTAAGACTTATATTAACACAAATATTCCGCTTACTTCTGCTTTAATAACAGACTGATAAAAAATTATCGAACAGATTCCTACAAATACCGTACAAACCCATTTTAAAGGGGAACTATGGAAGTCTGGTCGCTTTTTCCACTGTTTTGCTAACCCTCCTCCCGGCCATGTGTGTTTGTTTTCAACAGAGCCAGCGAGAAATCAATCCATGGAGCGGTAAATAACGTTATAGTTTAGTTTAGTTTAACTTTATTGTCGACCTACGTGGAAATTTGTCTTTGACTTCCCACATAAAATTACAGTACACACAGACAACCCATACAAGTGGACAAGAAATAACAACAAATAGCAGCAGCAAAAGGTTGAATAAAAACAAAACACAAACCTACTTACAGTAAACTCAGGCGCAGGTCCCTCCAGTGCCTGTTTTGCATAACCTGTACAAAACCTTTGCTCTATCCTGTTTTTAAAATCTGAAAACTCTAAACTCCTTCTCCTTTACGATATAATCCACTTCTCCTCTCAAGAATGCTACCTATATACGCGTTACGATGTGTATACTTGTGTAGTCTTATCTGTCATAAACAAGAGATTAAGGGTTACAGGGCCGGTTGGTTTTCAGCCAAGAGACACCAGGTGGAAAGCAGAGAGCCTCCATTCTCCCTCATAACAAGTTAGAAGTCATTTATTTAACCATCACAATTAATTACGATAAAAAATCATGCATAGTTCCTCTTTAAACATTATCCAGAGAGACATACTTGTATTTCAAGAGAAAAGCTGCTCCTTCTACTTCATTAACAAGACATTAAAACAGCTTTAGCAACGCCTCAAAATTAATGATTGATTAGGTTGGTGATACACAGGCTCGGTCCCGTTGAGACTTATAAGTTTTGAATACTCCCACTCGAACCATAGCGTTTGTGCTGCTCAACTGCAGCTGGAATATACTTCATTACGTTTTGATCTTTGGGACATAATAACGGACCCTAATGTTACAAACTCTGTCTAATAAAACACCGGTAAATACGGAGCAAGCCACCAGCGAACTACTAGTTGTACTAGTCAGGGGCCCCACCCAGTGGTTGGAACACACCCCCACCTCAGAGGTTGGATTAGTCTGAACCTCCAAGTTGGAAGCACACTCATTTAACCTGCATTATAGTTATGTTTGTTCATACTTTTCTGTTGTGTTACATTGTTATTATGTTCTGAGGTCCAAGAGGTTATTGCCACAGGAACTGAGATGCTTCACAATTGTAGATTATGGGTGAAAGAGAATTTCATGTTGTCACACTCAATGTAAATGGGCTCACCAGCCCTATTAAGAGGGCAAAGATGATAGCTAAGGCTAAAAAGGAGAAATCACAAATTGTATTCTGGCAAGAAACACACTTACAGTCTTCTGAACATGAAAAGCTAAAAAAGATGGGATTCAGAAATACATTTTATTCCTCTTACAAAAGAGGTCGCAAACGTGGGGTTGCAATTTTGATTTCAAACTCAGTTAACTTTGAATTTATATCAGAGATTAAGGATAAGGAGGGAAGATTTATATTGGTCAAGGGTAAATTGGACCACAAAGAGGTGACCCTACTTAATATATATGCCCCTCCTGGTAGCAATAAGGCTTTCTTCAAGAAAATCTTTGATTTAATTATATGTGAAACTTTTGGTGTTCTCATTTGTGCAGGGGATTTAAATATGATACTTAACCCAAAACTAGACACAACTAACCAAAGAAGGAAAAAAAATAACTTAGAAACATGGGTAAAGAAAAGACTACAGGATTTAGGATTGATAGATATATGGCGCGATCTCCATAAACAAGATCGACAATACACTTTCTATTCTGCACGCCATAATGTACACTCCAGAATAGATTACTTTTTTATGTATAACTCTGAAAAACATAGAGTAAAGGAATGTAGGATGGGCACAAGAGACCTGTCAGACCATTCTAGCTTGTACTTAAAATTACACGTGGATAGCAAACGCAAAAATACGTTATGGAGATTAAACACAAGTTTGCTAAATGACCCAGGATTTAAAACAACTATTAAAGGAGAATTACAAACATACTTGGAAAATAATAACAATGGGCAGGTGAATGCTGTGACACTGTGGGACGCTGCAAAAGCTGTCCTCAGAGGTAAAATTATTTCAACTACTGCCTTCATGAAGAAGGCAAAAGCCCAAAGACTGATTGACCTGCAAAATAAACTCCTAGAATTAGAGCAGTTGCATAGTAAGCAGAAAACTCCCCTCCTACTGCAACAGATGAGACCTGTTAAGCAGGAAATAGATAAAATTCACAGTGAAGAGTTAGAGAAAAAGCTCCGGTTTTTGAGGCAAAAATATTATGAGACAGGTTCAAAAGCAACAAAACTGTTAGCTTGGAGGCTACGCAAACAACGAGCTGAAAACACTATTCATGAAATAAGAGACCCCAACTCTAATAAAACAACCTGCACTCTAGATGGCATTCAAAAAGCGTTTGAGACATATTATGAATCCCTGTACACACAGCCAGATAGAGCAGAGGCACATACTGTGGAACAGTTCTTAAATCAGCTAGATCTTCCTTCTATTGGAAAACTACATAATGATGATCTCACAAAAGAAATAACTACTGAGGAAGTTGACAAAGCAATCTCTGGCCTGAAAGCAGGGAAATCGCCAGGTACCGACGGGTTCCCTGGTGAGTGGTATAAGTCTTTTAGAGATCAAATAACTCCTCTACTTTGTGAATGTTTTAATTATGTCCTAAAAGAGGGAGTTTTGCCTCCATCCTGGAGAGAAGCCATTATATCTATAATCCCAAAAGAAGGCAAAGACAGAAAAAAATGCAGTGGATACAGGCCAATTAGCGTGCTAAATCAAGATTACAAATTATACGCTTCCATATTGACTAAAAGGATGGAGAAGGTGCTACCATTAATAATAAATGAAGACCAAACCGGCTTTATAAGTAACAGACGGACCCAGGATAACATAAGGAGGTGCCTTCATATAATAGAACAAATAAAACACGAAAGGACTAGCGCCATCCTGGTGAGTCTCGACGCTGAAAAAGCGTTCGACTCGGTGGGGTGGGAGTACCTCTACCAGGTAATGGAAAAATTTGGTTTCTGTAAAAAATTTATACAGTGTATTAAAACATTATATACATTACCAACAGCTAGAATTAAGATAAACGGTCATTTGTCCAAGACTATACACCTACAACGAGGATGTCGCCAGGGCTGTCCTGCTAGCCCAGGACTTTTTAATTTGTTTATAGAACCATTAGCCCAACTAATTAGGCAGGAGACAGCCCTTGAAGGCATCACAATAGGAGGTACAGAACACAAAATATGTCTGTACGCGGACGATGTCCTGGTAGCTTTGAAAACACCAGCGTCAAGTGTACCATTCCTTATGGATCTCCTAACAATGTATGGCACACTTTCAGGTTATACCCTCAATATAGAGAAAACCCAAGCTCTGGTCTTTAATTTTAACCCCCCGCAGGATCTTGCAAACAGATACAACTTCAAATGGAACTCTACAAGTATAAAATATTTGGGAGTGAAACTGACAAAGGATACAACTCACCTCTACAATGAGAATTATACAGTTGTTAACAAAAAGATAGGTGACGATTTTGATAGGTGGGGCTCACTTCCTCTTGACTTCGGCAGCCGAATAATGACCACCAAAATGAATATCCTACCTCGTTTACTATATTTATTTCAATCATTACCAGTTAAAATTCCTGACTCACAGTTTAAAGTATGGGATAAGCAAATTTCAAGATTTATATGGGAAGGGAAAAAACCACGAATAAGATACAATACATTGCAGCTGCCGAGGGAAGAGGGGGGGATGGCTCTACCATGCTTGAGGGATTTTTATGTAGCAGCACAATTAAGACCTTTGATTCTTTGGTGTAACCCCGAGTATGAAGCCAACTGGAAAGATATTGAATTATCAATATCAAGTAGACCTGTACAATCTTTGTTGGGCTGCCCTTCTGTTATTAAGGACTTACCTGATCTCCAGAATCAATGGGTTTGTTTTTCACTGAATGTGTGGCTAGACTTTGTGAAGAAATTTCAGATCCAAAAAGAAATAATAATATTGAGGTGGCCAGCATACGACCCAGATTTTAAGCCAGCATCCCTAGATTCAAAATACAGACAGTGGATAAGGTACGGAATTACATCATACTCCTCATTAGTGAAGGATGGGAAATTAATGGACTTTCAGTCTATATCTGGAAAATATGGTCTAGAAAGACAGGATTTGTATAGACACACACAAATACAACACTATTATCAAAGTGAGGTGAAAGGACAGGGTACAGAAGAACAATCTGGGGTTACACAAATGTTCATGAGAGCTTATAACTCAAAGTCCTCCCGACGAATTATTGGGAATCTGTACTCAAGTATTTCATTAATGAAGACCCACTCAACAGATTATATAAAGCAAAAATGGGAAAGAGAGTTGGAAATTGTAATCTCCCCAGAGGAATGGACTGCCATAATACACACTCAGATGTCGACTACAAACTCACAGTGTTGGAGAAGCTTCTGCTGGAAGAACTTGGTGAGGTTTTTCATAACCCCCAGAATAAAATCAAAACAAACAGGACACCAGACCCAATGCTGGAGACAATGTGGACAATTAATGGCGGACCACACTCATATTTTTTGGACCTGCCCTGCCTTGCAACCTTTCTGGACCCAAGTACAAGCCACAACAAAGAGGATTCTGGGATTTGATATTGACTTCACTTGTGTTTCATTTTATTTGGGGAATATATCAAAGGATCTGCATAACAGGGATAGATATTTATTAAAGATCCTCATGGCAGCAAGTAAAAAAGCAATAACCAGATGCTGGCTACTTAGAGAACCTCCCACTCTGAACCTATGGAAAAATATAATAAAAGATATATACAGTATGGAAAGTATAACTTTCATTTTGAGATTACAGAAGGAAAAGGGGAAAGACTACTGGGCGAAATGGGTTACATACCTAGCCGAGTGCGACGGCTGAAATTGTCGTAGATTATGAACAAAAGTTTATCACCCTGTGGCGAGTACCTACGAGTATTATTCAATGTGACAGAATGTTTGTATATGACCTCATGTTTGTATTTGACCTCATGTTTATGTTATGAAAACAAGAAAAAATAAATTATAAAAAAAAAAAAAAAAAAAAAAAAAAAACAGCTTTAGCGTCGGTCCCAGCCAGGTAAATGCTCATCATGACAGTGCAGTAACATTTCACCAATTACAACTTGAGCTGGGTACGTACCGATCGTACAGGCCACAAAGTAGATCCTGGAGGACTGTGTTAAAATGTCAAACCTGTGACAGTAAGCCACCAGCAGACCTGAGAGAAAAACACATTACATACTCATCAAACTCTGTCATCGGGAAATAATACACTGTTACATAATTGCATCTCAATTAATTAGAATATCAATGGAAAAGTCTATTTCCTTTTTTATTTAAGTCAAACAGCCCCAACCAAGTATTGAGTGCATATAGATGGACATACTTTTTCAGAAGGCCAACATTTCCATATAAAAAATATTTTTTTAATTGGTCTTTTGTAATCATCAATCAAATCTTTCAAGATATTGAATTTTATGTCTTCATTAAATGTGAGCCATAATCATTACAATTAAAGGAAATTAAGTAAATAAAGACATGAAATGTTTCATTCTGTGTGTCATGGATCCATATAATGTAAATGGTAAATGGTCTGTATTTTATATAGCGCTTTTCCATCGGAAACGATACCCAAAGCGCTTTACAGTATATCATACATCACATTCACCCATTCACACACACATTCACACACTGATGGTGGAAGCTGCCATGCAAGGTGCTAACCACGACCCATCAGGAGCAAGGTGGGTAAGGTGTCTTGCCCAAGGACACTACGGCAGCAACCGGGACAGAGCGGGATTCGAACCGCCAACCCTCTGATCATTGGACGACCCGCTCTACCACCTGAGCCACTGCCGTATTAGTGTATTAATGTATTAGTTTCACTTTTTGAATTGAATTACTGACATAAATAAACTTTTTCCATGATATTCTAATTTATTGAGATGCACCTGTATACTATAAACTATAACACTATTGTGCAGTTTTTAAGTTATAAAAACCAAATGTTGCATTTACATAGCATCAAATCTGAAGCCATTGTGGGTGTCGACGTGTTCTGCGCTCACATACGTAGTTAGAAACCACATTAATCTGTTAATCTCTCGGTCTTTGGTGTGGTGTGGTGTGGCGTTGGCGGTGCGATGACTCATTTCATTACCTGGTACTAAGATATCGCCGAAGCCCAGGAGGGAGAAGGGCCGGTCGCAAAGAGCCAGGGGAGAGAAGTTTAACCTCGGCACTTTGAGCACCATGGGGAGCTGCAGAAAACACAAGCATCAGTGTTTGTTAACAACCACTTTCCCTCCGAGCTGAAAGCAGCATTTAGAGACAGACACAGGAGCGGCGGTAAATATAAGTCTTGGGTTTCTTGAACTCGTCTTAAACCCCCACTCCACCCAAAAGGGAGTTGAGGAATTTTAAAAAACAAGCTCACCTTTTCTTTTTTGACATTTTTTATTTTTATTTTGTGAGAGCATTACAATACAGTAATTACTTTCAAGGAACATACAATGTTACTTCTGCCACTCACAATTATTATTATTTTTTTTTTATGTGTGTATAAAACAATAAACAAAGTACACAAAGGTAAATGAATTACATCTAAAAACTTTGAACAAACTGGGAGAGATAGGCCTACATAAAAGAGCAAATAAAGAAATGTCTACCAGGCAGTTTTGAAGTAAAGTATGAGTGGTACAGATTAATCCTAAATTCCAACAAAACAATAAAAAAAATAAAAAAAATAAAATAAAATAATAAGGAAAGAAAAAAACAGCATTGCAAGGTCACCCATTCCGTACTTCTGTCTGTTCAAGACCGGCATATTTAACCCACTTGGCCCACCTTTTAGTAAATATGATTTTTTGAAGGCGGAGGGAGAGGGTAATCCTTTCCATAAGGTAAATGTCATTTACGATACTTATCCACTCCTGTATTGTGGGTGGATCGGGGACCAACCAATGTCTTGTAACTGCTTTTTTACCAGCGGTTATCAAAATATCAAATAAGTATTCATCAGCTTTCCTGACCTGTAAATCAAAATTTCCTAAAAATAATGTGGAAAACTGCATAGGCAAATTAGTGTTAAATAGACCACTTAATACTTTATGAAGCTCTGCCCAGAAGGATTTAACCACTGGGCATTCCCAAAAAATATGCCAGTGATTGGCTTCCCGGTGTCCACATTGCCTCCAGCACGTAGCTTCCCCTCCAGTAAAATGTGCCTTTTGTTTAGGTGTAATAAAGAAACGGATCATACACTTCCAACCGAACTCTCGCCATGAATGAGAGCTGGTGCATTTCCACTGGGATTGGCAAATGTTGAGCCAATCCTCTTCAGATATTAACAGACTACCCTCTCTCTCCCATTTTTTCCTAACATAATCTGTATTGTGGGACTTTTTAGACAATAGGCCTTTATAAATTCTGGAGATGACACCCTTGTTTGATTTTTTTTGATAAGCATCAGTAAAAATTTTTGATATGGGGTCATTAAGGTCTGTTTCCTTTCTGATATTTTCAAAACGACTACGTACCTGGAGGAACCTAAAGAATTCAGTTCTGTCCAGGTTATAGTCTTCCTTCAACCTATCAAAGCTTTTAAATTGTCCCTTT
Organism: Trachurus japonicus; assembly: GCF_045865225.1. NCBI lineage: Eukaryota > Metazoa > Chordata > Actinopteri > Carangiformes > Carangidae > Trachurus > Trachurus japonicus. The sequence continues at coordinate 15,719,050 of NC_140923.1, forward strand.
TCTGTAAGAGAATAGTATGTCGTTATCCCTTTCGAAATCCATGATTTAAATCCTTTATCTATTGCGTTAGCTTTAAACTCCGGATCGTAAGCACACCATTGAATTATTTGTAATTTGTTACTTAATTTGTACTCATCTTTTATCATATTCCAGATTTTTAACTGCACTTTGATCCATGGGTTCTGTATCTTATCTACAAGTCCTCCCAAATGTTTGTGAGGTAGTGCTGCTTGTAATGGGGGATCAACTGGACTTGAGAGTTCTATATCTTTCCATCTAGCTTGAAAGGATGGGTTACACAAATTAATTAGGGGTCTAATCTGAGCTGCATAAAAATAATCTTTAAAATTAGGTAGTGACATTCCCCCTTGCTCTTTTGGGAGTTGTAATGTCTTAAATCTAACCCTGGGTTTTTTACCCTGCCAAATAAATCTGGAAATAATCTTATTCAGTTCAGAAAATTGTTTTGGGGAAATTTCTACAGGGAGTGCCTGAAATAAGTAGAGATATCGTGGGAGAATATTCATTCTTACAGAGTCAATTCTGTGACTAAGACTAAGAAAAGAAATTGAGTTCCATCTGTGTATGTCGTCTTTAATTTTCGTTAAGAGGGGGCCATAATTTATCTCTGCCAGTGTTTGAATTCTTTTCGGCAGGTTTATTCCGAGATATTTTAACGACTTTTGATCCCAGTTAATGTGAAATTTCTCTCTAAGTTGCTTTGTGGGTTGATAGTTAATGGTCAAAATTTGTGTCTTTTGTATATTTAATTTATATCCTGAGTAATTACCAAATTTTTCTAGGACGGTCATTAGTTTGGGGAGTGAATTAGGAGGGTTACTTAAATAAACCAACACGTCATCGGCGTATAGCGCCACCTTGTGGTCTTCTCCGTTAATGCAAATGCCTTTAATATTCTGAGTCTGTCTTATCCACAAGGCTAGGGGCTCTATATAAAGTGCAAATAACAGGGGTGAAATTGGACATCCCTGTCTCGAGCCCCGTTCCAGTGTAATGGTATCGGAAAGGTATCCATTTATTTTTATCCGAGCCGATGGTTTGTTATATAATGTACGGATCCCTCCAATAAAAATGTTGTCCAAGCCAAATCTTTCTAAAACTTTGTATAAGAAAGGCCAACTTACCGAGTCAAAGGCCTTCTCGGCATCTATACTAACTAAGCAGGCTTCAATATTATTCTTTTGGATATGATGTAATACATGTAATGATCGCCTAATGTTATCGTGAGTCTGTCTTTGTGAGATAAATCCGGTCTGATCGTTGTGTATGAGCTGAGGAAGAACTTTGTCCAGTCTTCTGGCGAGGACGGTTGCATAAAGTTTGTAGTCAACATTCAACACCGAGATGGGTCTGTATGAACCGCACTCTAATTTATTTTTTCCCTCCTTAGGAATAACGGAAATCACCGCCTCATTCCAAGATGGGGGCATTTTAGCATCTGTTAATGTGGTATTACAAGCTCGGAGAAGGATTGGCGTTAGCTCAGCTTTAAATGCCTTGTACCACTCTGAGCAGTAGCCGTCCGGGCCAGGTGATTTGTTTGATTTTAGGGTGGAGATGGCCTTAGTTAGCTCTATCTCAGTTATAGGGGCCGTTAATATTTCGTTTTGTTCTTGAGATATAGATGGTAAATTGAGAGATTTTAAAAAGTCATCAATTTGCTGATCACCTTCTAATTGGGGTTGTGTATACAAGCGCTTATAGTATTTTCTGAAAGTTCTTTGTATTTCTTCTTGTTTGTACTGTATAGTGTTAGAGTCTATATCCCTTATTTTGTATATCGTGTTGTCTGCTCGTTGCTTTTGCAGTTTTCTTGCCAGGATTTTAAGTGATTTTGCTCCAGACTCATAATAAGTTTGTCTTGTGAATAACATCTTTTTTTCAATTTCCTGTGTATATATTAGATTTATTTCGTTTCTAACTGCTTTTATTTTAGTTAGTATTTCTGGTTTTTGTTCTCTTTTATGTTTTGTCTCAAGATTTTTCAGTTCTTTATTAAGATCTATCAATCTTAATTGTTTTTGTTTCTTTTCATAGGCACAGAATGATATTATTCTCCCTCTAATAACAGCTTTTAAAGTATCCCATACTGTAGCTGAATCAACCTCGCCGTTATCATTTTCCTCGAGAAATCTTTTTATTTCCTCTCTCATTTGGGTTTTAAATCTCGGATTATTTAGGATACTTGTATTCAACCTCCACAAAGTTCTACCCGGGTTATCAATAATATCTACAGTGCAGGAGAGGGGGGCATGGTCAGATAGATCAATGCATCCAATATCACAATCGCGAATTCGATGACGGTCTCTCTTTAATATAAAAAAATAATCTATTCTGGAATAAGCATCATGTGGATGTGAATAAAAAGTATAGTCACGGCCGGATGGATAGAAGTCTCTCCACAAATCCAAAATGCCAAGCTCTGTTATTAAGGCATTAATTTTCCTATGTAACAGCGTAGTAGCTGGGTTTTTGGATGAATCCTGTTTTGGATTGAGACGGATATTAAAATCACCTCCACATATGACAACCCCTGTGTCCTTCATCATCAAATCAAATATGTTTCTATAAAAAGCAAAATTACTTCCAGGGGGAGCATAAACATTACAAATTGTTATAATTACATCATGTATTTTCCCTGTGACTACTACATATCTCCCTTCCTTGTCAGATGTCTCTGAGACCTGTTCAAATGGTATTTGTTGTGAAATCAAGGTTGCTACACCCCTCCTGTGACCTGATTTATAAGATGAGTAGTATACCCTTGAAAAACCCATTCTTTTAAGTTTTTCGTGCTCCAGTGGGGTGAGGTGCGTCTCTTGTAATAGCACAATCTGCGCATTCTCCCTTTTCATTTTTGTTAGTATCTGCCTCCTCTTAGCTGGATTTAAGATCCCATTCACATTAAATGAGATCACTTTAAGGGTTTGCCTGTTCATTATCTATCACTGTGGTCCACATTTACTGTAACACACCCACAAATCTCTCCTGGGATACCTGGACGTACGTATAACGTTACTAAACCTATCTTTCCCGACGAACACAAACAAAGAACAGTATAGAACAGTCTGAAACAAAACATCACCGGAGCAGTTCAGAACCGTTGCTTCCGATGCTGGGGCTCGCTTCAAAGAAGCCCTGCGGGACCTTGTAAAGTCAAAGCCCTCGTAAGGGAACGTCCCACGTCGCAGCGGTGGGGCCCTGAGATGTGGCCGCGCTTCAGCCAGTGTCCAAATAATGTAAAAGAAAAGAAAAAGGGCAAATCGAGGATGACTCGCCTAATAAGCCCCGTTCATCTGATTAAACAATAAAAAAATAGAAGTATAGACTGTGATCAGACATGGGTCTGGGCCAGGTGAAGCAAAGTTATGGCAGACTTCTGCACGTAAAGTGCAAGTTACATGAAGTGCAAGCTACATGTTTCAAAAAAGACTTATCTGATAAGTGCGAAGATATGATCCATCAATGATCAGTTAGTGTCTTGGGAGGGCTGTCTTCTGAACTCCTTGAGTCTGTCTTTAAAATGAGAAACCAATGAAACCGCAGCGGCAGGCTCCTGATTTCCGACCTGGTCTCTCCGTCCCCTCGCCACCTGCCAGGTGGACAGGAGCTGGATCTCCTCTTGGTCCGGTGTGGAGGGGGTCTTTACCACCGTAACTGGAAACCCTCGCGCCGACATGTCCCTCGTAGCCTCCGCAGCGCTCTCGAATAGCCGGGTGCCGTCTTCATAAAAGATCCGCATCTTTGCAGGATACGGCGTCTGAAACTTGATTCGTTTTGCTTTCAACATCTTTTTGGCCTCGGTGTATTCGCCGCGTTTCTTTTGCACTTCAGGGGGAAAGTCATGGTCGACATAGAAACGAACGTTGTCGCAGAACACCTCCTTTTTCTGCCATGCTCTCTTTATCACATCCTCTTTGGTCCGCCAGCTGCCAAACCTGACCACTATGGAGCGAGGTTTTGCCTGTGAGCCGGTGGGCTTCGGAGCCAGAGCTCGGTGTGCCCGCTCAATTTTGAGGTCTCGGTCATGCGGCAGGTTGAGTGAAGTTTTCAGCAACTTATCCAGAAAGCCAGCCATGTCGGTGCCTTCTTTGTCTTCGGGTATTCCGTAAATCCGCAGGTTGTCTCTCCGCGCTCGAGCCTCCTGGTCAATCAGTCTCGCTTCCAAATTAGCCTGGCGCAGTGTTAGCCGCTTGACTAACGTTGATGTTGCTTGAAGCACGGTCTCCGTTTCATCTACTCTCCCCTCTACTTCATCCAGTCTGTCGTTTGCCCTCTTTAATTCCTGTTTGATGTCGGAGAGTTGCGCCCCGTTGTCTCTTCTAAATGCACGGATTTCGTCGAGGATGCTATTCAGGCTAGCTTCGGGGCCATGTTCCTCACGTGGGTTTAGCTGGTCTGGAGAGCTGCTTCGGCTGTGCCTCCAGTCTGGGTCTTCTTCTGCCAGAGCCATGCTTAGTCCACTTCTAGTAGTAACCCCTTTCTTCATTATTTTTAGAAATGCCCACCAGGATTGACAAAATCAAGGTTTTTGGGGGTTAAATTGTAAAACCTTGCGGGAGCTAGAAGTTTAGGCTGCCATCCCCTCAGTAGCGAAACCGGAACTCC